>NW_020447220.1:522527-1041062 GCF_003343035.1 Apteryx rowi
ATATATGTTTTGTTTTTAAAATGGGACTTAAATAGAATTGGGCCAAACTCCAAAACTGTCATGTGTCAAAACTCAAAGGGTATTTCATATTTTTACTTTGCAAGACTTGAATCTGAAGCTGTGCCTCTGCAAATACCACATGGTAGCCATGGTTTAAAAGGACACTGGAGAGTGTTTATGTTACTGCAGCTAGGACTTGATTGTAAAAGAATGAATTTCTCTCAATTCTTTTAAAGAAAGCTGTATTTGAATGGCTGTCCTCCAAAGGGGGTCTGGYTTGCATATGGGGTTGAGTAGACCAGCTATCCAGCATAAAGGAGGCACCTGGCTGAGCAAGGGGCAGGATTTCAGATGCTACAGACAGATAACACTTACTGACTTGCTCTGGCAGATTATTTGGTTTATATGACACTTACCGCTTCATGATGCATTACGGAGTCCGTGTGCTGAACATCAGCCACTGGATTCTACTCTACAGTCAGCCAGAATAGACCAAACGGGACTTAAAAAATAAATAAATAAATAAAGGGGGGGGGGAAGAAATATACCTTGTTAAGTGAATACTCTATATCCTATATTAAGGTTCTACAAGGCTAGAAAGCTCTCTGAATTTAGGCTATCAGTTTTTCAATACAAGATCACAGTTCTTTTTTTGTTCTCTGGCATTGTATTCCATTTGAGGATTCTGTCAACACCCCTTCAAAAAACTGCGTAAAGCTGTTAAGATTTGTAGGAGAAAAATCAATACAACGTACCCTTGACTCATAACTTGAAGTTCAAGACAGGGCTCCCTCCAAGAAGTGTTGCAGTACTAGAAAAGAAAAAGCAGACATCTGTGGGTTGGTTGTTTGTTTTTTAYGGTTCCCTATTGAAAACAATTAGTGGTATACCATTACAGTGATCACTTTTAGCCTAGATTTTTTGCTAAGGGACTATCATGGTTCCCCACTATTTGCAGTAACAGTGAATGGAGTGTAAGGACATGTCCTAACTGTGACAAGACAAATGGGATACCGAGACAGTAACCACAGCACCTGAAAACCCTATGGGAAGCACGTCGACTTCTCCCAAAAGATATCTGTCAAGATTCATTGCAGGATCTTTTACTTGCCTTACTTTAATTTCCTGCATCATTTAACCAGTGTTTTCTGTGGTAGAAATGCCCTGCACATCATTGCTTCCCTTTTATATTTATTGATAAATAGTGGCTTCTTGTATAAAAGACTTTTTGCATGCAGTGGTGAATATAATCTCTTTGGTTTGCAGATACAAACTAAAGACAACACCTGGGCCTTTTAATAAGAAACCAAAAACCTGTGAATGATGCATGGTGAACAGCCTGCAGTTCAAATGACAGTTTTTCCTCCCTGGCTAAATTTATTTTAAGACTAAACTCTATCCCTGTTCTTACTGTTTGTAGTGTTTTTKGGCTCCTCTCTGGAACTTACTTTCTCTATACCAGACTTCCTCATACAACCTTTGKTCCAAGTTTGAGGGAGGATGGGAATGCTACATTCCAAAATCAATTGAAAAAGGCAGCATACTAACTTAAAAGAATAGATGAGACTGCTTTGTTTAGAGCTATACTCTTAAAAGATAGACTTAAGGATCTCATGTTGTGGTATTAAATATTCTGAGCCATTCAGCTATTTGAGCCAAGCTGTAAATGCAAAAACTATTAAAATATTTTGGTGCAAAAACCTAAAACCTGTCTCTTTCAATTCAACTTCTGAGTTAATTCCACTGTATATATATTAGGGGAAACGAATTAAAGTGAAGCAAACATTAGAAGTAGCATTATTAAATAGGAAGCAGCAAAATTTTGCCTAAACGATGAACTGCAGCAAGCTACACTTTTAATGCCTGTTGCATCACTCCACTTTTTGAATCACTCCACTTTCAAAGGATAAGGAGTCTTTATTAGGAGGCTTGCTTGTAAACCAACTTGTTTTCCTGAAAAACAACTTACTGGCTGAGAGGATGTGGAAACCATTCTGTTGTTGCTAGTAGTAGGTTTTGGGGTTGTGTTTTTTGGGGTTTTTTTTGTTTGTTCTTTTTTTAATGTCCAACTAGGAGACCACAATAGAGATGTGTGCAGCGCTATACCTTGAAAGCCTTGCAAATATCCCCAGAGGTCAGTACAGGCAATCAGCTTTGACCTTGCCAAGAAAACAAACATAGTTATTGATAATTAGTGATGTACACCGCACAAAACCAGGACTGGAAGCAAGAAATTAGGTAACTTTCATCAAAGCGTCTGATGACTTCAGAAAGTATTTTTTTTYCCTCTGCTGCTGCTGGCTAATATGATGCAATGCTGTTTATTTTAGTTATGTGTCCAAAGCTCTGATCCTCTTCAGAAATATCTGTTACTCACCTCGCTTATGCTTATGGAATAGACAAATTCAATACTGGGAATATGTAAGAAAGCAACAGAGAAATTTCAGGCATGTGCTTATAATGAACAGTAGCAAAGGCACAAGTATTTATTATGTCTTTCTCAGTGCTTGACCAATCTACTTCAGCAGTTCAAAATTATCTCTAATTTGCTTTCCTTATAAATRTACTTAGTGAAAAAGCAGTAGTAAGACAAACTATTTGAAAGAGATTAAAATTAAAAAGGACATTGCTACAGATATTTTCCACACCTAGTTTTGAAAGTTATCTTAATTTTTCTCAGGCTTATGTGGCAATGAAAGGTTAAGCATTATTTGAATGATCTACTACGAAATACTGTATTGTCACAGGGGATTTAAATAGCCAGAGATGGAAAAAAAAATTGAATAGGAAGTATTTGGTTCAGTGTTGAAATGCGACGCCTGTTTTATGATTTTAAAATATAGAAAAAACTACTCACATAAGGCCCATTATATATGCCAGTTTTGATTAATCCTAAAGGTTACTTTTTAGTTAGCATGTGTAATAGGAAATACAAACTGTTCCCAGCAAATAGGTTAAGTACTTATGGATACTATATTTTTGAAGCTTGTATGGCTTGCAGTTGCATTCCTTTTTTGTCGTTAGGAAAATTCCCATTAGGGGTAAGCCTTAGTTTTGGAAAGAGCATTTAAAAGGCAAATGGTCTAAATTATTCATGAATGCTTCTTAGCACTGTTTTTCATTAGTAGACAAGCAACGGTGATAGTGGGAATGCAACTGAGCTTCCTCAGTTTTAGTTATCAGTCTGCTTATTTTGTAACAACTTTACAAAAATAATAAATTGGTAGCTTAATGAAAATAATTCTTTTTCTAATTATTTAGTAAAAGAAGGAATTACTCAATAAACAGGACTTGAAGAAATGTGTGCACTTCATTTTTCCAGAATTTTTGCAGCTAACTAGCTCTGGCATGTGGGTCTGTATGTATAGACACATATGTTTGTATCCTGGTCCTGTAAAATTATTCCTGTATTATAAGAAAAAAAAAGTTCTTTTTTTCCTGTTTTTGTAGATTCTGAAAGAATTTATCTTGAAAACCCTTTGCAAGTTGCTGATGAAGTGTTAAACCTTCAAGATTATGTGTTTAATGTGTTTTCTTATGGTGAGTAAGTTCTATCATAGTATTTATTTTCAGATTACAAGAGGTAATATAAAGTTTAATTGGTTTCAAGCTATCTACCTAAAAACTTCAAGTGAAATAATTAACATTGGCTGTCAGATTTAATCACCAGAGAGTGATTAAGTATTATTTTCACTTTTTAAAAAGTTTTAGCACATTCACAACCACAGTTACAAAAATAAATATAATGATATAATAAAATCCAGTAAATCAAACACTTACAGAACTATACTGATGAATAAATGAGAAAGGGAGCAGGCCAGAAAAGGGTTTCAGAAAATTTTGTCTTTTTCCATTAATGTTTAGATGAGGCATTTGTCTGTAAATAAGGCTGAGAATCATTTTCTTATGCACATTCCTGTAAATTTTGATGGTTTGGCATAGTAACATTTGGGTTTTTTTGTTTTTTTGTTTTTTTTTTTTTTAACTGTTGAGAGGTGTAGAAGATTCAGAGTGTGGAATTATTGACAATCATCTTTTGGACAAAGAATTTGTTCTGCAGAAAAACAGGAAAATCAAAAAGCTAAAAATGGACTGCTGATAGTTTTGTCATATCTTTGATCCTTTGCTTTTTTGGTGGGGTCATATTTACTGCCTGTAACTACTGCTTCTTCCTTGTCATTTAGTTCTTTCAGAAGTCCATATTTCTATTTAACAGTAAAGAAAAACTTTCAGTAATGTAGAGATGGCACAAAAATGGTTATCTTCACTAATGCAAACATCCTTAGCACTAGTTCTTAATATGATGCTGCTCAGGCTTGCTCCATTAACAGTACCTTTAAAAAAAAAAAAATCTTGAATTGCTTTTTCAGAACTCCTTTTTTAGTATCTTCCTGTTGTTTTTGACATTGTCTCTTACACAGCTACTATTTGGGTCTTTCATAGCCCTTTTTGAGTAGATCAACAGAACTTTTTTTTTTTTCTTTTTTCCCCAGAAAGCCAAAGGATTAAAACTTAAGGCTATCTTGGATCACCTAAATGTGAAAAGAAAAAAGCCTGTAAGAATATGGGCTGCAAGAACATCACCCAGAAGAATAAGGCCTATAAGAACCTTGTCACATGCCTGTCCCATCTTCATACATTTTGCCACTGAAATAAATTCACTGAGAACTGAGATAAATGTAAGCCAAGGTATGAAATGGTGGGACAAGTGGGCAGGAAGTGACTAACTTTTGTCTAGCAGAGCAGATTTGTATTACCTGTAATACCGAGATTGTTTCATTGCTAGTTGCTGCTTCTTTATTTTAAGGAACTGGTTGGATTAGTCTTGCCTCCTCCTGGCAGAGAAGATTTGAGTTTCACAGCTGTGCTGTTTAAAGTTCCAGAGTGTATTTCAAGTACAGGCTACAGGAACAGACTATGTCAACCCACTGAAGAAACAAACAAACCAAAAAACCCCCCAAACCCCTGCTGCCTTGCAATCTAAGTAGCATTGCTCTTCTTTCCAGTTAAAAGACCTTTTTCTGCTTGGCAAATTATTTATCAGTCAGCTCTTTGGTCCATCTGGGAACAGACCCTGTTGAAGTTTGTCAGTTGAGAAAAAAGCTCCTTGACTGATTCTGGGCATCTGTGCAAGTTTCATTATAGAGTGGAGTAGGCTTTTCTGCCAGTCCTTCTCTGATATATCCAGTTATTGGATGTTTAAATCTTCAAGTGGAGCAAAACTACTGGAAATACTAGCCAAGGCGTTCTGTTCTGAAACGTAGCTTAGCAACTACCAGAGCCCGGGAGAGGTAAAATTTCACTTTGGTGCCAAAGAAAATAAATGCAGGAAGAGAGTTCCTGAAGGAACAAGCCAAGTAGGGCGAGGTTGTGGAGTTAGTTTAGAATAAACAGATAGCATTTGATTATGTCCGGTTTGGAAGTTTTCATCTCTGTTACTGTGTCAAAGTTATTTTGAAAGTCCTTCTATCCCACTCCCCCAGTAGGGTGGTAGCAGAAATCCTTGAGCTGATTGATCAACTGAAAACATAGATGCAAGAGTAGTGGACTTTTAAAAAAGAATTATACTCCACACCAAAATTCAGGAGTGTTGTGTGTTCAGCCCTAGAATAAAATATTAAATTTTATTGTAATTAAATCTATTTTACAGGTTAAATCACTGGTATGGTGCATGGAACCAAAGAAACATGTTTGTTGAATGACTGAATTTCCAGGTGCCTCAGAATTTCTTCTTATTTCTCATGGAAAGGTATTGGCTTATTTTTTTTCGTGTTCAGTCTTGGTAAATGTCATAATTGGTAATGTAAGATTATGATTCTAAATTCTACTGATGCATCACTTAGAGAATATAATGGTTTGGAATGCTGTAAACATGTTCTTGATAAAAGCAAAAGAAAGAAAAGACAAGGAGGAAAATAGATGTGTTAGTGGACTCATCTTCCCAGTAGGAATATTGATTTCATTCAGTGTCTTGATAGATAAAATGACTAAGCAAAACATCCAACTTCAAAAACATCACTTGAAGAAGATATGGGAATGTAGCAGAGAAGGAGGACAATGATGAATGTTACTTTGTTAAAGGAAAAAATTCAATCTCTCTGCATGAGAGATTCATCATTTTCCTTTTTGCTCTACAGCCATATTAATAAGCATTTGATAAATGTCCATTTAGCTACAGTAGGAAAAAATCATATTTAAAATCTTGGTTCATGGGTCATCTTTTAAAGCATTACATCTTAATAGTTAAAATCTTTATCAGGTTCTGTGCAACTGCTTAAAGATTTCAAGCAATTCTCAGAAGAAAGCAGTGAGGAATTTCATTCTGAATGGCAACATATTTGTTGCGAGGAGGGTATCATATATATGCATTTACATCAGTGCTGAACAGGTTTTATAAAAACACCACTGGAGATATTGGTCTCAGAGGAGAAACACATTACTCCAAATACATATATTCAGAATAACAATGAAACTACACTCTGAGGTTTTTGTGATGTTACATGTGAACTTTTGTGAATGCTATTAAAGGGCATGAAAGTAGGAGAAAATACAAATATTTACAATGTAAACTCATGTGCAGGCTGTATATATTACAATATGTATATAATAATAAATGTTTCTTATTTTGGAATAGATCTTCAAAACTCAACTGTCTGTACTGGAAAGCTATTCAAGATAAATCCCTTAAAAGTAATGTATCTTTTTACAAGATAATGTTATCTGGTAAAGATATCAAGTAACTATAAAATGGAATATGTGAAGAGGTATTAATATAAAGCAAAATATTTATTACAACTGTAATATTGTTCAAAATGATGGAATGAACATGAATTACTTAATTTGTATTGTATTTCAAAACACTGAACTGTGAAACTGCATACAAATGATATGCAGAGAACTACTTTTAATGAGTAGTATATTCGAGGCACTAGAAGAAGTTAGGCATTGCTAGGTTTCTCTGAGAGAAGAAATTACTGATGAAGTTGGATTTTTTTTTTTAATGCTATTTGGCTTATTTACAAAGAATTTGAGGTCTCTTAAAACATCTGCCAAAAAATGAGGTTTTAATTGTTGAATTTATAAATCGAGAAATTTCTTAGAGAAAATTACCTAGGAGGTATATTTAGGGTTAAAATGGTCTTCAGCAGGGCTGTCCAGAGTGGTTCTCACTCTGGTGTTTTTGCTTCAGGAACTGTGAAACTTTGACTGAGTACGGTACCAGAATCTGCATTGGGAAGGAGGTTGTTCTCCTTCACAAACTTTTTCTCAATTTTTTTTTTCTTTGACTATTTTTGGTAATCAGGTTTGGTCCTGTCTCCACACTCATGAATAAGCACAATCTTCTGTCTTTCTCCCGGCTAAGAAGTCATTTTTTTGACTTAATTCTCTCACAAGGAAGCAACATTCTATTAAGCCTGCAGTATTTCTTCCCTTAAATAAGCCTCTTGCAGGTAATCTATTGTTCTGAGTTTTCTCCTCAAGGAAACACAAAGAAATAAATAACAAGCTCTCAAACTGCTGATCAGCCTTACTATGTTATATCTTATTCTTCAGCTATATAAACTTTACCTTTCTGTTTTTAAGTGTTGCATTCTGTGTTTAACTATTTAATGACAATAATCCATTATCTGTTCTACTTAGAGAAATGTATCAATATGGTAGTGATGTTAGAGTTAATTTTTAAAATAATTTTAAGTCTGCCGAAGTTGTAATTTGAAAATTTTCCTATTCCAAGTTACACAAAATCCAGGATTTTAAAGGACATCCAGCTTCAAGGCCACCTTAATGAATAAAGACAGCTAAGATATAGCAGATATAGCGCCTGCTGCCCCAGAATAGATAGATTGTTAGGAATTCTGCCACTTAACGGAGAAGAAGGAAATTCAAGTTAGTTCCCAGAGAAAGGCAGGAAAAGAAGTTGAATTTTGGTCTCCTTTATCCCACAGGAGTACACTGTCAGATTGTTGTGATAGGTTAGTTTCTATCTCAGGATTTTAGCACATAGTCCATCTTAAGAGATTTCTGTTTCTGTGGAAAGTTTTGGCCTTATTGCATCAACATTGCCAGAGAAACTGTTTTCATTAAAAATCTCTAGGAAGGTCTGTGTTTTACAGTAAGTAAGCTGCATTTATTTTAGATGCTGTTTCACTCCCAGTCTCTCTTCATTCAGGATTATCCAATTATGAATGGTCACTGATTTTTAACAATCCTTTCTTAATTCAGATTTTAGCATGAGAGTTATGACGGCCTGAAATAAATCTCATTCGTTATAGCTAACCCTGATAGCACAAGCTGATTAAATTATAAATTGTTAAGAGTTTCAGGAAAGAGATGATCATTAGGAATTGTAGTGGTAACTTGATTTTGTAGATTGATTGTCACTGATGACCATTCTCTAATCAATATGCTACAGTAAACAGCTCCATGCTAGTTCATCTTTGTTCGCTGTTTCTGCAATTAAGCCATTAATATAACTGTCAATAAAGGAGCTGGCTATTTGTTGGAAAGCTTATATCCACAGAGAGTTGAGAAAGCAATTTTTCCTGTAAAAAAGCATTGGTCTTCCAGTAGCTCTAAGAGTTGAGTTTCAGAAAGCCATGTAAGATTTTGTGCAGTGTAGTTTTTGTGCAGTAGGGCTAAGTGTTACAGGGACAGGATCATCCTGATGACCTCAGTAGAACAGTACACCTATCTGGGGGACTAGAATTATAGGGCTTTTCTGTCCCCTAATTAGCAATATTACTTTATATTTTGCATGTCCTTCTGCACCTGTTAGGAAGAAGTCTGCAGGGAGCTTGTTGTTACCAGCCTTGTGCTTACAGGCTTCTAAAGCTGTAGCTTCAGAGACGTGCAACGTGCATTCACTTGGAGAATTTCCATATCCAGACTGAAGCACTGTTTAAAACTTTGGAATTGTCCAGGATTTCTTCTGGGCTGCATGTTTTATTCCTTTGTGCATGTTCCTGCAGAGAAGCTGTCCAGATGAATCTTCCTTGACGTATATTCACCTTAAGCTAATGGCTGAGGGCAGAATTTTTGCTCGTATGTCATTCATTAATGAGTATCTGACCAAGCAAGGCTTTGTGAACAAGGAGACGCCAATGAAGCCTTGCTTATTGCCTTGGCATGATTCTTCAGGGCCTAATCTAGTTGCCATGACTGACATATTCTAGAAGTACAATCTGGTGGGCTTGCTTTGGTTTTGCAGGGTCGGGGAGGGTGTCTTTGGTGGAAAGAGGGTGAAACATGACAGAATCGCATTCCCAGCACGCTGGTGTGCTAACACATTCAATGTTGTGTTGCTGACAGTAAGACAAGAATTTCTGAAGAAGAGACACAGGACAAGAGCTTATGACAATGGTTTGAGGAAGATAACCTGAACATCTGTCTGAAGACCAGCTACCTGAATCTGAGCTCACTCCTCTTTGATCTTTCTTCTTTTGGAGACTGAGAGATTTCCCTCTCTCAAGATTTACATTACTCAGTACAATTTAAATGGATCCTTAAATAAAAAAAATAAAAAACCTCATGTAATTATTTTGTATGAGAGTTAAACAGGTAAACTGGGGAATATATTATGTCTCCAGAAACATTTATTTTCTGGCCATCATAAACTATACTGCCAGCTGCTCCCCACTGTAAAGTGTGTATACTTTTACACAATAAAAGGAATATACAGGATTTTTCTACATGAAGTCCCAAACTCTCTCAAGTTATTTAAATTGAGTCAGAATAATCTATGTCAAAAGCTGTCAGTACGATGGGATGGAAATCAGTCATGTCTTCAATATTTGTGTTATATAAAGTTGTCATTTTGGGAGAATAAGCAATGATAAAGAACTGTTGCGGTGCTTTTGCTAGATCCCTATTTCTATGGCAACCATGATGTTCATGTTGCCTGTAGTGTTGAACTCTTCATTTTTCTAATAAACTGTGTTCCTTGTTTAAGTAAAGGTTTCAGAACAAAGCTGTAAGAATTTAATTACCATATATAGGGAAAATGGGGCTGGACTTCTAGAAACATTTCTACCAAATAGGCACATTCATGCACACAGTGTAATAATGTATGAAAAAAAATTAAGACTTTCACGTAAGGCATGAAATTTAGTGTATTGTTTTTAATTTGGCAAACACATTAGCAGATGTTATCTTCTAGCTGTACATTAAAAGAAATATTTAACTCTCCATATAAGTACATATTATATACATAAGTACATAGTATGCTGACCTCCCTAATAATGTGTGATTTCATGGGTAATATAAAGCAATGTTTGAAATCTTAGCAGAGAATGCTATCACTGTTTTCTGCAGTACTTTTTGAAGTGGACAACAGAACTCCTACTGATTCTGAGGACCACTTTTCATTCTTGTTAGCATTCAAATTACTATTAGAACGATTATTAATGAGAATAGATACTGTATAATCTAGGTCTGGAGCCATTGTTGCTTTTTAGTGAGTAATAACTTACTTGTAGCTCTGTGTAATCTACAAGGTAATGCTGCTAAAATTCTCTGTTTTGCAACTGTAGCTGAAAATCAATCTTCAGAGTTCTAGCATCTGTGGCAACATGTGCTCACGCATAAATTTGCTGAGTCAATATGCCAGCTTTCTGATTCACCTCTTTTACTGAGGTGATAACTGCTTTTCTGAAGCTGTTCTGCAAGAGAACTGGCAGCTTTCTCTGCTAATGACTCATTGTTTTGTATATTATGCTTTAAAAATTTCACAGGGGACAATCCGTCCCCATTAAATAGACATAACTTCCCTAGGTTGCTCATACGTCTGCTAGTACTATTACTTTTCTGTTGTTACCTGATGACTACAGCTATCAGCTATACAGACACAATAGTGGGAAAATATATTCAGCTGACACACAAGCTGAAATCCACCTGACCGCAGGCTCTGTAAATCTGCTCTATAAATGCTCCTTGCCTTTATAACATATTGAGGAAAACTAGAAATGGTGAAATTCTTCTGGAAAGCAAAAACACTAGCGCGCAGAGGAGGAAGGTTTTAGAGATGTGAGATGCATGTGTTTACATAGGCTGAGGTAGCACACACATTGCTTAGTAACTTAAATACGAACACACTTGCCTTTGTGCTCATATACATGACAAACTCTGAACATGGAAATTATTCATTATATGTGTGTTATAGTAAACTGTTTGTATAAAGCAAGCTCCATCCAAAGAGACTGATTTGCTTGCCAGCTGTAGGTGTCTTTATACTTCCTCTTTGTGTCAAGTATACGTAAATTTACATAACCGGTGGGATTTTTTTTTTCTTTCCCCCTCAGACAAGGGAGAAGGTGAAGACTGACAACTATAAATTGGGTATTTCTGTCAACTTTGTAATTACCCAGGTTGTGTTTGATCATTTGAAATTTACAGCTGGTGTCTGGGCATGTCACAAGGTTGGAAGTGTAAGAGAGAATGACTTCTGTGAATAATTAACCCCATTCCAAAAATCCATAATCACAAGTAGGTTCAGACAGAAGTAACTACCATTGGCCCAAGAGATTTGGCATGCACAGTAGTTTTGAAGATAAACTAATGAAAATCCAGAAAATTCAATAGCCTTGCTGTACAGTACCTGACAGAAGTTAGCATATTGGGATAGCATAAATATGTTATCTCACTGTTACTTCTAAATACGTTTTAGCTTAATACTGTGTAGTTTTCTAATGCCAGGATATTGCTGTAACTCAGTACTACTGATTGATTAATGTGGTATCTCACTCCCTCCATTAAGGTATTATTTTGCTCTTTAGCTCACTTTTTTGTGTGTGGGGGTTCCTAGCTCTGTCTGAGAACTAGTTTCCTGCATTTGCTGAAGCTCACTCAGAACTTGTCCCAGGGAATCCTGGGCCCTTGGCCATGTTCTGCTCCAGCTTTTGCATCCAGCGGCAAAAGTACAGCAGTGTGCCTGGTTCCCATCTTACCCATGAATACTGTAGGGCTGAAATCTTCAGTTTTGGGGTGGGGGCAGGGGAAGGGGAAACTTTTTGCCCTTTATCCTGTGGGATTATTTGACACATCCAACACAGTAGACATACCTGAGAGTAAGCTGAAGACACCCATCTGCCTTGCTGCTCTTTTGTGAATGAAAAGTTTGTCCCTAGCTTATTCATCTACAAATAAATATTTGGTACTGCTGTGCTTTGGTAGTGCATTTTTTGCATTCAAATAAAAAACAGCAGCAGGACACAAAAAGAAGGGAAAACTATTTGTCTTTCCATTAAGAAAGGAATCTCTAAAGCTACATGTTGTTTGTGAGGAGGGCTGGGAGGGAGACCTTTGGAAATCAAGGGGTGATTTGACTTCTGTGATAAGAAAACATTTCAGAAGCAGAAATACATATGTAACAAGGAAAGACTAGACAATGATACTTTCTTTAAAACTGAGTAGTAGTTTTTCAAGATGAAGGCACTTCACAGTTAGTATGTAGTTTACATGATAGAAGAGATAATAAAATAAATGATATTTATTTGAACTCATGCCAAACTTTAACTTAAAATCACTACAAAAAGATTATCATCTTCACTGCTGTGTTTTCAGTCTTTGTGAAAGTCTAATACTGTATGCTCTATAACTGATAGTAATAAGGGCTGATAATCTGTGAAAAGCTCCTTTGAATGTCTAGTATGTTCTTCTCTATTGCAAGGAGAATTACATGGCAATTGTGTGAAATTCCAGAGTTCAAAGGAAGTCTTAGATGGGTTCTAGGATGTACACTCAAATCTTCAAAATGTTCTGATTCAGTGGGACTTCTTATGGTTAGACTGTTACGCTCTCAAGAGGCATGTTTGCAAATCTGGCAGTAGCAGAGCAGTATTTGCCAGGCAATGGAAATTTAAAATATTTATTTATATTTCTCACTTTTAATATGTTTCCCCCCCCCCCATTTAATTCTTTTCATTGTAGTGAGTTGGACAAAATTATAAATTAACATGGTTTCCTTTGTAACTCAGTCTCTTTTTGGCTTGTATCAAAGTAATTTTCCTGAGAATGTCATATCACAGAGCACATGTACAAATTACCCTCAGAGATGTGCATTGATATTGTCATGAGAATGTTTTGTATTATTTACATCATGATGTTGTCAGTGTATTAGTACTCGAGACTGTTTATATTTCTGGGTTTAACAAATATGTAAATCAGATGTACATTTCCCTAGAAATGCAAATATCTCTAATGAGGAAAGACAACATAATTCAAAACAAACAAACAAAAGAATAGAATATGGTAAATAGCTCATGTGAAAGTGGGGAAAGAGTTGTTGCTCAAGTAAATGGACTGGAGATACTGGACTGTAATCCTTGGTCTGGGATTTTTTAATCAGCTGATTTAGAAACTCTGATAGTTCAATTGTTTCATAGTAGGGAGTGAGTTGGGAAAGAATGGCAGCCACAGTGTTTCATGAGAAAGCACGAAAACTTCTGGCTTTCCTCTATGGGGCAGTCTCAGAGCTGAGAGGACTGAGTTCCTCTGGCTGAATTTGTTAACTCTGGCAGAATTTCACTCAAGGGCCCCAGCTCTTTATACTGTTTTGTATTGTAATAATTGAAACAGCGTTCTGATTTCAATGTATAAGCACAGGATGGGAAGAGCATCATGGTGAATTAATTCTCAAGTATTATGCAATGACTTGAATGGCCTTCAGAGAAGCAGTCAGCTTGGATTTCATGTCAAAACATTCCCCTGATATAGTAGGGATAAGTGATATCTTTGAATCAGTATGCTCTAGTTCGAGCATACGTATAGTTTGAATGTTCTTTACTGTGCTGTGATCATACTATACGTTTTATTATGCATTGCTCACTGAAAACTTTATCTTCCATTAAAAGCTGAATTCCATTTCAGAAGTGCAATTAAACAAAATTTACTCACTAAAAGAAGACATTACTTGTTTCAAGCATGCTTCTGTTTTGAATTTTGATGGTTTTCTCTTCTGTGAAATTAGTTCAGTATCTAAAAATCTGAATTACTTAATACTTCATTTTTTGTCATGTAACTTAGGCTCCCAAAATACTGTTAACTTTTTCAACTAACAGTCATCTTTTAGAAGATCATTATGGTCAAAATCAGTCCAAGTTCTCAAAAATATATGGATTCTGAATATTATCTGTGTAGAAAGTGTTTTAATCAGCATTCCTTATTAATTCTTAAACTGTATGTTGTATGTAACTACTGCATTTCTGTCTCTCTTAAGTCTTTTACTGTAAAAATTTCCTTTGTTATAGTAAGAATGCCATTTTGATTCTGTTGAGTGACAGCAATATATTCATGAAGCCTCTGTCTCATTTGTCTCTATCATTATATACAGGGTCTTGCTTTAACAAATTTTCATTTGTTTGTACTAGCAAAGAACTTCCATTGTCTAGCTACTGGTTTTTAAATTATAATATAGGTTATGTTGTCTCATACTTTTTCTGATTTCAATTTAATTTTCTAGTTTTTGAATAAATAATTGTGTAGAGATGCAGGTGGGTGAAGTTCACAAGTATCACAGCAAAACCACCTTGGAAAAAGCTGTCTGGATTTTCCTATACTTAATCTGTCGTGTAGATACAGACATTGTAATATTGGAGAACAAGTATTCTAGGCAAAATTATTTTCTGATAAGATCTGCCCCCAAATTAGGCCAAATCTCCACATCCTTACAGAAGACAGCTAGCAAAAGGAGAGGTCCTCATCTTAGACACAAAGCATTTCAATATTTACGCTTGTGACTAAAGCTTAACAGATGACGAAAAACCCTAGACTTAAACTTGGCATTGTCTCAACAAACAAGACTGAGGCACATATATCCAAGTTAAAGATCTTTCAGCAGTGGTATTTCATTTAGTCCTTTTCAGGAGAAGGCTTAGATAATGGCATCTCACCTTGATGAAAGGAGAAAAGGAGAAAGACTTTAATCTTTTCCTTAAGCTAATCTTGCTTCCTTTCTTCTTTGGCTGCATATACTCACAGACATACGCACACCTCCCCAGCCATTGCGCAGTATGGGGATTAAAAATCCTACATAGATCTTGTTGCATCTCTGAGTTTGACATAGTTAGCAGTGTAGGTAAGATTTAAATATCTGGATACCTGTTCAGAAGCCCTATGCAGACTAGAGGGGTACGTGTAAGTAGGGGAAGGAAGAAAAGATTTCAGTCTCTTCATGTTGTGGCTGCTGGGACCTGTGCTGTTGCTGCTAGATGACAGGTGGGAAGATTAAGCACTTTGGCCTGTCCATGCTAGAGCTCCCCTGCAAGGTGAGAAGAGTCCATGAGACAAGGGAGCAGCAGAAGTAGAAGGATCTATATTAAAAGTTGCTAATGCAGTAGGAGGTACTGACAATGTTTTGCCACCTGGCCTGTTCTATCCTTCATCTCTTTAGCTTCATCTGTTGAAATGGTAGCTGTCTGAGAAGTATGGCTTACAGAGCTTTAACCAAGATGTCCAGGCATTTCTGTTTTGGAACTGAAGGAGAATAAGCAGTGAGGAGTGGAGGTTCCCACTGCAGTGTGTTTATCATTCCCGTAGCTCTAATTAGATGAGAGAATATCCTCTTATTAGTCCCCCATGGTACTCCAGGAGGGCTCCAGATGGATTGGGATATCTTTAATCTCTCTTTAGGTATGAGGTATCATAAAAGCTATTTGGTAGAAGTCAACAACAACAACAACAACTCCTAAACCCCACCAAAAACAAACAAATCCCCCAAAGCCCAAGGACAACAGCAAAAACTTAAAAGTACTGTGTTTAGTGAATGACAAGCACAGGGTAATTCCTCTGCTTCTTAGGACTTGAATGTGCTTGCATAAGCAGTAAGCAATATTAAAGCCTTCTAAGGTGCCTGTTGCTAGGACAACAATACTAAGGTTTTAATAAAAAGAATTTAAAGAAGTATTAACCTGTAATCGTCCACTTTGCTTGCATAAAGCTTGAAAGACTGATCAGCTGGGTCTCCAATGCAGCATGAGTTTAGTGACTTTCCTTAAAAAAAAAAAAAAAAAAAGTATATATATATATATATATATATATATATTCATTCTTCACTAGCGGCACATTAAATTGACCTAAGTAGTGCACTGCTTGTCAGTTACAATGTCACCCAGAAATCTATTAGCCCCCTCCTAGGTCTTGTTGATTTGGAGGAATGTTTTAAGTACTTAGTGCTACCAGAAATTATATGTCTACTGTACAGATGTAAAAAAAACCTTTCTAATGTAGTTGTAACCCATAATATCTAGACCTGATTTAAAAAAATCTTAAATATGCACATGAATGAACTAGACATACAGTAAACTTGTCTAAGGAGGAGAGAACTTTAAGGCAATTACTAGCCCTTCTTGGAATTTGCAACTTTTTAAGGGAGAACATTCATGTCAGGTAAAAATGCTTTTGAAATTGTCATATTTAAATCCTCTCCGCTTTTTATGTTCTCTTCTTACGTTCGAACTGCTCATTAGGAATTTAAAATAAATCAAAAATAACCAAAACAGAAAACATAGAATAAAGCACTGAGTAAAAAAGAATAATGAAAACAGTAGTAAACAACCTTTCTTTTCATATTGTTTGAAATTTTTTTCTTGCCACTATATTTTTGCTAATTATCACTCATTATAATTGCTGTTAAATAAGGCTTTTTACCGGATAGCCAGTCTCCTTGGTGCCAGACAGATTCTAGTTAACCTGGTTTTAAATCCACTTGTTTTTTTTTTTGTTTGTTTGTTTTAAGGAGTTGCTACTTCATGTTTAAATAGAAGCAAGCAGCAAGAAAGCAGGAAACTTGCTGCAATCCTTAAAGTGCTTAAATGGACAAAAAGTGCTTTAGCTGAATATGTTTCCTTCTGAGTTCAGTTAACTTTTCATTTTTAATTTCAGCCTGAGTTTTGACTATGATAATTGTAAAAGATAAACTAGCCTCACTCACTGAAGAGAGTGACTCAAAGATATATAAAAAAGGCAAAATGATCCTGTTTTGCAGTAAGCAAATCGAAAAGGAGGAGAAGCCATTCACAGAACTTTTTCGTTTGACATGCCCTGTTCGTTCTTAATCTTAACTCCGAAGAGTAGGGATTGTTTAAAATATTTTCAAGGTCCTCCTACTGTAATCACTACCTTTTACTGCATTCCTATTGCTTCAGTTTGTCTTGAGCTTTACCTAACTCCACCTTTGTTTCTACAAGTTAGTGTCCCAGCAGGTAAGTTGTATATAATTCTTAATGAAACCATCAGGACAGATAAAATACAGAAAATGTGGAAAGGATTAAGGGGAAGCTAACATGAAATGGACTCCCCACACCTGGGAGCTTTTACCCTACCTTTGGTAAATGCAAACTTTATATAATCACGCTTTTCTTTATATTTTTACATGATATAGCACTTTTCAGTAATACATATCAGAGTGGTATAGAACCACAATTTAGTCAGTAACTAAATGAGTTAGTTTTAGTAAAAGTGATGTACTAAGCCTAACTCATTTTTGAGTGCACTCTGTATAAAATCTGAGTTGTATGGATTTCAGGGTAGTTCTCTATTCATTACACTGTATCTCAGAAGTTTTATGTGACCCTAAAATGTAGTTCTTTTTCAAAAAATGTGGCTTTAAGTTGGTAAGTCGTTGAATTTGAAAATTGAATTGTAAATCTTCCCAATGTTGAGATAGTCCCAATCTCTGAATGCTCCTCTTTTATTTTAAATGGTCTCATGGGTCTCTTTTTGCTATGTTTTAAATGTTGATGAAGAACTCATCCAAATGGTCTTTCTTTGAATATGGCGTTTTATCGGTGAGTTGTATCTAATACAAATTCATAGATAGGCTTAGCTTAGAGATACAGTACTGGATTGTAATGCTTTATCTGACTGCCAGTATTGTTCCTGATAATGACTGCAGTACAGCGAAAAAAGCGCTGTCCACAGCTTGAGCTTGATTGTACACTCTGTCACAGAGAAAGCCAAGGGAAATATAAGCTTTCACTTGTGAAGTAAACAAAAAATGACCGTATGCTCATTTCAGCTAGTCCAGTAAGAGCAAAATAATCTCAGAAAATCAGAGGAATGAGATTGGACTTCCCACTGCTCACACACTTTATGTGTATCAGTGAATTTGTGATAGGAACAAAAATACTGTATAAAGAGTGTTTCTGAAAAATACTGGAGACATTCCTCTTCCAGCTTATTTTCTTGCTGTATTTTATTTCATTCTCTTATTGAAAGAACATGCTAACATATTCCCCTTTGGCTAAAGTCTTTGGGAAAATTTAGGGTAGTCCTCCGATTAAGATTTTTATATTCATACAGAATGTAATCAGTATGAAATTGCAAAAAGGAAGTCATCCTCCTATTTTGGCAATGAAAATGCAGAATAAACAAACTCAAAATTTATGTCTTCTGTCTCTCTGAGGTATATGATAGGTTAATCATTCATGAAGTAATTCTTATCTTAAAAGTATGACTCATAGCTCAAGAGAAATGAAAAATAAAATAAATACCTTGCTGTTATTTTTCTTTATTATTGGAAAGCATTCATCATTACCCATGATGTCAAAGCATGCAGGGAATGTTTCCTCAATTTTTATCTCAATTTTTATCTTGCCTTTTCTAGCTTGTTTTATTCTTTCACATTAAGCTAGATCAAATCTGTACAAATTATCTATTTTTTTGAATTTCAGATAATTGAAATGCTCATTATTTTATCCAATTGTTTTTTTTTTAGTTCTGTTTTCATTCAAACTCTCAGGTAAAGACTTTTATTATTAGGAGGAGGGCCTACAGAACCATAGACTATTTTACTGACATCACTGTAGCAGGTGGGTCTCTCCTGCATGAGACTGAGTTCTGCTCTCTCATGTACAGCACTGTAATCTGTAAAATCTGATTTTTAAGTTAACTTGTCTGTGCTATCTTGCCGAAACGGTTCAATTTCGGGGCCGGGAGGGGAGCGTTGGTTTTTTGTTTGTCTGCTTACCATAAACCTGAAACACAGTCCACCAGCTTCCCTGCACTGATCGGTAAACACATGGTTTGGATATATAAAGAGAAATTCATGGGAACCTCAGTGAATTAACAGCCACTTTACATGGGAAGTTGTCTGGATATCGATTAAATATTCTGAATTTTTGGACTCCATCTTGGTGCATAGGGAGAAGAAAAAATAACCAGTAGAGATGAAGTTTAATTTTTTTATGCTTAAAAATCTTTTGCAAGAAACAAGTGAACATTTATAGCTACATGTGGGATCTATTTTTGAAAAGAACTAGTCAGTAAAAAATATACCTGAAAGCTTGTTTAGAATGAGGCTTCTCTGAGCTTACAAGGAAGTAAGAATCGTGGACAAGGCAGTTATTCTTTTGTCGTCGTCCCCCCCCCCAGTCAAATATACCTAGGAATGCATGTACTTTGTTAAGCTTAATACTGGCTGAGAAGTTTTCTTAAGGAAATCATCCCGCTTTATCCATCATTTGTGATCTGTATGAAGAGATATGTGATGGGAGAAACTGCAAGGTGAACAAAGCAACAGAAGCACAGTGGTAATATGAGCAGAAGATAGATGTGGGTAGCAATTGTTTTATGGGGATAAGTTTTTTTTTTTTTTTTAATGCTTTGATGTATCCTGTAGAGAGAGAGACTGATAAAGCAGTAGCATTTTGATAGTAGAATCTGTACTTTCTTTTTGATGGATGTGACAGTCCCTACTGTTTAATTACATTTGTTCCAAAATGTTTTATTGCCTTTAGACTTCAGGTGCAAACGACATGGAAAACAGGCTGCCTTTCTTGTTCCAAAAGAATAATGTTGGAATTTAATTGGGGGAATTGAACTCAAGTACATGCCTTCTTGGGAAGAAAGGAATTCTCATTCAAGACTTCATTCCTATCATTTCCAAAACTGTTTCAGCCACCATTTGGATCACAATAACTGATCCTAGATGTAAATGGAACTATGAGAGTGTCTGAGAAATATCAATATACTAATGGGAAAGAAAAGGACAAATTCTTCTTCTTAAAGACTACTTTAAATAGTTGTCCCTAAAAGTAAAGTGTCTGCCAATCTTGGCATTAAAATTGAGTATTCTGTGTTTTATAGGTTTTATACTGTTGATAGCAATGATATTGTAATGACTTCTATCTACTGGTACTATGGTTGAGTTTAAATTAACTGGAGTGTGCACTAGTAATGGCCATGAAATCCTCCATTGCCTAGGTGGCTACAAGTTTGTTGCAATATTAAGGAATGTCATGGTGGATGCATTTTTATGTCAGAAAGAGTTAAGTAGGATAACATGTTACTGTGTTGGGATAGAGGAAAATAAATGCATAACGGCTGTTATTAGACACTGTAAGTACAAAATAAATCTGTTCCCAAGGAGAACTCCATTGTGAATGAAAAAGGAGGGAGAGGGAGAGAGGGAGAATAATCCCTAGCTTCTAACACATAGCGCTGTGGGATAAGCTTCTTTCCACTTGCTTTCTGATGTTTTCTGGGCCTTCTCTATATAGACTAAGGAATCTATATAAAGATTGTTACCTTTGCAGAAAAGTCAGGTGTCCAATCTCTGCTTAGTTTCTTTTCACCCAAGATTCAGTAAACTTCAGGAAAATCTGTACATTTGGCAGATTTGCATAGTATTTGGTTTTGCCAAACCTTCTGGAACCTTCAGGGAAAGAGGGGGAAAACCCCCCACGAACAGTTATTTATAGACTTTTGGTTTTCTATTTGTAATTCCTTTTGCTTTTTTATTGTGTTCCTGCATGTGTCGATTTCCAGGACACCGCTGCCCTGCTGTGTCTGGCTCGGTCTGTCCACTCCCCTTTCCAGAAACCGACACCGATGAACTTGCAGTAAACATTTAAGTGATTAAGACCTTCTTAAAGGAAAGTGAACTCTTAGTAAGGGCAGTGAATTACATATGAAAATCTCTTTTCTGAATAAATAGCAATAACATGGACAGTGTCCAAAAACAGTCAGTTGACGTAATGCAAACTTTTGGGTTTGCAATTCCCATTGAAATGCCTCAGAAGACAAGCTCCATTACTAGATTAACCAAACACTCACAAATTTGCCTTACAATTTTTCCATGCATTCAGATAGGACGTGAATATTTTGCTTCTTAATCTGCAAGATTACTCTGGAGCTCATGTTGCAGTGTGTTAGTAAAATGACAGTTTACCCCAAATGACAACTCATAGCTCCAGTGAAAAATGACAGTATTTGTAAACCAAGGTTGTTTAAAGAAAAGACTTGGTTCTTGAGTGCCTATTTATTTCTCAGTGGTATAGCCATTAGTCATTACTGCATTTTACAATATAGCTTAAATATACTTATTTTAAAATAGATCCAACTGGCATGCTTAAATAGATTTATAAAGGAGTATAATTTGATATCACAGAATATGCTCTAGTAGTAGCACCTACTAACATAATGTTGTTGATACTAATTAGAAAATGTTTGGAGACAAGGCACACATTCTACAGTGTGATTTAATAAAAACAAGTCAGCAGTAATGGATGTCAAAGTTTGTAAATATTCCCCTTAGTGGCAGGCTTTTTACCGTGTCTTTTGCCTGTTGTCACTTGGGCTGTTACTGCCACTAGCTATTTCTCTAATGGAGGCCTTATTTTTCATGTAGCATAAGCCACTACTTGTCTCCCTGAATGTCTATTTTGTATGCAGCTCTGTTATAGATGATACTTTGTTTTATTTATCCTGAGCTTTCTTTAATGGCATCTTGCTTAACAAAAAAGGTGAAATGAGTACTTTATAAAAATAAGTGTAAGAAGGAGTCTTAGAATGAAAGTTGACTGAAAATTTTATGTGATTTTCACCCTCATGAAAGAGGTTAAAATTCTGAATATAGATTACCGTAAGATTTGCCATTTATTTTAAATACGAATTTTGGGCCTTGAACTTGTATCTGTGCTATACATTGATTTATTCATGTATTTAGTTCTAGCTCTTGGGACAAAGGATTGACTACATAACATGTTTGTATGGCATCTAGCATGATGCTCTATTTGTACTTGCAGACTAGGGGAATTATTGTGACATGCAGGTATTTAATTATGATAATAATGTCATCACTCTCAAAGCAAGGAAAATAACTCCTACCATTAAAAGTGCTTTGAACACTTTCAAAATTATCAGTAAGTCTGCATGATTGTTTTCAAGCATAGTAAGAGAGAGGGCACAATATGAGTATGCTGCATAGCACTGTTGTCTGGCTGACTGTTTTTCATTCGCTGTGTTTAAAAAAAAAAACAACCTCCAAACATATTGTATAAAAAATATATATATATTGGAGGTGATCTGAATTGGTTCATAAAACCTTGCTGGTTTGCAAATCACTAGGATATTTTAACTGTGTTGCCTGCTTCTGAGTTAGTTTCTGTAGCCGTCCTGCATTATATTACATGTTGGAATTGCATCTGAAACTTTTGGCTACACAATACTGTTTCTGAATCTTGATATTTAAAGTAGAAAGAATAGAGCAACTTCTATATAAGATCTCTGGTGTGAAATTCTGCTTTTGGTGACATCTGTAGCTTCTCCTTTGTTTAAATAATGCTGATGGTTTTGTCTTTCCACTGCACTTCAGTAGAAGAAACTCTTTTTATCTCTTTACTCTCTACTTAACTTCTTAGCTTCTTCAACTTCATGGCCATGGATTTTCTTGAGATTTTGCTGCAACACATAAAACTGTTCTCTAATTAATCATGCCATATTTATTCAGTACCAAAAAACAGAGACTTTGGGAGGAGCATCACTTTCTAGAAAGTGTATACATCTATATATTTTGTTTAGCATAAGTAGATACCATGGTATCGTTAAATATTTGATATATTAGTAGTTGAGAAAGATATCTCTGAAAAGGACAACTTTATCATTTTGAAGTATTTTGAATTTCCAGTAATTGGATGATAGTCAGATAATTTCACAAACATTAAATAACCTCAATGAGTAAATATTAATAGGATTTCTAATGGTAGGCAGTTAATGAATATGTAAACTTAAATTTGTTTTTAACAGTTGAATGGCATTTGAAATATTTCAGTATTTTACTATATTGAGGCCTAAACTGTATTATTTAGGATGATGATAGGACTTTATAACTGTTAGTTTTACTTTTATTTGTGTTACTTATATGCCTGCATGGTTTCCCAGAGACATTTAGTACTAGCCACTCCTGGATAACCGACATGACCTAATTCACGTGATCTGGTAACCCATTTTTTTCCCCCCTCTATGCTATACATACTTTCCCTATGACAGGTTTTAAAAGCTCTTATATTGAGGACTCAGCATACCATTTTTAGTAAAGGTGATCCAAAATGTTTTGTGATCACAAACAGCATTGCCTGGGCATTTTACATAAAGCAAAGCTGAGTTTATATAATATAAATGGAGCACATAATATATGGCAAATAATGTTGGTGATCTTTCTGTTTCCAAATTCTATTACCTGAGACTGATGGATTTTTTTTTTTCTTTTTCTTTTTTGTTCAGGGTCAGTAACTCACTTTTCTCCAGTGTCCTAGGATAGCAGGTCATAAATGAACAGGTCTACATCCAGTGAGCACAATGATTATTGAAACTAATTTAAAACTGAGGTAATTTTTTTTATTTTTGATGACATGACTGGGACTACATGAGGAAACAGCAAGTAAAATAGTGCATGTTCTTAAGAAAATGAGAAGTTAATTTCATGTAACATTCATTTGTAACATTTCATAAATAACTGCTAAGGTAATTGCATGAAATAGTTGTTTGTTATCACCTACATGCAGCTAAAAATAGCTTCTCCTGAACTAGCATGATGTTTTAGTAAGGCTTTTCCAAATTAAAATGCTAGTCTCATACCAATTCTCCCTACATTTTTCCTGAATTAGTTTTATAATGGCCATATTGGAAAGTGTGATATGTCTATTTAAGCCTTACAGTATTAAATGAGGGCATTTTTTGTGATTCTGTTTGATTGATTGAAAACAATTACACTGTTACCTGAAAAATTGTTCTACAGTGCTGTCACTTGAAATGGATGCTGTTTCCTTCCAGCCCGCACACATCCAAATGACAAAACGTGTGGAAGCGGAGGCATATGGATTGTCAGCATATGTATGACTGGAATTTTATGATTGTAATGCTACCTTTTGCCATACATACCTGAAACAGAGATCTGCATCTGTTATCTCAGCAGACTGGGATATGAGGCTGTCACCTGGTATTGCAGTGTTTGGGTGGAAAGATCAGTTTGTTTATTCTATTCTGATCACAGTACTACCATATATGAAGAGTTTGCCAAGAAAAAAGTGTCCATAGCATGTCCTTGTTATGAAGAAGTGGTCGAAGAATATTGTCAGAAACAGAACACATTTAAACTTTGCAACACTTCAACATTCTTTGTTATGAGTTGGAAAATATTTCTACTCATGTATATGCAGAGGAAAGATACATCTTGTAAACATGAAGACTACTAAAAATTTCAGTTTAAGATAGACTAACTGCCATGGACTTATTTCTCATTATATTTAATAAGTCAATTTTGTATTCAAAACATGTTTTCTTTTTAATATTTTTTTATCTCAGTTATTGTGGATGTCTGCTTATCATCTGACATACAGATGTCCCATACTTAATAAAAGTAGAATTTCTAGTATATCACTAAACTGAAGATCAATATGTATCCACATGAGGAATTAAATGACCTTTATGTCTGCTATGTTCTGACTTTCCTGTACACATTTGGACATCTCCTTACTCTTGTTATTCCTGTTTTGTTGAGAAGCCGCTCTCATCTTGATTTTTGCAGCTAATATTCATTTACCACATATTAGCTGGCAGCAGTTGACAATTTCTTCCTTTTTCCTCTAAATCTCTTACTTGAATTTTTTCTTCTCAGCCTTGGCAGAATAATCACGATGCCAGATTTGGTATCAGAGGGAGCCATTTTCTATGTTAGAAACCTGACAATTACTTCAGTGTATTTGTAAGAATGCTTCTTATATAGACTATCTTCCTCTCTTTCCTGTCTTTCCTTTTTCTTTAGCTATCAGCTTTTGCTGCAGCTCCATAGCAAGCAGTTGGCCATCCAGAATTACATAAGTGGTCACACAAAGTACTGTAAGAGTTCCAAATTTACTTCAGATACTGAAAAGCAATCATGTCCCTAGGAAACACTAGGAAAAACACATTTTCTTTTGTCACTTAACTTTCTCATTTGGCATCTTATGAGTTTTTGGAATGTTTTAGCAACTGAATGTTTGGGTGTGGGACATCCTGTGTTTGGCAATCACTGGAGTGGGCCCAGCACTAGGGTAGCAAATTATTCCTAACTTGTTCCATTAAAATATAACATAATATAACTGCTGTTAATACACTACCTAGAAAAAAACCCACCTGCACACTGTTTCCTTATGTGTACTGACAGAATCCATGTGGGCATGGTAATAAGATTTTATTGGCAGATATTTGGGATGACTGCAGTATTCCTGACTGGCAAATCCTCAAATGAATTTTGCAAGTCATCTCATATAAATTACATTTCTTGAAATGAGCATCTATGAAAATCTCGAATGGCTTGACAGCATCTTCTGGGCAGCTAGACGAGTGAAACTTTCACTCGCTGCATACCAGTGATTGTCTTGTATAAAACTCCTATCCTTCACAGGAGCCATACAAAACCAGAGTCAAATGCTGAAGTTCATTCTCCACATAAAAATCAGTCGGAAATACCTTGAATAAGGCCTGATTATATGTGATGAGTAAAAGAAGCTTTTGGAGAACATAATTTATTTTTAAGCTGCATATGTCTTTTAAATTTTCCTCATAAGAAGATATATGTGAATGCTTCTTTAGAACATCTTATTAGGTTATTACTTGAGCTCTATTTTAATATTTGTGTCACTTTAACTGAAGGTGTCATCACCCAAATATTGGGACCTAGTAAGCACAATGGTTAATGATGCACAGATTTCTGGCTTGGCTAGGAGAAATTTGACTATTCTTGCTTGAGTACAGTTTTGTTGACTTTTTAAGCCCAGTTGATAATAAGTAGAACACTGCCACCTTTTGGTCATAAAGAAAACATACGGTTAAAGAAGAAGCAAGAAGTTATGCAAGTCAGGGATGCTGCAGCAAAACTACTTAACAGTATATTCATTTGTTATGCAACTGCTCAGTAATGGTACCCTAGTTCAGCGGAGGTTGTTTGTAGGCATCGCTTGCTTTGATTGTGTGTATTGCATACCATGGTGATGTGTTTAGAGAGAATATATTATGCTACATACTAATTATGTTTTCCTGAGGACTGAATTATGTATGCATTGTGAAGATAGTATGAAGGCTACCATGGTTACCAGTGTGCACCCAGCAACTTATTTTATACAGTGCCAATTAATCTGAGGTAATGCTTGAGAGAGAAGAACAGTGAATAAGGAATGCTAATGTCTCAGCTGAAAGATGGAAATTAGATATAAAAGTGCAGCTTTTATTGAATATTATATGTCAGGGTCGCATTTATAAATGAGTCCATCTGTAAGGCTTAAACTGTCCTACATAAAAACATCTCTCTCAAGGCCTAATTGACACACAGGTCATTCTGCTGCTTTATCAAGGATATTCTCTGAACAGTTTTTGCCTTCACACAATTTTAATGCTGTATTCACACAATTCAGACTATAATTAGGGACTTTGGCTGTAAGAAATTGAGTGCAGTTTCATGATGCAAAGACATCTAGTCCTGATGCAGGCTACAGTTGCTGGGGTCAAACCTTGTGCCTCTTGCCAAAGGCTTCCAGATGGCAAGGACTGGGCACAGTACAGCTCTAACTTTTTCCTCTTCCTGACTGTTGCTCAGTTTTGCTCATGCTATGTTGTTGACATGGCTTCTCTGTCAGTTTATCCCATCATGAAGTGGATGGCAAAGTTAATTTGCCAGCTGTACATAATTATGGTTAGAATTCTTACATGCTCACTTCCACATATCCCTTTTGCATTGCTTACTGGGGACAAATGGTTTTAACGGTCCAGAGAATCCAGTCCAGAACTTTCAGACCGGGGCTGGCTCCTCCTCAGTTCTGAATACCAAACACTGCCATGGTAATTTCTAGATGTGAACTTTAAGGTAGGGTCAAACGAAGACATGGGATAAGCTCCTGACAGAATTGCAGATTTTCCGCTTGAATGTTTTTATTAGATTTCCTGTATCAATTTACATCAACACAACATAAAAGAGTTAAAAGTACCTGCAGAATAGTGATGTATGGTGTCACAGCCACTTTTCTTGATGCTTTTTCTGCTGCCATAAGAGTCTTTTAGAGTTTTGCTATTGATTTTTTCACTGCAGCAGCTGTAAATTCCTGGCAACGAAGATCTAACTTAGGTCTAATGAAGCAAATCACTTAAAGATTGATAACACCAACATTTTAAAGCTGTTTCAGAATAGAAAGGTGCAGACAAACATCTAGATGAGTTTAAAAGTCCTAAAGACCTTGTATCTGATTTTTACCATTTTGCAAAAATGTGCATAACACTGAGCATTTAATTTGTAGCCAGAATTTCTGCTCTTTCTTTTGATTCAGCAAAATGCATGAACAGTTGGATTTAAGTTAATGATGTGGCTAACTTTACACTGAAACAGATGAGGGAATGTTTGCATGATCCATTCTGCTGGTTGAGCAACATCACATTCTGTGGGGCTGGCAACCTTTGGCAAAGTAATAATGGTAACAAACAGTTGGGAAGCAGTAACTTCAGCTTCCACAGATGTTCCAGAAGTGAATACCTGCCCAAGGTAGAAGTTTCACTGTTATAAGTGCTTAAGTCACGGAATATTTATCTTAAAAACTAAAAATTAAACTCTTAAAATGCTTAGACACCTTTTGCAAATGTTATTCATTAAAACAGTTCATTGGGTTATGTGGCTTGTAACCATATTATTGCTATTTGTCATTAAAAACTAGATTTGCCATACTTACTAAAGCACTTCACTATAATCTGAGGAGTTTTCAATCAAATACCTGGATAAAAGAAAATACAGAGGTTCAGTAAGTCTTCACTGTTCAGTGATAGTCACTATAAATCTGATCCTACAGCATTCTTAGTACTTTAGTTATAGTTCGATTGAAGATGCTTAATGCAGGATTAATCACAGTACTCTCTTAACTATATTCCATGAAGATCCCTTTTGTGATGCTTTGAAGTGTAATATGGTGGGGAGTTTCTGTCTGCTAGATGTAAACCAGAAATGTTGTTTGCCTGCTAACTTTGTACTTTAGTAGAGCCTTGAAATTCATATACGTCTGTCTTTTGTTTCTAAGAACCTGACTTTACAAGTATCTTCTGCTAAGCTGGGCTGAAGTTTCTGATCAGAAGAACTGGCTCAGTCAAGTGGGTATACCAGAGAAAAGTTGCAATGATTTATGATAATCAAACAAAATTAAGTTCCTCACAAAAGATGTTATATATAATGCATTTTTTAAAAAAACATTAGGAGACTTTCTTCTAAGGTATTTTAAGGAAAATTTGAGGTTCTTAACCAAATATTTTGGAAAGTGTTTAGCTGCTGCTGTCAGAATGATTCAGATCCTGTGCATAAATCTCCTTGCTGAATAAAAAAAAAAAGAACTGCAGAGATGTGTAACAAAAAATCCAGGATATTTCATTATCTCTATTGAAGCAAATTCACATTTAATCATCAAGCTCTTGGCAAAAATATTTCTGCTACCTGTATTTGTGGAATGTAGCCATGTTTAAAAAGGAAGTTTTTATAATTATCTCATTATCTAATTTCAATAATAAAACAATTGAGCTGTCTAAATGCCTATCAGTGGAAGAACTGTATCAATAATGATACACAGAAACCTTAGGTTTTCATTCTGATGAAATAGGCATATTCTCTGAACTTCTCTTCTTCCTCAGCAAAATGACTGCTTTCTATTAGTTTTAATTACAATACTTCCTGTTAGTGACTTCATCATCCTTGGAAAAAAATCGTATTAAAAATAGTTTGCACGTAGCTCTAGTGGCAGGAAGTTTGACTCGTGAAGGAAATGCTATACCTGACCAGGTGACTAAACAGTTGAGAGCTCCAGGTAGGTCAGTTGCTGGCTTTGTAGGGTTGAAAACTGTAGTTGTGGTAGCAACATATTTCAGATATTGATACATCAGGCAAGGTGGATAAGGCGTTTGTTCAGAGCATCTGGTTCTCTGGATGGATGGACACACAGATGGAGAGGTTCTGAGTGACTGAACATTACTGAGGTTATTCAGCAAGCTGGCACAAATTTGTTTCTCCTCCAGGAAGCCTACAGTAGAGCTATAGGCCATTACAAGTGAAAACCTGGAACTAAAAGGACGTAAGATAGCAGGGGAATACAAGGAAAAATACATTAAAAATATTACTTTTAGAAGGTTAACTTTTTAATTTATTTTAGGGTAACTAGTTATACAGTAAAGTAAGGCATTAAGAAAAAGCTGGAAGTGATATAAAAGCAAATTACTGCATTTACAATCTAAATGAAAGTATAACACATTTTTAGCAATTTATGATGTTTTTAGAAATTAAAGACTCTTTCCTACCAAACACAAATCATTACACTGAGACCAACAAAACAGCAGTAGTTTGGTTGACAGTGGCTGTCACAGGATAGTTTCTGGCAAATTATATTCAAACAAATGAAAAGTTGAATTACCTGCCTGTTTAATGAAATGTTGCATTACACTTTTGAAGAAGGATATCAGTTGCTTCTAATGATGTTAGCTTAACCCCCCTGCCCCTTCTGCTTTACCCATTTATAAATTCCCTGATGTTGCAGCAACTTTCTTTTTGTACTTAAGCTACACAACTTAGCTGAGGCTGGTGTGTAACTGACAGCATAACAGGTAACTTTAACCCTTTATATTTTGTGCTAAATGTGAGCACAGAACATAACTTGTTGTTTCAGCATATGTAGTAGTAGTCGCAAAGGCTTGTTTTCATCTTAGGTTTTGTCAATAGTCAATGGAAAGAGGATGGTACTCTCTACAGATTAACCTCTACTGATGATGGAAGGAGCCTAGCATTTGCAAAACCTTCCCATGGGTCTGTTTTGTAGCAAATTATGTGACTGAAAAGAGTTTGATTTGTATAATGCCTGCAAACTCATCACTTGACTGTTGAGTATTTTATTCATTGATACTATGTAAACGGTGCTGTTCCTTGTCATATTTGGTTTTTTTTCCACTTTTTAAAAGATCTTTTAAGGCATAACTTCATAAAGAATAACTTTAAGGTTATTCCGTCCTTAAGGCAGAAGTAGTAAGACAATCTCTTCTACTTTCACTGGTGTGTATGTAATGTGGAAGAAGAGTGTTTCCAGCGAACTGAACTCCTCAGTGTGGAAGAAAGAGAGTCCCAGTGAGCGGAGTTTTGCTCATTTACTCCCTGCAGAGAAATGACATTTGTTCTCTACAGCATTTTCTCTCGAGAGGACCAGTTATTGGCTCATGTCACAAGCAGTCTACCATTCTTCAGTGATGCATTCCTTTAGGCATACATGGATCACTTTCAATACTCAGTGATCCACATTCAACTCTCATTGATTGTAAGAATGGGGCTGCGAGAACAGAAATTGTTCTTGTGGATGTGCTAAAGTTCGTTTGGTTTTCTCTCTGACATAGTGCTCCTGGATGTTTTTCTCTCTATATAGCAGGTGTATATGAATATGTATGTATATAAATATACACTATATCTATATACCCACATATATTTATATGAATAAAAGGCTTCAGTGGCCTCTTATTAATTGGCTGGCCCTGAATCTATCCTACCCCCTGCCAAGTATACACACTTGCAGATCTGTCTAGGAAATCAAAATATCTGAGGTGCCCCTTCTTCCTTAACCATTGCAGCTCATTAAGAGAGTAAGCAGTAGATAATATACATATATATAAGTAGTAGACAACATTGTTAACTTTTTGTCTGTCTGATGATTATGAAGGCAACCAAATTCAAGGCATGCTGAGGAAAAAAAAATTACACTGAAAATACAGTTAAAATCTGATGGAAACCATCTTAGGTCCCCCTCTCCCTTTGTTATCTGTATTTATTAGAGTTCACCAGTGACATTAATTCGTTTCTTTTTTTTTTCTTTCTTAAAAAAAAAAAATTCTCTTTCCCGTGTAAATTTATTTTTTATTTTTTTAATATCTTCTGCTCTCTTTTGCTTTTCGAAGGAACCTTAGCTGAGGTTAACTGCATAAAAATACAGTAAAATAATTAAATGCTCTGGTAACTGCTGGGGTGAACAAGTCTCATTAACTTGGCTTGGGCTGTGCAGCTGAATGATGAGAATACACACAGTATCATATGGTTAGCTAGAACTCAGCATTCACTGGAACCTGCATTTTTATTACTGAGCCACTTCTGTATTGTAATAAAACTTTTTTAGGTGTGAGTGCAAGAGGAGGAAAAAAATAAGAGAGTTGAAAACAATCTCAGGCAAAGAATGGGGAGACCACCCACTTATGACCATACTACAGCCTGAACTCATGTTTTTTCAGCTTTCCTGGTTAAATATATTAAGCCAACTGTTCTGGTGCTTTACACAGTACATTAAACAACTTAATCATACTGTCCTCTCTTGCATCAATAAATTTAGCATTGGTATTCTTGAAGCAGCTATGTTTTCTTCTCCTGCTCTGTTTCAGTTTTTCTTCAGAATACAAATTCTAGCTCATTTCCATTTCTTCCAGACCTGACACTTTTAAAAGTTTTTGTTTTCCTGTTTCTTCCTTAACTACCTAGTCCACAGATTGCGTGCTTTGACTACCACTTATATATTTTGTTAATGAATATTCCCGTTGTAATTCGGTATTCCTGAATGAGGAAGGAGAATGTTTTGAGACAATCTCTTTGAGATAGAAGAACTTGTTCCTCTTTTTGAATTTTGTTCAGAACTAATTGCTTTCATGCAGAACTAATTGCCATGTTTTCACAGGTGAGCATTCATTCTGGATGCACCTTGGTTCTTATACATCAAAGCCAGAGTACAGAGAGGGAACTTAAAGATGGAAATTAATGGATTCTGTGCTTTGTCATTCTGGAAGCCTCAGATCCAAGATGTCTTGAATTTGACAGGTAAATTCACAGGGCAGTTTCAAGTTTTAGCCATAGCTGCAGATACTGATCAATCCCATTCATTGCTGAAGAACTAATTACTGTAGAGAAGTGAAGTCTGTTTCTCTTTGAAATCTGGAGAAGACTGCTTAAAGCTGATAAACTTAAATCTTGGATCAAGTGATTTAAAACAGATTTTGTTTATCAAGATGGTTTTATTATTTTTTTCAAACCTCTGGACTTGTAAAGGCTATCAAAAATAGAAATTTCTTAAATTTCGAATCACTAGGAACAACACAGAATAATATTCATATCATCAGTCGGGATGACACTTTTAATTTCTCCTGGAAGAAATACTTCTACGAATAAGCAGTAATTAAGTTTCTGTTCCTGTTTGTTCCTGTGCTGTTTTTATAGACTTCAGTGGTGGTGCTTCTTAGTATGGTCCTTACCTGGGAAAATGACATTGAGCAGCTCATCAGAACAAAACACCCAATTGTTGCTTCTGCCTTGAAGGAGATGCATGCTATGCAGATGTCCATTTGCAAGGGCTAGTGACTTAACACAAAGATTAAAATGTACCTTAAGTTACATTCTTAAAATTTCACCATCATCATCACACTCCGCAAAAGCAATTAAAGACTGCATCCAACTCCCACTAGATTAGAAGAAACAATATATCTTAAGAGTTGGCAACTGATATGTCTATTTGCATATTTGTTAACCTGGGCACACAAGGTTTTCATTCTGCTTAATAGCAGCTTCTCTTGGGTGTTCTTATAAGTTTGTTTAGACCTTTGGTAGACTCGCTACCAAAGTGAGCCTAACCGCTAGAATAAATCTAGGGCATTATAGAGCCAGAATTGTTAGAGGAGCTATTTCAAAGAAACACCAGGAAAATATGCTTTGCTTCTCTGAAGCTCTTTGATAAATAAATACGTGTAGGTGTAAGCTGACAAGTTTGCTGGTTTTGTTTAGTTACACATGCTTTCTGTTGCAGTCATTGTTTGATTTTGGGGTGTCTCATAATTACAACTATGACATTCATTTCACTTTCATATGATTCTGAAAGGTATGCTGTGAACTTTGTGAGACACTATGAAGCAATTTCACTTCTTCAAAGGACTAATGATAACTTTAGTCTTAGTATTTTGTAATTTTAACATAATTTTCCACTTTGGAGACTAAATAATCTATGCCTTCCATATTCATTTTGTATCATAAGATGTACTGCTCTTTTTGGATTGTGTAGTAGCTCACACAGTGCTATGTTTTTAGTAAGTATTCAAAAAAGCTAGTGGAAACCATGACTTCTGAAGAAAGCAATAGTTGATACAAATGAACTGGTATTAATGGATCATTTTGAGTGCTGTGAAAGAAAGAAAACCCACTGAAAGTCAATGAGGAAGCACAATCCTTTTAATAGGTAAAAGGGAACTTTGCGCCTTACAGTTGAACAATCCTACAGTTCAGTGATGCTGAAATCTGGATCCAGTTTTGATCTGTTGCTAAAACTGCTTTCATCTGCTTCCTGGAATTTCTTTTTGTTTATCAAAAAATGTGTATTTTTAATTGCAAAACACAAACAGCATACCAGCTCTGTTGAGACACCATCCTAAATTAGTAACAATCCCTACTTAGAACATGTGCCTTTGGATTCAAACCACAGGTAAACTTAATTCTACTTAATAGAAGCCATCTTCATTTTTATGCCATGCACTATTTAAAGCTGCAGGTGTAAATAATATAATTTAATAAATAACGGAGTTTTGAACAAAAATATTGGTATTAGTTAAAATCAGTGGACTTCCACTGCTACATTGCTATGCTCACCTGCTGCATCATGTCTCCTAAGAAAGGAAGCAAAAGGAGACCTGGTAGGAATCTCTAAATGAAGCAAACTTATCCATGATTCATTCTCTTCTATTTTATGGCTTCTTAGAGTGAATTACAAAATGGGTGATCAAAAATAGGGTAGCTGGATTCTGAGGGGATAAGACATTCCCTGGAAATTATTAAACTTCTTTAATGAAAGTGGGAAAATGAGATTTTCTGCAGACATGATTTAATTGCCAGTTAATTCAGGCTAGTTTATGAACCTAGTACACTTTACTTCTTTGAATGGAATGATGTGAGCCAATGATTGTGATGAATCTTGGAAGGAGATGGAGGAGGGATGACGGGGTAGCAATGTGTATAATATATCCTGGAATACTTTTTATTTTTGTGTAGAACAACCTGAACCTTCTCAGTTATATATCCTAGTCTCATCGTATAAAAGATCTTTCTGAAATTTTTCTTATTAAAAAAAGAAAACAAACATGTAGTATATTAGTTGATCATGCTGGTTGTGAAGTTTTATTCAATTTGTGGTGAGATTGGGGAGCACTTAAATATACAAGGTTTGCTGGGCTGAAGCTCACATCCACAATAGCTTTTAGTAGGGGAAGGCAAAACTACAGTATTTCTGGAACTCTAATCTGGCTTTGCTTCTAGCTTTGGATTCTTTAGCAGTTGAAAAACTGCAATGTAGGTAGCCATGCTTTATACAAAACCAGAAAGCCCTAACATGACGTTTTACAGGACAGGGCTGTGGCAAGAGCTATGGCATTTAAGCTGTAAGTAAGTGAGACAGAAGGATAAGTTATAATTGTAGAGTAGCTGGATATCAGGGCTGTGCTTGTGAGTACACCTGGTGCCATTAATTCTACGGGTAGTCCAGGAACTCCTAAACTAGTCACCTGCATAATGAGACAATGAACCAATTTGAGACAATGGACAGACTTGAAATGGGGTGACTGAACTCCTACCCACCCTCACCATTAAGTATCTGACTAATTGGTGCAGCAGCTCTCCAGGTGGGAGCGTTGTATAGTCCTGAAGATTTCCCCCGGCAGCTTTTGCTGTGCCTGCACCAATTTGTATGCTTAAATGTGTTGATTAACATCCTGGTTGGACAGTCTGTCCCTTCCAGAGACTCTTTTAGGTGGTTCCTGCTGCACAACTGACCCATTTGTAGTTAGATAAGAAACCTGTAAATAGAAGAAACTCTTCTTGCAGATACAGAAATGGTCTTTTGTACGTAGCGTAGATAGGAGATGTTTTGAATAGAGTTTAAGATAATCAGTAGCAATGACTGATGTATGTACAGGGGTAATAATGTAGGACTATGGGCCTGCTGGATATAAGAATTTGTCAGAACAACGGTTTGGGAAGTTTCCTCTGATCCAGCTGAAGATGCCGTTGCAAAGCCCTTGCAACAGAAACTCCTACTGCCGCTCAGACAATGATCAACCATGGTGTTTTAGAGATCTGATTTCCCTATGTTAGCATTACCATGTGCCAAGATCCCAATACATTAGTGTTTTGGGTCCCCCCCCCCCCCAACAAACTGTCTGTACCTGTGCAGCAAGGTGGAAGCATAGGATGAAACTGAGAACCCTGTAACAGGTTAAAGATTCTTTTTGCAGTACTTTGCTTCAACCAACTATGGAAATAGACTGCTGACTATGCCCAAAGATTTTGCATATCTCGTGTGTACTACAGTGCAGGTTATGTGGCAATATCTGTAAGTGCAGTATATCATAAAACAGGAGGGAGCAACTTAAAGAGAATTACTTGATGCTTCTGGTGTTTTAATCACAACCTTCCTAGGTGTTTTGCATGCTGTTGTCAGGCCAAAACATCGGAAACTTGCTAACACTGTAGGAATTAACATGTTGCAAAAAGACTCAAGGAAAGTGTCTGAAGTTCTAACATTAGTAATGTTTGAGAAAAACCTTCTGCAAACACTGCAGGATGCTGCAAATTGCATCACTGGAATCTATTCTATTTAATTTTAGTTGACAGTACTATCTGCTGCTCTGCAGTTACTTCTCAGATCCTGTCTTTGTGTGCTACACAAAGGAAAGTGTATGTTTTTGTTTTATTGCCTTTACTGTGCCAGCAAACATGCAGAATAAGAATGACTAATGTTCTGTAAGATTTCTTATCTTTCAGGATATGATTTCTTTAACAGCCATTCTTACTCTTCTCCCTACATACTTTTTGTGCTGAATGCAATTCATCATTTCAAATCCTTATTTTCTTATTGCCATTCTTTCCACGTTTTCTACTTTGTTTCTGGCTTAAGAGACAGTAAAGTTTTCTTAATGATTGTTGTTCTTTGGTAGAAGGGGGAAAAAAGATCTTGAATTATTGTTGATACTGGACTATTTTTATCATGGCAGATATTAACAAATCTTTAATATTAAACTACATTTTCTTTTATGAAGTAATCATTAATGAAAACATTGGGCCCCCCCACCCCCAAAAGAGGGATACATGCGTGAGTAAAGCACTGAGAAGATTGCAGTCTTGTCCAAGAAGGACCATACTTGGAAATGACAGAATAGTTAATTCTTTCTGCTCATTAGTTCTTTGGTTACTGGGCTAGGAATCCTCATAAAGATGCCAGCTCTAGTGGTTCTATTTTGCTAATGATAAAAAGGTGAAGGTTTTCTAATTGTATTATATTATCTATGGATGCTACTTTTAACAGGACTGAATTGATAAAGAGATTGTTATAGAAGGAGAGTGACAAGGTTTAAGCTGAAGAGGTTAAAAAGCCCACCTTAAAATTGCTTTACTACCTTAGGAGGTCACTACCTATATAAAGAAGCCGTAGCAAGGAGAGGCAATGAAAAGGAATAAGAATGAGTTGAAGTGATTTTTATAAAGTCGCACAGCAGGTGAGTAGTAGAGTGAGGAATAAATTTCAAGTCTCATGAGTCCCAGTCCAGTGTCTTTGCAGTGAATTCTGCTGTTCTAGAAATCTCATTACTTACACACCAGAGTAACACCCAACCAGTAAAAGCTGGGTTACACATACTGTGTCAGTTGTCAATCATGGTGCCCTATTTAAAAGAAAAAACACTCTTCAAATCTAATTAAACCTTCATCCCATCCCTGATCACAAAAAAAATCCATGAATGATAGTCATCTGTACTAGTATTTATTAGTTTTATTGTCATCTGAAATAGGTATCTGGAATGTAGAGCCATGTGAGAGTAGTAAGAAGTGGTGGAGACAGCAATAGAAATGGATCAATTATATTGAAGGAGCAGGGAAGGAGATGAGTTTTCTTTCTATGTTTCTCTCTGGTTTCCTTGTTCTCTAGTATTTCCTCATTCCCAAAGGGTTTTTTTTTTTTTTTTTTTGATAGGTGAATATTGCTTATTGTGTTTTTTTTTTGACTAACACTCAGAAACCAAGAGAGTAACTTGTGAGCATATTACTCCAGCAATTCTGCAATGAACATTTTAAAGTTGTAGAAAGAGTTGCAAACACCTTATTCTTATTTTTACAAAACTTACATAAGGTCACTAAAATAACTTAAAACTTATAACTAAAAAGCAGTTTGAACTATTGCTCATTTTTATAGACTTGAATGAGCTTGCATCTAGCTTAAAGCACAATGTATGGGAAAGCATTTATCGTAAGCACCTATTGTGGGAAAGATCTGGCAGAGACTGGATGGATCAACAGTCTAATATAAAATATGGAAAAGCTTGTCTACATTTCCATTTGTATTAATGTCCTTTTTTTAGGGAAAAGCTTTTCTAGGTGCTAGTGTATCTGAAGATCCTTATGGCATAGATATTTTAATGGATAGATTACACAGTTGGGATAGAAGAATATGGGGAATATATGTCCTAGTGCAATTAGAGATAGCCATAATCGCCCACAAAGCAAGGATGAAAAGAAATAATTTAAACAGTTTTGGATATTGAAATCACATACAGTTTGTTTCAAAGTGTGCAAGTGTTTCTGTGAATCAAGACAAATTGTGTATGAACACGTGTCTGTTCCAGAGCCTTATGAAATAGATTGTGTGGGATGACTGAGCAATTACATCACTTTGGAAGCTTTCTGAGGAGGAAGTGATGGATTTATGAAGCTGTTCTTGCATGCCAATTATTTTAGAACATTTGATTCTATTAGCTGAAACTACAAATATGGATTGATTGTTAATCATCCAGTAATACTCATGAATTCACTGATTTACAGCGGGTAGAAACCTGACTACTAGACTTAAAAGAAAGCCAGAAGAAGGCATTTGGTGCGTGAGCTGTTCCACCTCCACTTCTCTTTGAAACATCACTTAGAGAGAAACCCATAAAGATGGACAGAATGACTACAGTAGCAGCTGAGTGGGTAAGAGCCCCAAGCCCTCTGTGTTTCATAGTAATACTCTCTTCTTCCTTATGACAACATGAGGCTGTTGTTCAGTAATGATCTCCACTGGAAATAAATCCAGTATTTTTCAACTTGATTTTTAGCAGCCATAAAGGGCTTGTTGATTAAAATAAAATAAATAAAAATTCAGAACTCCATCCTCCAGCATAAAGTATTTCATGGTAAAAAATGTCAAAATATTACTATTGAAAAGTTTCTGTCCTCAAGAATATCTAAAAAAGAAACACACAGATATGTGTTCTACACAGAAACTTCACAGAAATATCAGTAAAATTCACAAGATTGCTGATGAATTGACTTTTTTTTCCAGGTGAAAACAACTTGGTTTGCAAAGCTGATGATTCAGGATTCACTGCCAGTTATGATGTCAGGTAAGGCACAGAGGTAGCTTATATCATGGAGGAGTTGGAACTCTTTGCTAATGCTGTCATACAGCATATTTATTATATTACTACACTTCAGCAAATGAAGTCACAATAGGGTCTCTAATGTTTTCTCCATGCTTCCTTTCTGAATATCATAATGAACTATGTGGACAGACAGGAATGAAAATTATGGGTTACTGTTTTGATGACCATAATTACTAGCTGTAACAGACATGACCAGTCCCTCAGTGTTATCTCACTTGCTTTGTAATGCTTTCACCTATCTAAAGCCCAGCTATGTTACGGAGTTGCAAAAGATGGCCCACACAGATATTGTGTGTTAGTTTAAATTCAGATACTTTCTACATACCAGAAGTACACACAAAGTATTGACATGCAAACTGTTAAGCATTATCACCAGTAATACGGTAGCCGTATTATATTTGGCACCTAGAGTATAATGTATCTGTGGAACAAAAATGACCATCTAAATGACTAAAACTCCCACAGAGATGATGTAACATTTATTAAGTAACTGACAACCTGATTGCAAAGACTGATACAACTGTAACTCCAGGTTTGTCAATTTAAAATAAAAGTAATAAATAAAAGATCATACATGAACATAAGCCTTAGCCATAAGCTGTTATTGGTCAAAACTGAAAATCAGACTATGAAAGGAAAGAAGTCATAGACACCTGAAAATGAGGTCTTACCAGCAAATAATCACATGGTTATAGAAACTACAGGAGTTGCTCTGTTGTACCATGAAAGGAATTGAAACATTAAGTCTGTGGGATATTTATGCATGAATTTATTCTCTGAGGCATAACTGTGTCTACATTCTGAGAAATCAAATGCTCATCCAAAGAAAGACTTAAAAAATATAATACAAGTCCTTTCTAAAGAAATAATGGTGTAACAAACACCTCTTCAGGATAATTTACACAAGGACAACTGGAACCCTATCTGCCTGGGGGGTCTTGGCTTCCAGTGCTCTAAGCCTTTTCCAGTTTGGCATACCAGCAGGGCACTGCTGCATCAAGCTCTCTGGGTGCAGTGAACTACTGATTTCACTTCCTTTTTACAGTGCACAAGCAGCACTGTGAAATATAAGAAATTGAATATAATTCCTTTATGTGTTTCAAACCTGTGCAATTGTTTAACACATTGCAATCATAAATTGCTACTTTTGAGGAATAGATTCTGAGGGGAATAACAGCACACTTTTGAAAGGAAAATGAATTAATAAAGTATTCATAGCTTCTCCCTTTATAGCCGCAGTGCAGTGAAACATAATTCTCCGTGATGTGACACAGATGTATATTTTTCGTAATGATAACAGTCAATCTTCACTGAGGTAAAAGGTGATGTTTGAAATACTGATCAGCTTTCCTAACAAGTGGTCTGATTATTTCTTGATTCACTTAAAAACATCTTGTTTTAAGAAGTAGGACTCTGAAGCAATAGTTAGAGGAAAACAAAGCACATCATTGGTATTTTTTGTGAAGGACTTTAGAGAAAGATGTTTGATAAATTAAAAGTTAATCATCTAAATGCTGCCAGTATCAGTAACCTCTGACTGAAGAATTGTGTGCGATTTTGGATCAAGGAAATTAATGAAGTGATCTTGACTTGTGTTGGATTAGGCAGATTGAAGATCCACAAGAATAAATTTCAGATACTCACAAATTACAAATTGTATTGCCAATTAGATTGAGTAAATTGTCCACTAGCTCAAGAACAGTCAACTCAGCTTTACATTTAAGGATCATCAAAAAACCCCCAAACCTTGTCTCACTCAGTTTTAGTATCTTTAGGCATCCAGTGTCTATTATAAAGAGATTCATAAAATGATGAGTAATCCAAAGTGTATTCAGGAATCAACATATCTAGTAAAGTATAATTCACATCCAGGCTGACTGCTTCCAGGAGGAGATGCTGCCATTGTGTTTAATTTCCTGTTTGGAAAAATTAGATCATATTGTAATACAATGGAATTGGAATCGAAAACAAACAACAAATCAGTCTTGTATTACGTCAGACATTGCGCAAATGTCATGGAGAGACATGAAAAGAAAAGCTTATTTTTGTTAGTAAAGAACTGTTAGGAAAGATATGTCTGGGAATAAATTTAAGCTAAATATTGCTTCTTAACTATCAGAGAAGTGGGGAAGTAGAATCACCTTTAAGGAGGATGAGTAAGAGCAAAAATTAATTTGTTTAAAATGAAACCTTATCACTATATGAAGGAATTATATGATATAGTCACCTACAGCAATAAAGCACTGTATTTAGTGATCCAGGAAATCCTTTCAGTCCCTATGTGATGATTATGCAGAAATTCCTCCTCAACCAAGAATTAACAAATAAGATGATGTTTTGCCAGACCTCTGAGGAGACAAAGTTTATTTTAGATATACGCAGTGCTTTTCCATCCTGAGATTATACTTTTTAGAAGTATTAAATCTTTGGGGTATTTATATGTTTTGTTGGTACATTTTACATTCTTATGCTGAACTGTGTAACCTGCATAATATGGAGCTCAAAACCGAGTGGTTACTGCTTTGAGCTAGCGGTACAGATTCCACTCTTCACCTACACCCAAGGAATTTAGTACAGCAGCTAAGGCAGATGTCTTGAAGCCAGCTGCTGTTTCAGATCAAGAGTGTATGGACTTCAACAACTGGATGCAAGATTCTAGTGGGAAAGGGTGGAATTATATATAATACAGGGAGAAAGTCTGGAGCTGATTGTTTACTCAATCATGAAAGATACTCTTTAATTTTAAGGAAAGAGAGGAAATTAAAAACCTACTAGCTGTACCAGTTATCGCTATATGCAGGAATTATAAGCCATATAAACTTGGAGAAAATTTGAGGAAACAGTGAAATTTGGACTATAGCTACTGTTTTATTTTTCAGTATTTAGTTCAGCTGCAAGTAGGAAAGGGGTCCAGACACTGTTTACTATTTTCTTTATTTCAGTTGTGCTACTAGGAATTGTTCTACTTCTCCCAAATTATATAAATATACTTGGCATTCAAAAAAGGGTCTTTCTGTTCTTGACACAGGACTTTGGCAAAGTTTTTTTTTGTTGTTTTTTTAAACCACAGCTTCTTGAACTAATGGGATGAAAACATTTATCTGAATAGTTTCTGAACTAAAACAAGAAAACACAGTTTTCCTAACACCATGTGTTAATTGCAGTATTAAGAATGCAAATTTAGTATTGTTACATTTTTTTACCACATTGAGTGTTGTTCTTAAATAACAAGGAGTTCAACAGACTGACAAAAATGACTGAATAATAGAAAAGTAGCATGGCTTTACAAGACTGTATCTGCCAGGAATATAACTGAGGATGCTTTACAGGCAGTCCTTCAAAACAGGAGGTTAAGAAGGATGATATCAGGACATGCCTTAATTTAGTATGGCCTTGAAAAAGGGATGGCGCATCAGACGCACATCTTTAGTGCCATCCCTGAAAGCACCATATCTCAGACATTCCTGAAGGATGAATTCTCTTCTGTTTTCTCCTTTTTCCTCTTAAGTGAGGTAAGTGTGACTTGGTTCTCTTTCCTGATACAGGAGAAACCAGAACCACAAGTCTGCCAACTAACTCTTTTCAAGTAAGTACCAGGGAAGCAAGTTTGGGTGCAACTATGGCAAACAGAAGGTGAAAGGAGCTGCACAGCCATGAAATTGCTCTTCTGTTATGAGACTGGAGTGAAAGGACAGGGAGACTTGCACATCTGCTCCCAAAGTCCAGGTGGCCCTCTGAGAAAAGCTTAAAATACTAGCATAAATGCACTAGGCACTAATTAATCATGGAGAACGTTCTTTCTTGCTTACTTCTTGCTGTCTCTACAGTTCCGAAAACTCTTCCGTTAAGCAAAAAGATCAGAAAAAAGCCTACTGCTGAAAACAGAAAGATTCTAGGCTGGTTGTGTGTGTGTGTGTGTTATCTGTAATATATGTACACACACACACCCCTAAAATTAAAGGCAACCCCGTGCAATTATTGTTGGCCATGACTTTTTGAAAGAGACCGTTTTCATCGGAAAGTGCCAATTCCTTAAAAGATTTTAAGAAAGGTCAGTTTTGATAAAGCTTCAGAAGAAAAGTTATTTCAAATCCATCATAAAGACCTGATAAGGAGAAACACAGCAGGTTGGTTTCTCTAACATTCATTTGGGGGTGAGAGAAGCGAGGTCAAAGGTCTGAATTAGTGGCTGTTCTTGTCCTCTCCCTCAGAAAACTTGGGATTAGGAGCAATGAAGGAAGTGAGTAAGAAAAAAAATATTCTGCCTCGATCTTTTGCAGCAATTCATGTAGCTCCAATCATAGTTTTATATAAGCATAACCCCTCTGAACAGTATCTCCCTCACTTTTTATCACTGTTACTAATTTTATAGCTGTTTTATTCTCAAAATTGCTTCTTTACCACTAGAAGTGATCATTTTATGAATGAACAAGGGACTATTCAGTGAAGACAAAGTAACAAAGATCACTGAACCCTGAATCTCCCTACATGTAAGTCTTAGGTCCTAGTCTACTTCTACATTAACTGTAAAATGTCTTCCCCTTCCCTTTCTTTGCTCATTTTGCCAAAGCAGAGTTGTTTTGTACATGTTCAAGACTTGAGTTTGAGTGCTTTCAAGTTTTTCTTGGAGAATCAAAAGTAAAATCTATTGCCTTTGTCATAATATAAAAATCATATTTGTGACTGGATAAAGGTCAGCTATTTCATTAAGAATGTAGTCAAAGCAGAGTGCAGCACAGTGTAGCTCATTAGGCCACTGCAGCAATGAGCTATTCTCTTGTTTTAGTCAAGAGGTAAGTAATATAGATTCAGCTATAGATTTTTCTCCTATTTAATCTTTCCAAGATATCTGTATTTTCAGAGGAAATCATGTAATGCCTTTATGCTGATAAAAGTCAAAGTAAAAATACTGGCACCTAGAATTTGCCAGCACCTGCATTTTTGTCAGATGTCTCCATATATTTTATTTCTAGCTTTAGCTGCTGCAGGAAGTTAAAGAGTCAGGACTTGTATATATTAGCAGTGATTTGTAACTGGGTAGTTGGGATACAGTTATGCTCAAACAAGTAACAACACCCAATCCATGCCTCATAATTATACTATGCTTAGCTTTTCAGTTACAAAACTGCAGTCTTGTTTACATGCATCAAGGCTAACAGTTCTACTCCATCTCTTGTCTTACAGACAAGGGGATGTCCTTTAAATAAGAAATCAGAAAGTTATGTTGCTGAAGCAGCAAGAAGTTAAACTAATCAACTTTACATTATAAATGTCACATAGTCTTTGCATTAGAAAGACAAAATGTTGACAGGGGAATACTTTTGTGGAGGTCTGAGGATATTACTAGTTTAAGAATAGCAAGAAGAGCCCATATTCAGATGCATATACAAGATATTCTGCAACTAGAAGGCAGACTATTATAATAGCATGCTTTCACAAAGCTGTCAAGGGGGCCATAATGATGTATATTTCTTCTTGAATGAAGAAAGAAATAAATGCAATGTTAAAAGCAGACCCAGGAGCATACATTATTAGCCTTTGTTGCTATTCCATCCTTAATTAGAACACAAAACTAGACAAATAACTAGAAAAGCTATGTTGACACAAAGTTATATATGTTTGTGAAAATGTGAATACTAAAACTCATCCAGGTTTATAGTCATGGTATGAATGAATATGTACCATTTTCTATCTATGCAAAAGATTAAGTAGTGAATGACAGTACACATTTGTAGATATACACTATCAGAAAAGTGTTGGATACCTACTTTCAAAAATTTAAAAACATCCATAGCCAAAGACACACACATTGATTTGTGACTAAGACATTTGAACACATAATCCTTATTTTTCAAAAAAAGTATAAATGTATACACACAACTGTCGCTTACATATTGAAGAAAGGTTTTCAGTAAAAATTACCGGATTATTTTTCCCCAAAGTATTACCATGGGGTAGTCCAACTCTATTATAATTCTAATGCTAATAATTTGTTATGTTTAATGAGTCTTCAATATATTTAATGGCTTGAAATACAGTACAAGAGACAGTTCAAGATATCAAAATAAAAAAAGTAATTTCCATATTTCCAGCTTTGAGCTAACCAAGACAACAATATGGTAATGGACGAAACTTCAGATATTTTTTGTGTTTAATACTATCAACTGTTCATCTCTACACAGATTTTTCTCTTAGCATGTTTGTAATTTAACTTCTTAAATAGCCCTAACTCCTACAAGTACAGTAGAGAATAAGTATCCAACATAAGGTTTAGATTTCATTGTTGGAGCCAGGTATCAAAGGTTTAGGGATATATTTAATGTATTTAATGTATTATTTAATGTATCTTTAAACCAACAATGTTGCAATCTAAGGGCACACAATCAAGAACTCAAAATACTATGATACGATAACTGGTAAGCAAAGAAAAATCAGTATTTGAATATGGATAAGAAACAATCCAAGTGAATTGCCTAATAAGCCACACAGCAGATTTCTCCTAAGAGAAAATAATAAGTATTTGCCTACATAAGGACTGGAGAAAGTTAAACAATAATGTAAAAGTATGAGGTTACATGATGCTAAAGCTTCATGGAAGTCATACCAAGAACGAACAAGCTACAATCTGTGGCACACGGCAAGTTGCAAGGCAGACTAGAATGCAAGCTTAAAGTGCATCAGATACTCAGGAGTAATTATCGATGTACATACACCTACATTAAAGGTGATGTCGCTTCCCTTTCACCAGCAGGTAAACTGTCTCTTCCCACCTAAGAGTGTTGACAGTCATTTTCAGTGGACTAAGAGGTGTGCTGTACATTCACAGGAGAAAATTCTGCAGGAGCTTGTTTTTATGCCCATAGCCAGGGCGAGACTGAAATACTTCATTCCTCTAGTAAAGCATTGCACACGCTGACTTCAGAGGTACTCCACACATACTGTGTTCAGTTCATGTCAATTAGATCAGGATGGTCTGACGCATTATTTCTATCAGTGAAAATACTGAGACAGTTTTAGAAGTGTAGAATATATCCTTTTTGGGACACCACTGTGGTAACTAAGTGAATGTGCAATTTTATCATAAAGGCTAGCTTTCAGAATGCATTATAACATGCTCCTTGAAGTTACTAAACTCACCGATACTATGATATTAAAGTACAACAAAAAAACCACTAATACTTTAAATATCAATTTTTTCAAATACCTAAACTACCTGCAGCTTAGTATTTTTAGAGGCATATTCCAGAAGAGCTAAGGGTTGCCAGTTCACATCCCAAATTTCTCATTGCTAATTACGACAATAGTGGTTAACATGGCTTCTGTAGCATACTTTATCTATCACTAATTGTAAGTAATAACTCTTGTAGGACAAAAAATACCATTTATTCAATTTTTTAATCTCTAACATTAATTAATGTACCTTAGAGGGTTAAATGAGACAGGAAATGATTCCCTTAGGAAGATACAATGAATTCTAGAAAGATAAATCATTTAGAGAGCAGTTACATGCCATGTCAAATCAATATAACTGAGTGCTTAATACTATGTATTTAAGATGGTTTTGGAAGCTTCTTTAATCCTCTATTGCTTCTTCTGCATTCTTTCTCTCCACTTGTTTTATATGAAGTGGAACATCCAAACTTAGATACAATGCGAAAGGAGTGTTAAGGGTAAGCTTCATATCTATACTACTGAACTGCAAAGGACTGAACTGGACTGGACTGCAAGAGCCTAAACCAGCCTGCACCAAAGGTTAAGTTTTCAGAAAGAAAAGGTTCTAGAGAATGAAGGGAAAATAAAATTCACATGCAAGAAAAAAACAAAACCCAGCACTGTACTACTTTCTTAGTTAATTCTCAGAGATATCTGCAACTGCTTTGGCTCTAATAATAAAATAAATGAAACACTGATTATATAGATCAGTCTAGAAAAACTATTCAGAATGGAAGATCTCAAACAGCTGAAGTTTGGCAAAATTATAAGCAACTGAGACTCTAGATGTTACTACAAAAAGTATCAGAAAACATTAATGACACCCATGCTAACATGCCCACCTAAACTGTGTACATTTTCAAGATAACCAGCAAAAACATCTCTTCCTAATGGGGCTGTTTAAAGTAGTCTAGGTCTTCAGGTTTGTAAAACAGAAGCCTGTTCTCATTCCCAAATGAGTTCGGGTGGTGGGAGGAGGGGTATGCAATCTCCTTCTCTTTCCATGACAAGCAGCCTTTTTTGCATTATCTTTTCACTGTAAGCTTTCTGCAGCAGAATCATAATGACCCCCAGGGAAATGTATCGGTTATTCTGTCCTGAGAGAATACATTTATGCCATATCATTGTTACTTTAAGAGAGGTTGCTTACTGTCCTCATGAGAACATTTCCATTGCATTACCCTGCCTCCAAATGTATTTTCATCCTTAGGAAGAGTTGATTATGATGTTTTTGTTGATAGGAAAATCAAAATAGCTTCCACAAACATTTAAATTCAGCCATACTATAAATTACTTTGTCATCCTATTAAAATATCTTCAAAAAGTAGAGCAGTGTAAACTTCTTTCTGGGTGCATATATTATTCGTATTAGTGGAAGGAGAAGAAACTGAAAATTGTTCACAAAAGTACAAAGGGAAAACACAGCAACGTCATGGGGCAAAAATAGGTCTCCTAGAGCAGTACTTTACCTGTTCTACATGCACTTATGAAATCCTTAACAATAACTTGTGCTTTAACCTTTAAAAATATAATAATAAAAAAAATCTCTAGAGCCATTCACTCCTGAGACTAAGGAAACTCAATAAATCAGGCAGCCTGACTATCTTTGACCTGAAGACTATTAGACTGAGGAAGGATGGAAGTTGAATCCCTTCACAATTTTACTACAGCTGTTTAAGCCCACATTTGTTTTTGATTTAAGAAAGCAATAATAAAAAACTTAAGAAAAGAGCAAAGAACAAAAAGTGCTAGTTTAAAACCTGTTTCAGTATGTGGGGAGGGAGAGGGGGAAAGGGTTTCCTCTCCCCAAAACATCATACAAATTGTTGGACTAAAATTCCCTCTTTCTGCTTTCATTACTAAGGCAGAAAAGAGAAGCAAATGGCAATAGCTTTGTACCATAATAACATTTGCCTATATTTTTTCAAAGAATTTATGAACCACTACAATTTTGATTCTGCATTCTGAGAATGAGGCTTCTATCAAAAAGGAGAATAAAATTAACTCTATTTTGGTGCAGTGTCTTATGATGACTTTTTAAAAGATTTTTTTTCTGACAGCAGTAGCTTAAAAAAAGAGGTCACAGACTGAAACAAAACTGCAACAAGAACTATAATTGCTTATACATCCTTTTTTCTTTATTAACATGCAATACACAGTACGTAACTCTCAGGAGATAATATTTGGAAATTATTGCTATGCATGAAGACTCAGTAATTTAAAATGGCAAACTATAAGAAATTTGCAATAATCACAGGAAGTGTGGAAAAATATATATCATTTCCATACATTATCTGCTTAATCAGAAAATATTACTTTTCATATTTATGAATATAAATTTCTTAGCTTTTGTTGCTTGGGTCAAATTTGAAAAGCTTTCTTTCTGCCTCCCTTCCTCTTAGTAGCATGTATATTCTCAACTTATATTTATTATGAAGAAAGGTATTCACAGTATCTTATGAGCACAGCCAATTATTTTTAGCAAGAAAACACACCCTTCCATCTTACAATTAATACTAGTTGTTTATAAAAAGCCATACTCAGAAATAAAGATACAGTCATAAAATAATCACCCACAATATACTTTAAAATCTTAAGATTTAAATATATTCAAATTCTAAACAAATTTCATTTATGAGACACTCTGAACTTGCTCTCCCAATGTTTTTCCACATTGCATTCGTTTCCTCAGTATATGACTAACTGTCAAAAAAAGGAGATAAATTTCTGCATTATCTTTTTGTATCGGGTAGCATGTGTTTCCTGCTGAACACAGAAATAAACTAATCATTGATTTCTTCTAGTGTCACGGCTGTATGTCATTTTATAAAAGGCCTTATTTGGAAGTCGCGCAGTTTAGTATTCTGAATGCATTTACTGTATGCGTGTTAATCAACACCAGATTTGGTCTGAAACATTAACATGTTTAACTTAATAAAAATGGAGTTTTAATTTCAACAGAAATGGTAACTTTCAACAATAAGCACTGATCACTTACTTTTTCTGCAAGAATTCAATTTTCTGTTCAGGTCATGCTATGGTCTCAGGAGGCTACAAAGCTGTAATAAGTTATTCAGAAACTGTAATGTGAAAAACTGATTTACTCCACCTTTATTTAAAATAGAATCTTATAATAACTTAGTTTGGACAGGACTTCTTGAGCTCATCTAGTCCAACTGCCTACTCAAAATAAGTCCAGCTAGAGCAAGCTGCTTAGGGCCTCGTTAAGATGAGTTTTTAATATCTCCAAGGGTAGAGATCCCACAACCTCTCTGGGCCCCTGTTCCAGTGACCTTTTTCATGACTGCCATCTTTTTTTTTTTTCCTCTAAAAAGAAAAACAAACAAACCAAAAACCCAAACCCACCTTCATTGCAGTTTCCCATGTTGCAACTTGTGCCTGCTGTTTCTTATCCTATCATTGGGCACCTCTGGCTCTGCCTTTTCTGTGAATTCCCATTAGGTGACTGCAGACGGCAAAAAGATTGCCCTTTAGTCTTTTCATCTTAAAAATGTATAAATTGAGCTCTCAGCCTGTTCTCTTGCTCCAGTCCCTAACTGTCTTGGTGGCCTCTGCTGGGCTCACAGAGTTCAGCAACATCTATCTTGTGCCAGGAAACATCTTTTCTTGTACTATTTTGATCAAGTTAGACAAACATACATGATTTTATTCTAACATAATAAATCAAATAAAAAAACTAAAACAAAAATGAACAAGACTTAGTTTTAGAAATAAGGTACAAACATAATACACTGGAACCTTAAATATTAAATGAAGTAAACTTTAAGGAAAAAAAGTCTGATTAGAATAATTTACTCAATTATTATAGCAATTATCATGAGTTTTGACTGATAAGTGTGAAATCCTCTACAAACAAGCACCATATTCAGTAGTGAAAATTGAAACACTTCAAGTCACATACTATATCCTCGCTTCAAATCATGATTATTTTAGAGTTTACTGGACACTGACCAAACTGAAAGATAACAAAGGGAGGTGGAGGAAAAAGAAAAAAGAAGAAGATGCATTAAACATTATACAGTTATGTTCAGTAATGCAACAGTCATAAACACACACACAAAAAACAGATTTAAGGATGACAGTTTCCCTCAGCAGAGGGGAAAAAAATCATAATAGTCACAAACCTATGTCATTTTGTAATTTTATAGTTTAAAATAAATGAGGAAATAATGTACTTGCCCAAGAGGAGGTATTAAATAATCCTGCTTAAGTGGAACAGTGCAAAGTCATAATATAGCCAATCACACCTTGAAGAAATTCAATTCATAAGCAAACAATATTATACATTAAGTAATATGCTGTATAAGTCATCCATGTCCATCTAGCTCAGATATGCCCAGGTCACGGAACAAGGGTTTTAAGAAATGCATCCAGTCTCTAGGAATACTTCCACAGAGTGGTGGGGAGGGCAGAGAAAGAAGGGGGCAGAAAGAGACTTGAAGATTAAAGTAGGTTCTGGCTATTATGAAAGGGAATAAGTGAAAGAGAATAGTGGAAGCAAAAGGACTGTAGCCTAGAACTTGGAAGACATGTTCCACAGCTTACCCAACTGCAAACGATACAGAAGACCTTGCTCAAGTCACTACACCTACCTATCTCACTTCTATTTGCAAAATGAAATAATACAGTGATGATACCTACATTACAGTCAGTAAGGCACTCAAATACTACCAAAATGGTGATCATAAAGCTGGGACAAATACTGTGTAGGATGCCAGGTATGCGTGCATCTCTACCCCCCCCTTTTTTTTTTAATAAATCAAGACTAAGTTGTTTTGCTACTGTGAAACAACTTGGTAATGTGCAAATAACTCAAGGATTTCTCAAATTCAAAATCTCCATCTGGCTGAAAACAAAAATTAGTCCAAGATCAGCCTGTTTATAAGCTTCTGGAAGTAATTGTTTACATTTTTTAAACATTTTAAAATTATAAACTGACAGATTAAATAAGAAATCAAAAGCACCCAACACTCAGGTAAGACTGTAGCAAAAAGGCTACACCCAATACTCAGGTAAGATGCAAAAAGTCATATTTCAAGTGTAATTCATATAAATACTAAATGACTAAACTTATGTTAACCAAGCGTCATATGATATTCACCACTGAGCATGGAATAATCTAAGGGCCAAAACTCTCTGAGATATCAGTTCATCAGCACATGACAGATTTTTAACATCCGTTTCCCCCCCCTTTTTTTTTCTCCATAGAAACTATTTTATTCGATTCACCCACCTCAATCTTCTTAAGTGATGTCTATATAGCCTATATGCTATAATATATAAACACTGACTGCACACAAAAAAGGAACTTCTTTCTTGGTGGTTTTGTAAGTTTATCCCTCTCCTTAATTTAAAATAACAGGCACCAGATAGGAAAAATACAGCTATTATTTGTGAAGGAGCTAATAGAAGAAGTAGAAAAATAGTCATTCTTAAAATACCATAGAGTTAACAGGAAGAGGAACACCAAAGGGGAAAAAAAATCATAAGTAACATTCAGGATGTAGATTTAGCACAGGACTTAATCAGAAAAAAACACAATTGGAGTATGACTTATTCATTGTATCTCATTAAATGCCAGATGTCAGCGAGCAGGAAAATAACACAAAAAGCGCTGAGGAGAAGATAGAGTGCCTTCCTCCTCTGCACCAACAGCTTACCTTGAGTTGTAACAGCAATTACTATGCTCAATTTTAGATGTGAAATTTGATACTTAAAAATCTACATCTATCAAATCACAATTGATTTAGTAAACACTAATCAGATGTAGAACATCCTAAATTATTAAGCAGCTAATTAAAATAACTCACTTCATCTAGAAAAGCCACCTACTGTCCTCCCACTACCTGTTACTAAAAAAGCTGGTGACCAGGGAATTAAGTCTATACCCAAGGCAGCTGCACTGACACGACAGAACCGAATGGGCTATAAGGGCAGCAACGCACCATGTAGTATGTCTCTTCCGATCAGATCTTTTTTTTTTCTTTTTGAGCATTATCCAAACATGAATGAATCTATGACAGATAGACACAACAAGCTGTTATGGTCTACTGAGTTAATCGTCTGCAAATTAAGCTGTAGTAGACCCAAAATAAGTCTCCATGCTAAAGCTGTGAAGACCTTCTCTGTCAATAACCTGCATTAATATGAAATCTCCAATTATACCTCAGCACAAACTGTAATGACTACAAATTACAGCAGTAATTGTATTATACAGCAAAGTGATTTGATTCATTGCTTACAAGGCATACATAATAAGCTGAAGTAAGATTATTTCTATATTCTATCTCTAGAGTCTATTTTTCTAAACTATAAGTTTATAGAATCTTTTTTTTACCCAACATCGCATTGCTCTGTCTGCCACAAATTATTTAACACAGATTTTTTGTAAAAGCCTTGAGCATCTTTTTAAATTACTGCGGTAAGTCTGGTAGGACCTGTAAAGAATCACGAGTTATCACTGCCACCAGGAGATAAATGAAGGCAGCCAATCTCTGCATGGCAAAGAACTCTCTATATGTATCTGATGATGAGCAAGGGCAAGAAACCAAATAAAATAGCTTACATTCACATTTCTATTAGGTGACAGTTCATTTTAGTTACACAAATGTTGTTAAATTAGGATAACAAAATATCCTATACTATTCTCAGAGGGGAAAAAAATTAGACAAATACAACAAATAGGCCAGGAAATATACCTGGCTAGGGTGACACCTCACCGTCTCAGCTTCCCACCCAAACAGGAAGCAGTTAGGTTTGGGAGAAAAGCTGCTGCGTTTCTTCTCATAAGGGGCCTTCAAAGGTTGGTGCGATACAGAGGAATGCTTGGGGGGCTGGGCAAAGAGAAACTGCACAGAAGCAGCATTAAGACAGCCAAAACCGCTGGGCTTGAAGTTCCTAAGAGTGGCAGTCTAGCTGAAGGACTTCAGCAAGGGGCTCCCTACCTAACACCAAGTCATCTCTCATAAGCTACAAAGTTGGTAGAACAGCACAGGCTTTTTTTTTTTTTTTTAAACTGACGTCAAATTTGGGAATTCTCCAACACTGAACAAGAAACTGTAAAATGGAAAAAGGATAGCAGGAAAAATATATAACCGTGGACTGTAGATACCTCATTAATAGTTCTTGATAATGAGAGAATGACTGGAGGTGATCATTAATAACACTCTCCTAAATCCTTCATATTATTTCCAATAGGTTTTTTAAGGCCTGCTTTACTCTGTTTAGATATTTTTAAAATACCAAAAGGTGATCAACTGAGAATGGTAGAGACATATGGTAACATCTATAATGCTTTCACTGTATGTATGTTCTAGTGTACATCTCTATTCATTAACCTTGTTTTCAAGCAGTTATTTTGTCATTTTTTAAAATAAATTATCTTAATTTTGTAATTCTAAACTATTCCTCTCATTATAGAGGTTTTTCGGTGACTTCAAGCTGCACCTTTCTATTCTTAAGGGGAATAGTAATAACACAGCCTCTATGTAATGTAGTTATCCTCATCCTGTAGCCAAATGAAAGAAATTCGTGAAATCTAGTATTTCTCTTGAAAGTTGAGGCTCATAGAAACAAAAGCTTTAGGAGTTCTGTGGTTGATATTTTGCTCAGTAGACAAAAGGTTATTAATTTTTCATTGGAAGAATCTCATTGATTGAAAAGTTGACTCAGTTTGTTCTTAATAGATTATTATAACGATGATTATGAAAATCAGGAAAAAGCCAAAACTGCAAATGACTCAAATTTGGAGTAAGCTAAAGAACACCTGCAAGTTTTAGAACTTTGTCCTTTTGATATGATGTGGAACAATGATGTTCAGCATCTTCAAAAAAGGAAGTCTGGCCACCAGAAAAAGCCATTAACATTAACCTTTTAAAATGTTAATATGAAATTCCAGTGAAAAGCTTGAATTTTTGAATACCTGTATTTCTCCACAACAATCCGTGCAGTTGCACTCGAACAGGGAGAAAAATCTGCTTGTTGAATTTGATAGTGGATTTGAATGGAAGTACACAAATATGGAACCAGGAAGCATTCTTAATAATTGAAAGCACTTCATATTCATGCAGACTGCATATTTACAACAGACATTTTAGAATACTTTTCCTCCCAAGAACGAGGTCAGTAAACTCTTAATATTAGAAGGATTCTTTCTTTTCCCCTCACATGATTATCTTAAAAATGTATTATAGCTGCAGGTCATATTTTTATGCAAATAAAAGGGGTTTTGGATAAAACCCACTTCCTATTTAGAGATATGGTATTGTTAATTATGACTTAATTGATCTCTCTGACAGAAGTTCCTTATGCATCTACAGCTTAGGAAAAAAGTCCTTGTCTAGTGAATTTGATTATAGCTGTTGAGTAGTGGGAGAGGTGGATATTCACACAGCACAGTTATTATCTCATTTTAGTAAAAAAAAAAAAGCATAAAGAGGAACTATTATTTAGAACTATTATTGCAGCTCTTCCCACTCCCTTCCCAAGAAACACAGTTTTCCTCTCCTTCAGTAAAACAAAAAAATAATGTGCAGTCACACACACACAAAAAAGGGAGAGAAAAGAGTGTGTAACAGTCTGTGATGAAAAAATAAGGGTTTTAAAGTCATGAAAATAAGTGTTATTATAAAAGCTGGCATTATAAAGCAGTATATAAGTGCTAGAGATCATTTCTTTTCATTTATTACATCTTCAAACCCATTTATCTTAGGATATATTTTTATCATGCATACAGAAAGCATATCCTACAATGATTATACTTGAAAATCTAGACCAAGTATTTGATATCACTGTGTTCAAAGTTTTTAATTTATTCTTCCAAACACATATAGTCATGTTAATTTCCAGACGCCAAACACAAAAGTTTGAAAGTATGTGATTACTTTAAATATGAACATACTGAAGCATCTTAGTGATGTAGAAGAGTCCCATTAACTTACAGTAGATCAGTTATTTAGACACATTAAAAAAATTTGTCAGTACTGAAAATTTTTAAATGCAAAATTGTTTTATGGTTTATTAAAATTATCCATTATATAAAAATGTGGGGGAACTGGAATGTGTTCCCAGCATGAAAACCATGTCTTAAAAGACTGTAAGTAGTCTAGCAAAGCCAAATCCATAAAGTATATACATTTCCTTTATTCCTCAATGGGAACAAGTAATCCAGCTCATTTGAACAATTCTAAATCTATATAAACAGAGACAGCAGTAACTATATAGCCATGCCATGGCAATGAATATACTTTGGTTGCACCAGAAAGCCATTATTATTTTTGCCAAATTATTTTTGCACTGTGCAATGTTAGCTACACATTGTACTGCTTTTTAAAAAGGGCACAATTAAACAATTAAATAGAGACAACAGAAAAATCTTTTAAGCTCTCTATCCAGAATTTTTCCTCTCCCACTTAAAAGCAATTATTTAATTATATAATATTTCTAAGTTTTGTAGACTTTTTTTTGCATGACTAAATTCTAATATATAGGCAGAAATTGAGTACACAGTTTATTTTTCTGAAGTAATCTAATATTATATACATGCAAATTTTAACAGCAGTGTAAGACAATATGTCTTCTACTGTTGAATGTTTGGAAAAAATCTGTACAAAATTTTAGACAATTTTCTACGTGCTTTTGTATTGATGAGTATTAAAATATATACCTGATGCCAACTGACAAGTACAGTCCACTTACTGATTCAGTGGTGTTAGATAGAACAAGCATGTGGCATTAAAGTAAGTGAAACAAACAACAAGACACATGATATGAAAAGGGGAAAAATTGCAAGTCTTGAAATTAAATTGTTAAATTGTTAAAAAGAAAAACAAAACAAAACAAAAACTTTAAATTGCCTCTCCCTCTCAGCAACTCTGCTTAGCAGCAATTGGCATGGCAATGGTTCTCTCACATAAAGCTTCTTCCTTCACGAAATAGAGATGATGAACTCTCTGCACATAATTCAAATAATTGACTATCTGCATCTATTTTTGTTGATATATGTCAACCCTCAAAACTAACAGAGCTATTACTTAGCTGAAGCGATTTTACAGTGTCAAAAAAGACTATCCAAAGCAATACAGTGTATGCAATGCTTGCTTTTATGCTTAAGTTACCAAAAAGTATTTTCCTCTATTTAAAAACAATGCAGGCAACCTACAAATCCAAAAAAGAAATCCACCTGCAAGTAAGTTTTTTAGACACTGCGACATACGACTCTAGAGGTTACTACTTTTTGGCTTCTAATTTTGGAATTACGCAAATAGAAGCCTATTGAATTACACCATACAGGCATCTTCTATCTGAAATCTAATTAAAGAAACCATGAATGAGTATTTCTCAGAGCTGCCAAAAAGGCAGTGTAATCAACAAAATGCAGAACTACTGAAATAATTAAACTACGTTTAACACAAGCCTGAACCACAGCACTGCATCCCTGTTATACTCTGAACCTATTTTCCTGTGTACAAATACATGATCCACCAAAGTGCAATAAAAACATATTTTGCTATGAACACTTTAACATTCATTACTTTTCCCAGTGAAATCAGTAATGGTTCTGAGATACTCATTAAGACAATGAGATGCTGTCTTTCTTTGCTTTTAACACCCAGTGATGAATATACCTCAACTATTTTTCATTTACTGCTTCTTGGTTTCCAGTTTTCACATTAAGTTCTACAAGTCTCAAATAACTTTACAGCTCTTTCTAATTCATTTCATTTTCAATGCTTAAACCCAGAATGTTTCTGTTGTGATTGGAAAGGCATTCCCCAACAGGCAATGATACAATAGCCTAGCACTTTTATCAGACTTAGAATTTGCACCAGTGGTTTTTGCTGCCCACAGTCTATTAGACTATGCCTAACTCTGTGGACCCCCAGAGCAGCAGCAATTCAAACTGGCAACACAAGGTTCTGTTGTCCGTTTTCCTGCCTCAAGCTACCAATGCTGACAGCACCTCACATATTACAGAGTATTTATATTTACTGTGTTGAAGATACTTGGGCGGTGATGATTATCTCTGTGTGATTACTTTTTCATACCATTTTTTCTCCTTCATTTTATTCATTGTTTCAATGAAAAGTGAAAAGACTGACCAAAATCAATACAAAAAATATTATATTAGCATTAAAGACTAGCCATTTAGTTGCACTGATTAGACAAGATTGCAGTACATTTCAGTTGAATTTGCATTTCACTGAGAATCAAAAACATATGCACGTATGGGAAATATATGGTGATATGTACTTTATTTTTACTTGTTTGCAAAAAAGCCAAAACTCTCCCAAACATTATAAACACTTTTACTGCTGACAGCACTCTTGAAGTATCAACTGCTGTAATTTTCCACACATTTACAGAATACAAGTCAAGTTGACAGAACTTTCATTACTGCTTGCTGCAAAATCAAAAAAAAAAAAAAAAAAGCCCACAGCATTCACAGTGGTTTGCCCTCAAAAGATTTTGTCACTAGAGCATTAAAAAGAAAAAATTGCTGCCTCCACAACAGTCAGATGGTCAATCCGAAGTTTGTGTGAGAGAATTCTCAATTAATAATTCTCTAATATAAACAGTGTTTGGCTTCTCTCCCCCAGTGTATAAGATCTGCCCAGTTAGCAGAACCCCAGAAACAGACTTAAAAATAAAGTTTGGGATTTTTGGAATTCCACTCAGCCCGTGGCTCCGCATTGCAGCTGGTGGACTACAAGGTGGACGTCCCCTTCCTTCACAACTCTCACTGACTTACAGGGTATCTTAGCCCTGAGCAATTTAATTCTCACAGGAGCTATAAACCCTCAAGGCCAGAATTGTCTAGGAACCTAGAAGGCCGTTACAAGAACTGAGCCTAGCTGTCCCATATGTTCATGTAATGCCCTTCCACTCTACCAGACATGTCTGTTCTGATTTATAGTAAAGTGGCATTGAAATTCATCTCAGATACATATGGCAAGATTTAAGTTATACCAAGTACACAGAAGAATTATAATTAAAATTACCACATAATTATCATTGCTTCCTGCAGGCTGCCATGCAGTTTCCTCTGAAAACAATACATTTTGTTTCACAGCATATAATTAAATCATATTGTCTCTATACCTTCTATGGTAAGACCAGAGTTCTGAAACTGAAAAGGAGTTCTACAGAGACCTACCAAAAACAGAGTGCATTAATAAAACCAGAGAAATACTCTAATGTACATAAAAGAATAGTTTGAATTCCTTTTCTTTCTGTGGAAATGGGTAGGTATAAGAACTTTCCTGCTGGACTCTGTTTTTTAAAGTATAATTTTAAAATATCACAGAAAGATAAAAGTTATCAATCCATCCCATATGAAATCATACCTTCTGTTTCCAGTATATTTTGCATTAATTTAGGCTAAGTAAAAAAACACAAATACCAGTTAACACTGTTCCAAAAGGAGTTTAACAATCACTATAATCAAACCATGACAACAGATGCACCAGAGAGTCCTAAGCCACAGGAACTTACTCTTAATGCATTGGTCTTCCTGTAGCAGCAACAACCAGTTTACAAAGATGTAAATCAACTTTAGAAACACAATTCTAAAATAAGGTATTTTAGATACCAAAAAAATAAAAGTTGTCTAGAATGCTTACATATTCATACATATTCATACATATTCAACAGCATCGCAGCAAAACCCAAGGTTTTCCCTTCCCCCAGCTTCTGTGAAGAAAGGGACAAGAGCCAGACTCTTCATTTCGGAAAACACGGAGTGGAAGAGGAGAGGGTGGAGCCAGAACTATCCTAAGAAACAGGAAAAGTAGCCTTAAGACTGCTCTGCTACTTCTTCTGTTTGAACTGGGAATAGCATCTGCTTTTACAGCAAAGTGCTGTCTCTTGAAACAATAGATGTTCCCTGTGCATCCTGGAATAGGAAAGCTGTTTGACATCGGAAAAGTTAATCCTTCTCAGTCACAAAGGAGACGGCCATTTGGAGTTTTAAGATTTATGATTTCAGTTTAGGTGCTTAAATATCACTTAATTCCACTCCTCGTTCTTCAGCCAATTTGACTCCAAAGATATCTCCTCAATGTTTTTTAAACTTCTGAGGCTACAGTTTCAGGATATGCTGGTATCAGTGGCAAAGGCAGCTTAGGATTTCTGTGCACTGTATTACTAGACTTCAAAGCCATCATCAGACACTTGCTATAAACCAAACTCAATTTCTTCTGTTCTGGAAAAGAGCTAACAATTTAAAGAAAGTTTCTACAAAAGGCTTTTGCAGGTTACAAACTGAAGGTTTCGTATTTTGGTTTAGGTATGGTTGAGCAAAAAGTTCAAGCCAGGCAGAGCTTGAAGAAATGAAGAGTTAATTTGATGTACCTTTTATCATGAGCGATAACAATGAGCAAAATAAGCAAAACTTTTAAGAAAACTTGGTGCATGTAAGGCAACCAATAAAGAAAATAGAATGATATTTCATCTTGCACAATACATGGAAAAATAAGGAAGTCCAAGTGGACATGCTTGGAATTTGGAAGGATGTGATCCTCATTTGGAAGTGTAGAATAAGGCAAATGCAGTTTGTTTCATGCATGTGAATCTCAAAAAGCAGAGAGAAATGCATCTGTGATGTGATGAAGTCTAACTACTTGCTTTGATATGTAAAAAGAAGCATATTTCTGAAGGAGACTTTCATTAGAAGGGGCATTATATTGCTGCTGAATATTGAAGCAGCATAGCTATTGCATTGTTTTCTTCAGGCACCAAGAAATTCTCTTATCAGAGTTATTGGTATAAAGGTTTTAGAAATTCTAGAAAAGGGAAGGAAAATTCTGAGAAGGTATAAAGTTCTTCTGAAGAGCAACAAATCTGATTTGGTCAGGTAAGGGGTTAGCTGCTAAAGTTCTTCTGCTTCACACAGTAAAAAGAACACCTAATACAAAGATGTAGTTTTGAAGTTATGATAGAGAGAACAAAAGCCAGAGCAGTAAGTCACACAAAGGTCAAAACAGATTAAGCTATCCACCACCACTTCTTTCTTACACATTTAAAGAGAGAATTTCTCTCAGGTTGTTTAGGCATATCTGTAAAATAAACATTAAACTTTATTTACAGTTTGCTTACAGCAGTTATACAATCTGAAACAGCTGTGGCGGTTTGGATGTTACTGTGCTCTAGTGGAGACTTTAAACATACAACAAGCTCCTTGTTCATTTCTGTGCAAAGTCAGCGGATTACTTGAGCCATTGCCAGCAATGATGTATGCTAAAATAGATGACTCTACGCTGAAATGATAAAATTATAATCAGAGGCAAGGATTGTACTCTTTGGCAGTATAAACAGCAAACTCTTTTGATCTCCCCAACTAGATCTGCAAGAGCATGCTTGTGTTTTGCAAGGAGAGGAGTTTCTGGTCATTATTAAGAGATGATACAAGGTTTGTATGAATTTGAGGACATATCAACATAACTGCTTTTCTTGATTCATTTGCCTTGATACTTTCTTTCCAAGTTCTAAAAGACTATGGCATCTTCTGGAACTGCAAGGAGGAAGGAGGTCTAGCTCATTAACACTACACAGATTATGCTTAATGCAAGTTTGTGAAAGAACTTAGGTAGGGGCTCCTACAGAATGATTCTAAGCTTGCTTTTGGCCCTGAAAGTATTTCCGAGAAAAAGGGACCTCACTTCTGAGAAATTTACTTCTCTCTACAGCAAAACCAGGATTAACCGGGGTGGGCAGGATAGGGGAGGCTGGAACAGCTTTTATATTATTATGGTTAATGCATCAAGATGTCTGTTTAAGTACAACCTTGATGAATTATTTCTAAAAATATTATCGATCTGGGTAATCAATCTTACAGATTTTGTCAGAAAGGTGCCCCCCCAACCATATATTGATTGCTTACAACAGGGCTATGTTTAAGAATGATAAAAGGCATTTCAGTCAGTGCAGACTGTGGATACTGACATCTTGAGAAACATGAACATTAAACAAAAAAAAATCTTTTTTGTTTTGATGTATTTCTTTTTTTTTTCTCGCTTCAAGTGTTGCCAGTTACTCAGCTCCCTTCTATTTATTTCTCTGATTTTAGTTTGTGGAATAGTTATCTTCTAGATTAACAGGTAAATAGGGGTTAATTTTTGCAACAGCAGCATCTCACAAGCACGTACAAAGTCAAAAAAAGGGGAGAACAGAGAATGATGTGCATGCTATGAAATAAATGATTTTTCATCTGGTTCTAACACTGATATGACAGCTATATTAGGAAGAGAGCAGACAGATTCTTTTATATTAATTGCATGCTGTCATTTAAAAGTTAACTAGCATTTCAAATCAGAAGATGACTTCAACAGTATTCACACAGAATTGTCAGCAATATTGTGCCAGAAGCCTGATGGGAATTGATGCAAGAAGTTTGAACCTCTGACAGTGCATCCACTGAGAACTCAGTTACTTGAACAGTGTGACTAGTACTTACCTACAACAAATTCAGAAACTCAAATAAAACTATGTATTCAGTGTCTCATTTAACCTGAATTTGTACTAAAAAAGAGGTGTCAAGGTTGACAAAATGTAAGGTATTCTTTCTTTGCAGGCAGAATCTTTGTAGATTTTACATGTATTTTTTTAAATAATGCTACAAATGCCTTTGTGTATATTTCTGAAAAAACCCAAAGTGAGACCTGAAAGTCAGATTTGCTGCAACAGTAAAGCTATGCACATACATAAGATGAGATAAAGAATTTCTAAAATGACAAAAAATACAGTTCAGCCTTCCAAAATCCTGCATCTCCAACTTTCCACAGCTATATACATACAAGAGGGAAGAAAAACTTATAAGGAATCTATTATTATTTTATTTATTAATAATAATATTAATAAAACTAAATAGAATCTATAAGATATACAGAAGATATCTATAATCTATGTAGAGAGAAATTCTCCAAATTACAAAAATGTAAGCATTTTAGGATATGCCATGAGATTGAATACCCAGAAAGAAGAATCCTTCAAGTCATTTATTTTATTAACTTGTTAGACACTAAATAAAATGAAAACAAAGGCAATGTAAGATAGAGTTCCACATATTGTTTCTTCTCCTCTGAAACACAACTGCCTATTCAGATATTTATGAATGTTAAATATTTCAACACTTTAGCGGTATGGGTTGCCCTGGGGCAGGGGTGAGCTCCAGCTATGGAGTCTAGTTGCTACCATGTAATTTAATAATAAAGTACTTCAAAAAAACAAATAGCATGAAGTTAAAGTAAGCCAAGAGTCTCTTCTGAAAATAAATAGATCACACGTTAGCTAAAACACTCAGCTGAGTGTTAGTTTTTACACTCTGGTAATAGAACTGTCTGAGGCATGATAACAATCATTGTGGGCTTACAGTCATGTTTTCCAGGTAGAACAGTCTCTTCCCCTGCCTTGGTGCCAAGTAAATACCTATCTAAGAATCAGAAAACCTCAACAAGAGGTTTGCCATCTTTTGCCATTCTATTCCCAGTGAGTATCAATTCATGTCAATTGGAACTAAATCATGATATGCAACACCCTGACCAGTTTGGTCTCCTGATGCAGCTGGAAGGCTGTAATTCTTGTTTATATCTATTAACTGCTTAAACCTATCGTTTGCTTCATGGCTGCTTAGAACTCCAAATGTTCTGGACTTCCTAGGCATGTAAGCTACCCATCAGGCAGTGATAGGGCAGAGCACTTTCTCCATTGGTCAACTGCCCTTACCTTTTATTAGTTTTAAGAATAAGGTGGTTTTTAATTGTGTGCCCAAAAGGAAGACTGAAACATGTAAGCCTAAGGAGTCAAGCCACATTTCAAATGCATGTCCCTTTATTTATTTACCTATGAGCTGACTCAGGTGCCCAGCTCTTCCTAAAAGTTCTTCCTGTTCCATATCCTGCTTCCAAGACAACTAATTTTACCAATATGTAAGTAAATATAGACTCCTAATTCAACTTCAGTTTAACATCCAGAACCCCAAACCTAGCCTTTCAAGTATGGTAATACCTAGATTACTTTGTAAATACAGTCCTTGATACATAAGCAAACATCACCAATAATAACTAATAACATTTTCAAAGACAACACTAAGGTTTTTCAAGAGAAAGATTAAATTCCAGTATCTCATAATCTAGTCAATTTTGATATGTATTTAACTGGGGAGGGACATATATACATCCAATTTAGCAAATCTCTCATTTGTAGTCTTGAATGTTTTCGGTAGACTTAGGCCCATAACACACTGCTGAGCTGTTTGACTTAATTATATCGTGGTTTCAGTTTAATTTTGGGGGAAATTCTATGTTTATAACATGTAAGATTCTGTCATAAGCACTGGTTAAAAGTTGCTCATATACTCAGACTGTTAGAAAAGATGGATTAATTAGCAGAATAGTAATTTATATATATATATTTTTTTAATTCAAGATTTTAAATTGTGTAGAAATATATGAATATTTCTTATACTCTTATACTGTTAAAAAAGGAATTTAAAAAATTATTCATGGTCCTGTCAGACTACCTGCATAACGCCAAACAAACTCTGTTAACATCTTTCAGCCTTCATCTCCCCTCCAAAATAATGGAAATAAAAATAGTTTTCCCTCTCCTACCTTCCATCACACTGTTTTCAAAAGAAAAAGAAAGGGAGAGGAAATATCTCTACAACAGTGATTTTACAGTGTGTGCTATTTAGTACAACAGGGATCAACTTATTTATTTATTTATTTATTTAGGACAGCGTGTCCATGTTGTAATACAAATAATGTAAATAGTAACAGGTATATTTTGTCCTGGACAATACAGATACCTCCCGCATTGAATTCACAGAAGTCAGGCTTCCCCCTGAGACCAAGCCTGCATTGCCCATTTCTCGGTATCCCTTCCAAACATTTCCTTGTTCCATTTCACATACCTTGTGAATGGTACTTTCTGGAATCTCATTATAATAGATTATGTATGTTTTATATGTTGCCTCAGAGGACTGCATATTTTAGTACATATACATCTCATCAAGAAACACTAGATCTGCCAGTTTTACTTTATCTACCCTAAATAGATACACTTGCCTTCTGAGCAGAACTGAAAAGAGATTTTAGGTGATTTTAATACAGGCAGAAATCCAGCAGCTGGAGACAGCTGTTAAAAAAATTGAAGTCCTATTAATTTTTTATCACATACCCAAAAGGACACTGCTTTGTGTAGATTATATGGCATATTCAAATAAGTTTAGGAAAGAAGCTTCTGACATTGTCCTCAGAATAATTTTAAGTAATGGATAATGATGCCCATGCAAAGATGAGTGAGAAAAAAAGGTTAAGAAAAATCTATTTTCATCAACCAACCAACTATACAAGCATGTCAAACACATGCATTTTCATTTCTCTCAGAACAGGTTCAACGAAGCATTAAAGAACATATTACCACAGAGACAGCTCTATTCTAGCATATGAAATCAGGAGACATACAGGTTACTCTCCTGATTTATGTATCCCATAGCATCTTCCTGCCAAGGCTGACTCCCATGACAGAAACAGCAGACTAATTCTAAAGGCATATGCTATACTTCTTCTTTTTGCGAAATCTCCAGCCATTATGATTGTGGTGCAAGCTGACATAGAAACTAAAAGATTTATAGTGTTAAGCCTTGCACAGCTTGCAAAGATGACCAAAGCCGCACTTATTTTATACACTTATTAATAGGATCATTAAAACCAGATCAGACCGTGTTTACAGTGATGAAATCCCACAAAAGTTAAATGGCAAAGGATCTTTACTCTAGCTTTTTGACCTTTTTCTTTAAATTCTCAACACATATGACATAGGATGTAAAATTTTTATGTTCCCACACCAGTTGGGATTTTTTTCCCCTCTTTTAAAGGTTTCTGTGTCAAACAGCTAACACTGCTCACTAACGGGACACTTTTACTCAGTGCTGATCATCAAAACTTGAACTGCATCTCAGCAAGTCATCACTAAATAGCAAAATTTGTAACAGTATCCCCTACTACCTTGTTAAAAAACCCTGAAGTGACAAATTATAGCTCCAGATCCCTTGTTACCTGAGCAAAAAGCATTGTTAATACAGAAATGAAAGAAAACAGAAGTTAAAAATCATGCTAAAAGATCAAGCAATAATGATCACAGTCAAGCTGAAAGCAAAGTTAATATTTCAACAGTCTAGTCTACCACTAAAGATCAACACAAATTGAAACAAGAAAGCAAACTGCTGTAGCTTACCTTTAGAAGGTTTAGTGGCATATCCTCTCATAAAGCAAAAGCATTCTTTAGTCCCAAAAACCTATAAAAGAGAAAATGTGTGGTCTAAATCATCACTCGTACAATATGGTTGTATCCAACTAAGATTCACGTGGAACCTAATGGCAAGGATAGTGACCCGGACTAGTAAGCTGGTGAAAAACTTGTTTATGCCCTTACTACAAAATCACTTAATTATTACTCCATACTACATGAAGAGGATCGGATCATTATTCATGATGGAGCAGGAAAAGTTAGAGTTCAAAACAGACAACAGGACAACTTCCTTGAAATGACCAAGTTTTGACAGCATCTCTCCTTGAGCCCACTGTCATTAGGTACCTTATTTAAAGTCAGTGATACTTGCAGAAAAGGAAGAAAGCTTAGCAATGGACCAAGCTGCCACAGGAAATTACAAAGACAACTTCTCTAGAAACATTCCTAGCTCTACTAAGCCATCTATTTTAGGTAACTTTGGAATAATTACATCAAGCCTGCCATGATGCAGAACAATAGAATAGATGATGCATTAGAAATACCTTTCAGTCTAAATAACACTAAGAACAAGACATTTGTTGCATTTCTCTGTGTGAATAGGATCATTTATTTCCTGCTGAACCAGGAAGTGTGTATTTGCATTCAGAATTACTTAGCTCTTTTAGATGAACATGAAATTATATTTTTCCATTGATACTGAACTCTCACTCAGTGTAGCCACTCTATGTAAGAGCCTATGCAAGCCAGAAAGATTCATTTTACTCCCTGTAGCTAAAATAAATGAAATATATCATTCATGGACACATAGGGCTTTCTTCCCTGTTTTCATGGTCCATTTACATGTACAGTTACCAAAAGGAAGAATTTTAAATTTAGCATAGGTCACAGTTGTCTTGCAATTGTCTGACATTTTACAGCCTGCACACAAGATCGGGTAAGAAAAATACAATGGCTGTGATTCATGTACATGTTTATATCATTCAAGGGACTGAACTGGCTTTACAAGCCTTAGCGCAGACTCATATTGTGCTGTCATGTCTTAATGCTGGCTGAATCAAGACAGAGCACTAGACATAGCCAGTACCCTAGAGACTGCATGTTTCCTATTTCCTTTTAGTATTGGTTTGCTGCTATGTACAAGAATTGAGCTTCTTTCCTCTCTATTCAGTACTTGTGAGACTGCATTGGAGTACTTTGGCCAGTTTTAGGTCCCCCAGTACAAGAGAGACATTGACAAAGCTGGAGGGAATTCTGTGGATGGCCACAAAGATCATTAGGACCCTGAAGCATGAGGTATAAAGAGAGGCTGAAGGAGTTGGGTGTGCTTAGCCTGGAGAACAGAAGAGCATGCAAAAGAAGAATCTCATTTCAGTCTTCCACTAGTGAGTGGTCTTCCACTAGAGAAGAGTGAGCCAGAATTTTCTCAGAGATGCTCAATAATAGGTTGAGAGGCAACGGAAAGAAATTTCAGCAACAGAAATTTTTGGTGGACTGCTTAAGAAAATAATTCACAACGAGGGTGCTCACAAACTTGAACAGGTGGTAGAATCTCTGTCTTTGGTGATACTTGAAATTTGACTGGATAAAGCCCTGAGCAATCTGAGCTAGAATTGATATTACCCCTGCTTTGAGCAGGGGGGTTGACTAGGTAACTTTCAGAGGTCTCTTCCTTTCTAAGTATTCTAGGATTCTATGACTGTCCTCATGGCACAGGATGTCCTGAAGTTATTTTTGAGCACTTCAGGATCTCCAAAGTGTCATTTAGTGTATATGGCAATGGGATCTCATTTCCAAAGGTATCTGAAATAAAGATAAAAGAACGTGAAAGGCATTTCAAAGCAGTACTAGGAAAAAAAACAAACAAACCAAAAATTCCACTGCAATATCAGTAGACCAAAACCTGTTCCAGCTAGTTCTCTGTAATATCTTATTACAGATATTTTTTATATAAAACCTAAACATGAAATAGAATTGACAAAGTAATTGTTGACACTTCAGGCTGCACCAGATATCACAGTATAGTCCAATAAGTCATTGGTCTTAAAAAGCGCTTAAATTCAGTGTATTACAAGGACTGTATAAATGCAAATACAACAAAAATAAAACAAAAATATTTTTATAACTTTTAAAATCTTAAATAGAAGTAAAAGCTCTGCAGAATACCACTGACTGATGTCACCATGAAGCCCTCAGAGAACTAGGTCCAAAATATTTCTGTGGCCACACTGTTTTCCTGATATCCCTGATTACTCTCCTCCAGAAGAGCTTTGCAGCCTCCCACTCAAACACCTTACAGAAACCTCCCATTCATACCTCATAAAAAGATTTTATTGGGAAAAAAAGCTCAATTAAATACAAAACAACACCTAAGATTCTGCATTCTGATTACAAAAAGCAGTAAAGAAGAATTCATGAGGTATATTGACTATTAACTAACTTCAGATCCTTAAATATCTATTTTGAATGTATGCACTGCACACAGAACAAAGCCCACTCCTAAAATACGGACTACAAAAACCCTCTTAGAATCCTATTCAGCCACCTCAGAGCAAAAATGAATGCAATGTGAAGTCTCATATAAACAGGAACACTGATTAAAAAAACCCCAGTTATTCAATACTTTGTCATGTCATGTTATTAGTCTTCAATTGTGATCCTCACAAATGTCTGAAATGTAAAATGCAAATGTAAAATCAAGCAACCAACAATAAGTTTAAAGCAGCATTTAGCGTGTAAATAAAATAAGCTGCATGTTATACTAAACATACTGTAGACAAAGTACTACAGAACCCTGTTGAAGGTTCATCTATAGAAATACATATCATTATAACGTTTACCTTATCCATTTAGATATGACCCTTTTAAGGTACTTTTTTTTTTTTTAATCTTTCAGGAGTAAGTGAACTCTGTTCTCTGCATATTTGTCAAAATCAAGTTAGCAATTTTCGTAATTGGCATTCCCTCAGCCTGTCACTTTCTTTACCTGCAGTGAAATGACATTCCAAAAGGGACAGGAATACTTTCATATGTTTGAAAGTGTCAGAAACTCTTATTTCCAGTGTGATCCCTGTAAGTGAAGTTTCAGCTTTAGTGTGGACAAACAATAGTGAAAGCCACTGCCTTTCCAAAAGTATGTTTTGATCTGTACATACGAGGTAACAATCGCTACAAGCAGTAATCAGATAAAACAGAAAGACAACCAATGTGACACCATTCTATCCAAAATTTGCTAATGCTGAAGAACCTCTAGAAGAGAGATAGAAACAGTCATTACATTTTTATTCACTTACAGCTATCTCAGTGTTTGACAAAAAGTTCTCCACCATTAGTTGCCTGTAGCAATAGGCTGGAAAAGCAAGACTACAGAAAGAAAGATTTAAGACTAAAAAAAAAAAGGAACAGTATACCACAGGAACGCTATACTTGGTAGCTTATGATTTAGTGGAATAAAAAATCTTTGAATATAGCCATAACAAACTCAAGACAACAACAAGAAAAAACCCTTGCTACAGCTTTTACAGAAAGCACACACACACACACACACACTCTACATGCTAGTTGCATAAAAAATTGCATTAAAAAAGGAATTGCTTTACTCATGCAGAAAACCTTCCTTTTGTGATAAATCATCTTAGAGTAAAAGAAGGAGCTTACTGAGAGAGATTGTGCCTATTGAACAGGAATTTTGAAAATATCTGGACAAATGGATGATTGGGGACAAAGGCAAAGGACTAGCATCAAAAAAATGAGATAATCTGATTTCACATTACAACCATTAAAGTAGGGTAGGAATAGCAATTAAAGAGAACAATCACCAGTTGCTTTGATTTTATTTTTATTTTTTTGAGAAGGGAACAGTATTGAAGGATTGTATGAGAAAATGAAATCTAAACAAAGAAATAGAATATTTCTTCTGTGATTCTGGAAATACTAGCTTTTTTATATTCTGTAAAAAGAATTAGCTGAGGATTTCCTTGAAACAAAACAACATTGCTTTGAGTTTGCAATTTACCAGATTCTCAGCTAATGCCAGCTTGCACTGCACAGAAAATTCTGCCTGGCAAATTAGAATATTCTGTTTGTAAAGAAACATTTATTTCATCTTTGTGTGCTCTAGGTATCAGATGTTCCAGTTTTCTATGGTTCTTCTATATATGTGTAGTATTAAAAATTGAATTTCACATTTAAAAGCTTTCTACAAGGTTTAATTGCTAGTGAAATTCATTTGATTGCGTTTAATCTTAATTTTCCCTGGCTTGTACTTTTAACAATTTGTGCCTTTTTTTTTTGGCAGGAAGGAATTAAAACTGGTAGAAGCATTCCAGTAAGAGAACACTTCAGCTATCACAGATATTACATGACCAAGTACACCTTGGAAGGGTTTAGAGAAATAGATTAGAAAAGATAGGAGTCTTTGTGCTTCAAAGCTTAAAATGTCTGCAGGGATTAGGGAGAAGTTTACCACTTCTGAGCTTAGACCTGTTCCCTTATCTCATCTCAGGCTCTTTTGACAAGGCAAGCAAAACATAGCAATGAACTAAATGGGCCATTTGAATCAGCCATAAACAATCCTACCAGGATGTGCAGTAAGCGAAGCTTCCACTGGGAGCAGTACAGTTACTTGGATGTGGGTAAGACCCACATCTAGTTCTGCTACCAAGAAAAGTGATACTTACTATTTCTGGCCTTTTAATCTGGCCTTGAAATGACACGAACATGAACACATGCAGATATAGAGATACACATAATATAATGGAGCTTTGTCAGTTATGGAAGAAGAATATCAAACTACAGGTCCCAAACAAATTCTATTTGTTTATAAATTTTATCATTAATGGTACGTCTAGAGTGTCTATATGAAAAATTTAGTAAGTGTTCAGGACTAGCAGCATTTTCTTTAGTTACTGAGAGTAACAAATAAAGCCAGTGATAAAGTACAGGGTGAAAGAAAGAGACTATTAATTTTTTAATAGTTTCAGTATATTAAAGTTTCCATACCTATATCTAACAGAGTGGAGTCCCACCCTGAGAATATCATTTGCTGGAGTTCTTTCATTAAAGAATGTTTGTATTCTACTACCTTTCTCACTCCAGTATTACTTTAGAAAACTGAGTAGGAAAATTTTGATTTCTAATTATTTTCATTACCCTTTGGAGCCATCAGCAAAACTGTCACTTGGAGGCTTTTCTTGTTGGCTTTAGCGGACAAGTTTACTTAAGATATTATTTTTGTTATAGCCACTGAGCTTAAATCTGCACTGAAGAGTTTCCTCTCACTTCCTTCATTCTGCAAAGTGCTTCTGTGTCTATTTAACAGAATCATTAGTTCAAAAGGCACAATGACTACTGCTAAATTCATCCTTATCTTGAATACCTGTCAGCTTTGACTTACACATTTGACTTAGAAAAATACAGAATAACCTTGATTTTCCCATCCTTTGACTATGACAAAATAGAGTGATTTTCAATTACATTATGAAATATATGTTCTCAAACTCCATTGTACTGAAACCGTAATGTGCATAGAAGAAAGGACTTCAGAGGAATCCTTTGGCTTTCACAATATAATTTAACATTTGAAAAGACTTATGTTAAAGAGCTCATGTCTAGTAATAAAATACATCAAATGCCATACATATCCTTAGAAGATACCTCTCTTTAGGGAGCAGCTTCTAATAAGAATCATCTTAAAGAATAAAATTATTTCCTTAGAATTTTATTTTAATTATCAATTCTAGTAAAATATTCTTCATAGTACATCTGTTCATAACCTATCTTTTCTACGTGACAGCTAAAAATACATCTTTGCATTACCTTCTCAAAAAGTTGTGGGATGTATTGTACACTATCTGTATTTCATATTTTAGCCATTTTTTAAGCCATTCATTTAGCCAGAATTATTTTCTACTGAATGTTACATCTACATGATGACAGCAATAAACCTGTACTGTCAGTCAAGTGCATTGAGATGACAAATCCAGATTAAATTCTTATTTATGTAAGCCTTTCATCTCTAATAGATGAGACAAATCCAAATCCTGATAGTTCAAACTCCCAAAAGTTCTGAATCCATATTTACAGACCACACCATCTGTTAACATTTGATGACTGACTTAAGTGTTCTTGTAGTTATTGAATGTTAAGGAAAACCTGGTTTGAACTTCAGATTTGGAAGATCAACACAAAGAAAAGGAATGCACTTGCACAGTGAAGAGCATCTGCAAAATCTGTCTCCCTCCCCAAATCATTTCAGTTCAAGTAAAATTAAGTGAATTTCATCTATATTATTTTCCATCATCAGTATTAAAGCACTGCCTCCACTTCAGCACACAGTTCTTTTTCCAATCATCACTACGCCATTTTCAACAACAGAGTAAAACATTCTTTCAGCCAAGGATTGCAGCTTGGGAGAGAAAGGATGCTGCAAGTCCTAAGCGACATTGAACTGTAGAGAAAAACTTCCACTGTGTCCATACCATAAAGCAACCACCACATTTTTGTGAAACTGTACAGTTAGGTTAGCCTGTCTTTATTCAAGGAGACTCGAATAGCATTTATTGAAAAAGTAGGGCAGAAAGTAGAATATACTTTGCCTAACTAAATGCTGTTCCTGGATAGTATTAGTTACAAATCTGTAAATAATGTAATAATCCTATACGTTAGTGGCATAAATATTTTAATATCATCACCATATCACATTTATAGTATCTTCACAGGTAGTGTTCATCCTCCCAACATCATTAAATACACTAGCCAAACTAAAATATAGTCCACCTCTAGGAATTTGCTTTTATATGACTTTCTAATGGTAGTCTATCCCATTCATCTTTGCTTTTTTTAAACTTTAGACTGCATAAGGAACAGCTTATATTATATGTAGCCTGTAGGATGTACTGTAGGATGTAGACTGTAGGATACTGTAGGATGCAGCCTCCATTCTGCAGATGATCTGACAAATTTCCTTTTCTAAATAATGGAATGCTAAAATTTTTCTCACTCCTGTTGGACTTTTCAGCTGCCATGGTGTATAAAAAATATATGTGAGCAAGGGGAATAATGCATTTTCTCAACATGACTTTCTAGATACGCATCTTTCTTCCCATCATTTTATTAGATTATCTTCCTACAAGATTCTGAATCACCTATGCTTGCCATCTTATTTCTAATACTTTGATCTGTATCTGTCTTCCAAAAAGTAATTCACTTAAGCAAATGTCTGAAGATGACTCAGGTAAAGTTTTATAAGAAAGAAAAATTCTTTCAGTCTGACACTCCAATCATCTGTACTTCTGCAATTCGGTTTGCTTTCGGCAATACTCTGGTTTAGCAGTCATCTAGGCCATTTGTCCGAGTTAAAAGTTCACGAGAGTTCAGACTTGGGTGGTATCCCATACCCTACTTGCTTGAAAAAGGATATGATTTGACTTTAATTCAAAATGAAAGCTTCATCAAGCTTCCACTGTAAACACTGGCTTTATCATAATCCAAGACAAATACTTTGAGAAGTTATCAATAAGCTAGATAAGTTTTCTATTGGCCCCTTGGTAGCTCTATTGTATTGTCAAAACCAGTCAAGCCAAAATATACCTGAAAGCTATTCTTGCTTTTACGCCAGATTCTCTTTATTGGTTTATAGGCTGACATTAACCTCAGCTCAAGCATAACTACTCTGCAGCTTTTTCACTAGGTTTAATTGTAGGCCTAGTTTGTCTTTATAATGCTTTGATGCCCTTTATGCTCAAGTCTTAAAACTTGCATGCTCAATTTTCATGGCGTAATTATTCTGAAAGTCTTCTTTGATAGCTTTATATGTGATTGTGTAACAAAAGTGTAATCCCAGCTTTAGAAACATTTTTTCAGGTTATTTCAGTCAGTATTTCTGTACGCTGTTCTTACTGACACCAGGCATTGTATTTTCTCTCAAAAAGTATGAATTTTCTTCTTGCTCTGTTTTAGATATAATGCTCTATAACTATGCTAGAGAATTTCTCCCTTAAGCTATAGGTAATATCAGGACCTCTCCTAGAGTTAGCAATGGGTATGGATGGTATTACTCAGAAAAAGTATGAGAGAAATGATGCAGTAAAAGTTGCACTTTGGTCCATTATTTTAACCAAGTGAACAGAATGCTGGGTCATTTGTGTAGGGGCATTTCCTTTTAGTCATGAAACTTTCTGACATATTTAAGTCCTTATTGAGCAAGGAACATCAAAGCATAAAAAGAACATAAAAGATCTGCTTTTCTTAGGCAGTTTTTGCCTGAGCCTGAAGAAATTGTGTCCATCGTAGCAGAAGTATATTTTCTTATATTACAATTCTATCTAAATGAGCTAGGTAAATTTGTACTTCATCTAGGAAGAAAAAGATCTCAAAGAATTACCTACCACCCATACTGGTAAAAAAAGGGGAGAAAATATTGTAAGAATGTCATTCTTATTTTTTTCACTATTTAATGTTCTACCAATGAATTAAAAAGTATAACTAGCGAAAAGGAAGATAGTTAGACCATTTTAATTAAAAAAAAAACTCTGAAATTTTGTTCCAAAAAACCTTTTTACTTTCAATTTCATGCATGAAATTAAACAACTCTATGAACAAGAGAAAGAGAATAACTGTTTTCCTTACTACTGTGCTAGGCATCCTTCAACATCTTCATTCACTCACTTGTGGTAAAAAATGTCTATAAACAATTGATTATTTATAATAACCAGTTATAATATTTTGATATAGGTATATTACATTTAGCTATAATATTTATAACAACCATTGGAATAGCATCCATCTGGTAAGTAAGCAAGAAAACTGAGAAATTCCTGATGGAACTTGATCCACTTATGAAAGACAGTAACAGGCCTCTGACCTCAAAATAGATGCATCTTCCAAAATACAACATCTTACATTGTAACAAAGATTTTTGCCCAATACTACTGTTTCCAATATCTTTACATTCAAAGTCCACTGAACCTTAATGCTTTGTCACCATTCTACCCCATCTGTGTGTCCAATTACAATGTTTAGTCCACCTTATTAAGACAACGCCACAACAGCATTCGCAGTTACAGAAAGCACATTTTGGCATCCTCCGCCTGATTACTCAGACCTGTGTCAAGAAGCGTCACATCAGCGATCGCGGCCCCGCTGGAGACGAGAACAAAGGAAAAACATGAGTTTCTTGCCTAGGGAACCACGATGACTAGGTCGCCGAGTGCAACTTGTCCCCGCATATGCTGAATAATAAAGTCTTCTTTAAGAATTGACTTAAATTTCCTGGACTCTGTTCGTGCTACAGTTGTGTGGCGGTACGGGATCACTCCTCGTTTCCCCAGCTCCCCCGCATCAGCAGTCCCTCACAAAACAACGCTCCGTAAGGATGCCATCGCTTGATAACCACAGTTCGAGTGATCTGAGACTCAGTCCCTGTACGAACTCCTCTGCACACCGCGAGAGGCGGCTGACAGAGCCAGGCACGCTGCACACACCCTGCGTGCGTATATTCCCCTCTCTCAGGCCACCGACTCCATGCGCGTACACTCCCCTCTCTGAGGGCAGGCTGCAGCGCGCCGCCTCAGCAAGGCGCGGCCGGGAGCCGCCGGCGCTGGCGCGCATGCGCGGCCGGAGAAGCTTCTAGAGCGGGGGGGGGGCGTGTCTGGGACGTGGCGGTGGCTGCTGCGGCGCCGCGGGGGTCGCCAGCGGTGTCCGCGGGCTGCCGCCCAGGGGAGCTGAGTTAGCGGTGAGGCGCTGCTCGCGAGGCCCCAGGGCGGCAGGGCTGTTTCCAAGCCTTTTTATTTGCGCTACCCCAGCAGGTAAAGCTGTGTCCATGCCCCCCCCCCCGGCCTATTTCAGTGCGCGCGTTGGCCGCGAGCCCGAGGGGTGGAGGCGGGAAGCGCTTTCTGTGCGCCCGGTGTCTGTGTCTGCTCCTTTGAGAGGTGGCTTTCCCAAATGCCTACTCTACGCCTTAAAAACACGTGAATTGCGTGTGAGTGTCTTGTTTGGACTTCAAGTACCGTGTTCCTCCTGTCTGTGAGGAATGGGTCTGCAGTTACAGGTTGGCCTTTCCTCCGGAGGCCTGGAGAGAGGTGTTGGGGTGAGGCTGCAAAAGGAGGGGTAGGCGGAGCAGCCGAGTGCTTGAATTGGCTTGAACTTCTGCTGCTGACCACGTAGTGCCCAATAGCTCCAAGGGTTTTGGAGAAGTAAGCAGAACAGTGTAAAATGGGTGGCCTTTTAATATAGCTACAGCCATTGTTCCCTCTTGCTTTGTTCTGGGCACTTAATCATGTCCAAAGCATGCTGTGCTCTATACCTTTCAGTGCTATTGCTATAATGATTTCTACAGAGCGGCATATGCTTCTGCTACCTTAATAAGGAACATCTAAAAAATGTAGGTTTTTTTCCTTTTCCAGAGTGTGAAGCAGTTGTCTAGTTACTTGCTTTTCCCAATCCTAAATAACATCAAGTGTTCCTTTGCCAAAAGTTCAACACAGAAAAGCTCTAGCTGCCTTACTGAACCCTGTACATTAGTACTTTTCCAGCAGTGGGGCTGTCAGGGGTAAACACTTGCAGGAGAATCACCTTCAGTACTAGTCCTGAGCAAGTGCTCCTTCTATTACTGTTTTTGAGACCAGGTTTATCATTCATGCTTGATGGTGTTCTGTTAGATTGGAATTTGTGAGATGTAGACTTTTTTCACAATTCTGATTCCAGATATGTCTCGGTTATTCAGATGTTTTAATTTCATTGTATTTTTTTTCAATCTATGACAGCAAAAATGTCAAAATAGCTCAGAAGTAAAATATTTGGATTAGAGATGTATTTCTCAGGCTCTCACAGTTTTTGAAGGCATTACTTTTCTTCTAGAAATACCATGTATATCATCATGCCAAATCTCAGTAATGCATGGTTTTGTACTTGCTATTACTGCATCTCATTTTTAAGGTTGCAATAAAGAAACTGGCTAGGCTTTGTTGAGGTTGCAAAAAGTTCATGTAAAACTGTCTGCTTGTATCAAACACAATTTATTAGTTATGGTAATAAATTTGGATGTGTATCTACTAAACCTTTGAAGAATATGTCTGATTACTGACATAAAGATGCAAAGCTAGTATTTGGCAGGCTGATACTTTGGTGGAAAGTTTGAGGAAAGATGGACAAAAATATTCTCATCCTGGAGCAAAGTTGCTATAACTGCTTTCTTTAACAGTATTTTACTAGGGCTTTTTGAAATAGCATTTCATTAGCACTAGAATAACTACAGCTTCTATCTGAACTATACTTCTGACAAACAGAAGTTATGCTATGCCATGTACAGTATTCCTCTCTAACCTTAGCTAAATATGACTTTCCCTCTTACATTTTACATAATTACCAGTGTTTTTATGTATTCTTTGCAGTTGAAGAGAAAAATTGTTATTTTCTAGGTCTCCTCCCCCAAAGGTCTAATTACAAATGTTGTTTGTAAAGCACTTTTTTATCTGTTCTATAACATCCAAAGAGGTAGTTGTCACCTTTTCCCCCACTTTAAATGTAAGTGGGCATGCACAGACACACACATGCACACAAAACTGGAAGTCCAGTTTAATGGGCATAATTTATATTTTATTTGACTTGATCTGAACAACTTGCATCTAGTTGTATAGATGGTAAAAAGAACAGGCTGCCAACTGCTTGGGAGTAATTGCCATTCAGAATTTATCCAGAAGTCGGATGTAGAAGACAGTGTACTTGTGTTACACCTTTAATGAAAATTCTCAGGGGCACGTCAAGCACAGAAATACATGTCTAGGAATAGAACATTAAAACTGCAGCAGTTATTGACCAGAACTTGTTGTTTTGACAGAACTATAGCTCTCCTTTTGCAGTACAGCATTACTGAATTTGAACTTCTTTGGATTTGGATTACTTGACTAACTAGCAGTAGCAAGAACAGATTAATGGCTTTTTTGGATGGTAGCATATCATACTTAGGAGACAGAGAAATTCAGAACTATGCTCAGAGTAAGGAAAGGTAAAATGCTTTTAAAATAACTTAAAGTGGACCTGAATCCATGCCTGTCTGTTCAATAATGAGCATTTACTAATCTGTACATAGATACTTAACTCCCTCCCAGCTCCCAGATTTTTTAATAATAATCAGTGGCATCCTGTACTGGTAAGAGAAACCATATGCACAAGTTGCAGCCCCCAGAGAGGCTGCAGATCACAAAAAGAATATAGTCAGATTTCTCAAGTTGATTCGGAGAAGTACATAGGTTTCATGCAGTCTGTCAAAAAAACCCCCCTCTTATTTCAAATTTTTGTCTGCCAATATCAGAGCCAAATTTAGAGAGAATTTTGGTGTTTGTGAATGCTTGTCAGGTTGTGAATAGAGTAGGTATCTGTAGCCTCATGATGAGTTATTAAATCAGTGCAATGTCTTGTGCATGCAACACTTGCCCAGGTTACGCTACTGCTTGGTTTTGCTTAGTTTCAGAGTTAATCCTAGTTCTCCAGCTTGTCCCCCCCCACCCGCAACCCTGGTAAAACAAAGCACTAATTCATGAACAAAAATAATTTTGTCAACCTCTATAGTTGCTTTCTTGAAGAGGGACATTCACTCTTGTCAGCACAGCACTATGTGTAAATATTGTGATGATCTGAAACTTCTATTTGAGTTGAGTGAGCATGCTGTTTTTGCTCATTAAAGATAAAAAGGTTTTTGGAAAATAACAGTACTTTGTTACATTGTATATTGTTCAGAGCAGCTTGTAAAGTTCTGTCTCCTTAGCTTTTCCGAAAGTAATTATGTCCTTAGCTTCTGGCTTATGCCTTTTGTCAAAACTTTGTCCTTCAGTGGAAAGTGTCTGGGGAAATCTCACGTTTGGGAGCATTGCAGGGAAAATACTACATTTATCATAGTTAACAGGACTCTAATTTCTGAGAATAGAACAAACACATCAATCCAGAATACACTGAATGTAATAACTTAATAACTTTTTTTTAAAACTTTTACCACCTCTAATTGTATGCTTATAGCCAAAGATATAGCACTTAAGTTTTCCCCATTTGGTAACGATCACATCGCACCATCCAGAGTGGTTTTAATATACTGAGTGGTTGTGTGACTTACACAGCTTCTGTGTCTGGAAACAAACTGGTTTCTCAACCCAGTAACTTGCATCAGCACTACTTCTGTCCATGGAGCAACCTTGTCCGAGAGACCGTTTGTTTTATAATGAATTTATACTTGAAAATGACATCGTTGCAGTGCACATGTCATGACTGTCAGATGACACATTCCAATGCAGTATACTTTCTACATCTGAGTACCATTAAACATAGCACTGAGAGTTTTCTTTTATGTGACTTGATATCTAACTGTTTCCTCTCCCACTCCCATTGGACATAATGCAAGTATTTTAGTATTTTGCTGCAGAGATTCCTCTGATACATTGTCACACCCTGTGACAGAAATATTGTAAAAACTGATACAATATTTTTTTTTTGAAGAGTCAAATATCAGTACTAAAAAAACAAACACACTGAAATTTTATATTGTAGTGCAACATAAGAGAACTGTATGAGATAACATTTCGGAAGGTATGTTACTCTGATGGCCTTATAAGAACAAGTTTAATTATTTAGTCTGTTCTTTGTCAAGATGACCAAAATGGTCTAGAAAAAGGATATAAATGGAATGATCTAATAATAGTTGTGCTTAATAGGTGTGGAAGCTTTTACTTCCAGAGGAAGTTTCTTTCTAGTGCTGTATATTAAGCTTGAACTTTTTTATTGAATGGAAATGGGCTAATAGCTATTGTAATTTCTATCTACGTAAATAAATGGCAAATGTATAAACATAGGAGGAGACTTACAGATGTATGTGACTTAATAGAGCAGGTATTCAAAAAAGATATGGTTGAGGTGAAAGATATGGTTGAGGTGAAAGATTTAGCTTTATCTTGAAACTCAATTTGAAATATCATAGTTCAAATGGTTTAGAACTTGGAGCTCAAACTTGACACATGTGCAACTTAGTTTTCTGGGCTTTATTCAAGAACAGGAATTTGGAAACAGAATTTTTGAGCTCTTTTGTCTTAATCTTATGTAGAACTTTTATCTGTCTTATTACCCTCATTTGCCCTCTTGATCTGCTCTTGTGCTATTTCCATTTAGTTCTGCTCAGCTCAAACAAGAATTTACTGAAAAAAGTATCCAGCCCTTTGCAATGTTGGATGGTCCTTTGTGAACCTTCTTTAGACTCATAATGCTCCTGACTGGCTTTATTATATCCTTCATTGTAGCAGCCCCTGTTGTGCCAGTAGTTTACTCAGCTAGTGTGCCCTGTATTTCTTCAGATTTAGAATGACTGCTGAGCCCTTCACTGAGTTTTCCAACTATTCTTCTCAAGGTAGTGATATTGCACTTTGTTCTCTGTGCTGCTTGTTTTACGTTCCAGCTGCTCCATTAACATACTGTTAAATCGCATCTTTTCAACTTCAGTATGGAGTAGCTTCTTAACAAAGGCAAGTGCAGGGTCCTGCACCTGGGGAGGAATAACCCCCTGCACCAGTACAGGTTGGGGGCTGATCTGCTGGAAAGCAGCTCTGCTGAGAAGGACCTGGGAGTGCTGGTGGACACCAAGTTAAGCATGAGGCAGCAATGTGCCCTTGTGGCCAAGAAGGCCAATGGTATCCTGGGCTGCATCAGGAAGAGTGTTGCCAGCAGGTCGAGGGAGGTGATTCTCCCCCTCTACTCAGCCCTGGTGAGGCCCCATCTGGAGTACTGCGTCCAGTTCTGGGCTCCCCAGTACAAGAGGGATGTGGCACTACTGGAGCAAGTCCAGCAAAGGGCTACAAAGATGATTAGGGGACTGGAACATCTCTCTTATGAGGAAAGGCTGAGAGAGCTTGGCCTGTTTAGCCTGGAGAAGAGAAGGCTGAGAGGGGATCTTATCAACGTGTACAAGTATCTGAAGGGAGGGTGTCGAGAGGATGGGACCAGACTCTTTTCAGTGGTGCCGAGTGACAGGACGTGAGGCAACGGGCACAAACTGAAACACAGATGCTTCCATCTGAACATGAGGAAAAGCTTCTTCACTGTGAGGGTGACAGAGCACTGGAACAGGTTGCCCCGAGAGGTGGTGGAGTCTCCTTCTCTGGAGATATTCAAAACGCGCCTGGATGCAATCCTGTGCAATGTGCTCTAGGTGACCCTGCTTGAGCAGGGGGGTTGGACTAGATGATCTCCAGAGGTCCCTTCCAACCTCAGCGATTCTGTGATTCTGTGATTCTTGATGCCTCATCTTCATCATTGTGATTTATGGCTCAAAAGTCAAACTTTGAGGACAAATCAAGAACATCCAACAGAAGTCTAGAATTTTCTTGATAAACTCGGAGTGTGCTGAACTGCTTACTAAGTTTGCTATATTTCCTGAGTGCCTCAGGTTAAGGCAATTTGTTAGCTCTGAAACATGAGTTTTAAAAATTGATCAATACACTAGTTGATGTTAAACCATTCTGTGCATCTTATGATAAATGAGAGAAGAGTTAGATTCTCGACCGAGCAATTCTTTTAAATTCAAATTCTTTTTTTTCCAAGTAATTTAACTGACACATTTCCTGTATTAAATTTTTTCAAGTGCCGAAGCCTACCATCCGCTACTTACGCTCTAAAGGCACATCATGAAAAAAATCCATCATCTACCTGTTCTTGGTCTAAGTGCAGTTAATCTGTTAATCTCAATCAGGCAGTACAGTTTTGAAATCAGCAAATGCTGTAAACAACAAGCTCTATTCTGACTTAGTATTTCTCTTTTATTCATATAGTACTCAGGAAACTTCTTCTGATCAATATTTCATTGGCAGATAAATTTGCAAGAAAAGCTTCCAGAAAAAATACTTTCTAGTTAAAGATGTTCCAGCCATTTGTAAAAACTGTTGTTAGTCTGTTACTTCCTCACATAAGCAAAAAGCAATAAAACAAGAAGGAGATATGTTTGTGACGGTAAAACGAACAACACAGTACGAGCTCTGTGTCTTTACACGCAACAAGTGGGACCAAAGCTTAACTTATAATGGAAGGTCAGTACCACAAGGGCATGGTATACAATGTCAAGTAAGAGTTCAGACAAAATCCCTTTCAGGTTGATTATATTTCAGCTACACTTATTAGCAGTCACTCATTTATGAAGTATTTGAAGGTGTAAATAATAGACTAACTGAATAAATAAGGAATAACCCCATCTAGCACATTCAAAGCTGTTATGCATTCAGTACATTGCTGTATTCTGTATGATGTTACCTTTCTTCTGTGTTGTAGTGCAAATACCTATCACATAACAATAAAATATGACAGAAATTGTCAGTACCTGTAGACACGAGCTAATAATGAAATCAGTAGTGATTAACTCCAATTGTAAATTGAGTAGGTCACATATACTGTTTTGATAACACAAATTACCATGCTTGATTTAAGATGGCTTATTGTCAAGTTCATGCTTCTTAAACAATTGTGAACAGCTGAAATACTAAACTGGTTCATGTCAAACAATGAGATTTTTGGGGCGCTATTCTGACATTTATTCACCAGTACTCACTCGTATGTTTTGAAGGCATCCAGCAGGCAAATACTGCCTTTAAAGGACCATTTTACTGCATAATATTTCATTCAGACTAGGATTTTGAAATTAGATGTTTCCACATAAATTATCATCTCACTTTTGGACAAAACTTTACATTCCCAAATTTATGTGTGTGTCTTTCCCCCCCTCCCCCCCCCCAAGATGAGGTAGTGATATTAGGAGTGTCGTGTTTGAGAAGGATACTGCTGAGTGAGTATGCTTCTTGACATCTCATACTCAGTGGAAGCTGTTACGTCCTGTATAACTTTATTTCCTTGCAAATAGAGAAAAAATGCCTGACAGAACAAATGTGTTGCATGGCTGTTCAAATGAGAACTAAGTTTAATGAGCCCTGTCTTTTTATAGGAGAAAATCCAAAACAACAACCCGTTGGCCTGCTCACCCTCCCCAACATTTTTTTTCTTCAGCTCTAACTCTGGTTAATTCAAACAGTTTAAAAAGATGGGGTTTTGATGATGTGTTCCCTCAGGTTCAGCATGACTATGGGGTTTTCCTGCAAAATAAATGTGACTATGGAATAAAGATTCCTTTTGTAGGACCCATAAATTATGACCATAACACTTGTGCCTCTGGTATTAAGGAATGCTACATTTTTCTTCAGAAGTGACTTTATAGCAAGAACCCTAAAGACTTAAACTTTTTGTCATTATAATGACGGATTCTTTTTCAGAGAGATTTAAAAATGTTCTGTGCACAGAATTCCTGCTTATATCAAGGTGAAATATATATGTGAAACTATATTTGAAAATATATTCATTAATTCTGCTTGAGAACCTTTTTTTAATCTCAGTTCTGTTGTTTCTTCCTTACTGCAATATATAAAATCACAGATTTGACAGTTATTTTAAAATTTGAGTCATAGTGTATAAAGGCATATTATATAATGTATAGGTAATGAGAAAATAAACATAATCAGTGTCCTAAAATCTGTTTACTTTTCCTCATCTTTGCCTAGGACAGGAAAGTCCTAGGTAACACTGAATTTTATGAGTACAGTTAAATGCTGATTATTCCTTTCCTGGTACCCAAGGCATCAACAGAACAGTAATCCAAGCACCATTAAGTCAAGTCCCTAACACTACTATAAAGTGTTACTGGCACACATAATTATATATGCTCTGTGTTTATCAGCACAGTTTACTCTCAAAATTGCTGTGTTCAAAAGTGGTGCTTCCAGTAGACTACCTCATGAAGATGCAGTACTCTATCAGTGTAGTTCCTCTCCATTTGCTGCAGGGTACTCTTAACTACATATCTTGTTTCACTTTGGAAAGGTACTGTATTTTATTTCACTTGCCCTGTAGAAACATAACATTCAAGGAGCAAGAAATACACTATTGACTGTGAGCTGAGCAGTGGAGTAATAAAGAGGACATCATGATAGTATGATAAACACTCACCAAGGAAAAAATAAATTCTAATTGTGGAGTTTGACTAGTAGTTTCTTTTCTGAAAAAATTTCTTAATAACATTTCATTCCTGTGAGAGGTTGTGAATGTTTGGCTCACTTAGTGTATGCACTCACTCCACTTTGATATGAAATCTAAAGATTATATGGTGTTGGTTTACAAATATCATTGACCTTTGGCATTCTTTTTGTTTCTACTAAAGTCTAAGAATCTGGGTCATGCTCTTTTTTTTTTTTTTTTTTCCCCGCTTCCCCACTCAGTTCTGAAATGAAAGTTTATCTCATTCTGATGAGTTTCTGAGCTGTAATGTTGATGCTACACTGTGGGTTAAAGTGGCAAGGTGATGAAACCAATGTTAACTCTGAAAATAATATGGAACATTGAGCGCTTTTTTTTGTTTGTTTTTTAAAAACAATTATTTCAGACTAATTTACTGCTTTGTGGTGTTGTATGTGCTACTTTCTCCTCAGTAGCCCAAATCAGAGTAGGTATTGTACCAAGCAAGACTGACATGATTTATTTGGGCCACAGGCTAAGAGAAATGCAGAAGATGACAACTCTTTAAAGCACCAAAGCTAGTCTATGTGAAGTCTGTTGAGAACAAAGATAGTAGTTAGCCTCTTGGTGTGTAACAGCCATGGGCAGATTGCTAATTATCTTGGTTGAATTACCTGATTAAAGTAACAAGATTTTATAGTGGTTTTATTTCCTAATGTGTTTCACCAAATAAAGTTTAATGTGGAACAGTTTCTTCCAAACTTAATGGTTGTCCAAATTTTGGGTAGCTAGGAAGCTATAAACAACTGTCATCAATAACTAATTTCAAAGAGGGGTTGAAAGTACATTTGTATTAAATGTTGTTACCTGTTTATGGTTGATCTTGGCTGACTACCTTGAAAAGAAATGGTACAGTTTTGTAATAGAACTTGTGAGTTTGCAAAAACTCCTAGCAAATTTTGCATTTGTTTTTTTAATTAAGATTAGGTCAGTGAAGGGTGTTTGAAAATATTTACGTAGAACAGACACACCTACTTTCAGCTTTGAGAACATTTTAGGACAAACAAAAGAACCAACACGTCAGTCCACTAGACTAATAGTATATTTAAAAATTTCCCCTGCTTTTGCTCTTATGTTGTACCCATTTTTGCCCCAAAATTTCTTTAAACTTTGTACAACACTTGTGATATTGCAAAGTATAGACCATATACTAGTCAGGAGTTCCAGACACTTTCCCTGAAGACCACAGCTCTCTTCCTCTAAAATTGTTTTCAATTAGTAGGTTGAACAAATAAAATTGCTGCTATTGTAAACATCTAGGCAGGGGACCAGAGTCACTTCAAGATGTGTAGGTGCCGAATGTGGTATAAAAACCCAAGAGACTTAACATTCACTTCCCTATTTAAATAACAAACTTCATTCCCTTATGTCAGCAACTATAATAGTAGTTGATAAGCAATATATACAACTGGTATTATAAATCAGTAAAACAATACCTGTTGACCTGGCTCTCATCTGACTCTGTAAAGGTAACTGGAATCCTTTCTTTGTTATGATACTGAAAGCAACCACTGATATGTGTTCCCCCCCTCCCCCCAACACCTATTCTAGTCTTTGAGTGCTTTAACCACAAAATGCAGCTTGCCTGCAATGATTTAGTAAATAAGTGAAAATAGATGCTGTGATATGTGAATAGGCTGCAAAGGTTAAGCTCTTCTGCAGACTTGTTTTATACCTGGTATAGTTGTGTATGCACTGCAGTACCTGCAAAGCTAACTAGATAAAACTGGTTTGCGTTGGAAGACCAGGATTGTTTTCCCTTGAAACTGGATTGTCCAAAGAGCACTGTGAAGCTATAACAGTGCTTGGGAGGAAGGACTGATCTCCCTCAGACAAGTTCTTCCCTGCTGTTTGGTATATGAGCATGTTAATGGACATGTAGTTCTGATGAGGAATTGTCTAGTATAAGGGAAATGTTAGCTATTACAAGTTCTTTCTGTTTTTTTTTTTTTTTTTTTAACTGAAAGAGGCAGTAAAAATTTAGTCTTTCTATTCTGTTGACTCTATGCCATGCAGGATCTGCAAGCAGAATAAGGGTGTGTAGGCTTTTTAACAGCCCTTGAATGAAATACTCAGTGGAAAACAGTGTAATGAAACATCATCGATCTCTCTGCCTCCCCCCCAGTAATGCAAGTAGACATAAAGAACATGCAGTTTAATTAAGCACCAATCTATTGTACCAATGCATTGAGAGTTGCGTGTGTTTTTTTTTTTTTTTTTTAATTCAACCCTTGATGTGACCTTCTATAGAAGGACAAAAATCTTAGTCTAAAAGCTGCTTTCTTCTGTGTGCATGAGTGTGGGGAAACATATGTATAAAAAATGATCAGATTGCGCAAATCAGTGTTTGCACCATGAACTAAAAACACTTAACGAGTGGTCAGTAGACTCCAGCTTTGGTTGTCAGCTTATGACTGTTTCCCATTAGATAGTGAGAGAGAACTGGACCCCAAACTGGGCACCCAAGCTATATGCCAAAATTAAGTGGTCTGAATAAGCTTCATTCTAAAGGTGAACTGATTTCACGCTTGGTGCTGCCATTGTTAAAGCACCAAAATACTCTTGTATATTTGTAGTCATTTACCCGCTGCAGAAATGTAATACTGACTGAAAGATCATAAGACATGTCTGCAGTTTCAGGTGCATGGTGTAGGTTAGGTGACTACCTAGAGGGCGTTTTATTAGTCATAAATTTTTTTTTTTTGTCTTCAAATATTTTTTAAAAAGTATGTATTTGCCAATTCAAGTCTGCTATTTCATAATAAATTTTGGAGTTTACAAGTGAATTAGTTTCACATAACTCTACATTTTCTTCATAACAGTGCAACTCAGTATCTTTTCTCATCTCCAGCAAGCTTATTCTTCTTTTTGATATCAAAGTGGCATACTGGAAGAGCAACAGGTTTGCATTTATATGGTACTTTGTGTACAGCAGTTTACATGTGTTTTCTAATGGCATAATCTCAGATCCTATATAGCATTATGCAGACCTAGAATGTGAACAAGAATTTTCCAAGTAAACTCAATTTTAATTTCAGTTTTAAATAAAGATGCTGTTTGTATACAAACAGATCATACCTATCTTTAATTTATCCAGATTTAGTAACAATTAAAGCTACATTTATAGCCAGCTGAGATAGTCCAGAGCTTAACAGATTTAGTAAGCTGGCAGAAGAATGTTAAATTTTTACCTAGAGGCCTGCTTAATTACTGTTGTGTTTCTGGCTAAAGGAGGATTAGAAGCCATTCCAGGTTTGGTCTGAAAGAACAAAAAGCCAATTGATGTGAGCAACATAAGCAGCCGGTATTTGGCAGTCAGTCTTTATTCTTGCAGCTACTCTTGTTGTGACCCAACTCTTGGAGTTCAAAATGAAGAAATCCAAAAACAACTAAAATCTTAACCTGAGGAGGTGATAATGAACAGGTGAGAACAGTAGAGACTACAGAGCACCAGAGTTAACCAAGTCCTACTTACCTGGGAGAACCAAATGATGAACTTGAGGTGAGGCAAAAAGTTATTTAAAAAAAAAAAAAAACTTTCCCCCTCTGCTTGCTGTTTTTGTACTACGAAGCTGACTCTTTCATCGCAGTGTTGCAGGTTGTCAAGTTTTAGCAAGAGGTAAGGAAAACAGCAAGGATTGGGCCCTCCACAAAAAGAAGAAAGCTGGGAAGTGGCTAGAGAGTGTGTCATGTCATGTGTCACACGGTGTGTCCTGACCCATGTTATGTGTTGTATCACATGTTTCATGTCATATGTCACATGTCATTTGTCACATGACATCATCGCATGTCATATCGGCAGCAAGTTTGGGGAGCTGGAGGTGGCCTTCAGGCAATAGTGCTGTGGGGCATGGCATGTGACAGGAGGTGTGATGCCATACCACAAGGCATGTGAGTAACCAGATGTGACACTGTGCCATGTGACACATGACCAGACTTGATGGCATTCCACATGATGACATACTATATGACTGTATATCATGCTACATGATGATGTGCCATGTGACAGGTCATGCTGCATGATGTGATGACACGCCATGTGACTGCATACTGCAAAATGTGATGCCACGTGATGATGCATAGTATGATGACATGCCACGTCAACTTCATCCTTGTAAAACCTGCAGTGACTGTCGGTTTTTAAGTGTGCTGCAATTTACTGGTTTTGTACTACTGAACATCTGAAAACTGTGGAGTTGCTTGAGGCCTTTCAGTGCTTTTTGGAGTTCTTAGCACAAAGCTGGGAACTCTGGTTTGGACAGCACGAAGTTCAGCTGCTTTCAGAAGCTTACTTGGGCATCTCTTATAAAGGTGTTTCTTACAGGAAAAAAGATAGAGAAACAGCTTTATTTTGTCTTTAAGAAATAAACTGTTCTATTTGACAAGGGCTATGGGCATGTGTGTTCTACCTGTTTTGCTGAAAGAGTTTTTTGCCAACCTGTCTGAACTTTAAAAGAACAATTTCTTTAATTGTTGCAAGGCATTGTATATGCTGATAAGTGTAAGAACTTTATGATCAAGCTAGTGGTTGGACATCTAAAAGTAATCTGGTATTCACAAGCTTATTCTGCTATGAGTTCTGTTATAAAGCTATTCCCTGAAATGCTGATGGGGTAAAAAAGGGTCGTGTGTGCATGTGTGTGTTTTAACTGTATTCTTTCACCTCATCAAAAATACTTAAATGAACTGTAATTGTCTGGGTTTTTTTGTGTTGTCGTCTTTAGTGAATTGACATTCCATGTCTTTGCATCACAGATCAAGACACGTAAGTGATTATACTCTGAGAAGGTCTTAAAAAAAAGATCTATGGGTCTGCTTTTCAAGTTGATGAGAAAGAGCATAGGGAGTCTGTCATTCCACATTTAATAGTCTGTGAAATGTGGATAGTATTTCTAGTAATAGTATTTATAATAGTTTTGTATATTGTCATAGCCTGTTAAATACATCCTTTAAATGCAAAGAACTGCATTGGCTGATGACTTTTTCTACGTAAAATACGTTTCCAGGAATTTTTATTAATTTCTTGATTGTATTTCCACTTATGCATGGAATAATTTAATTTTTATCTCTTTCTTCCTGCAAGTGATTTACAAAGAAAGGATAAAGAAGGTTTATTCTGCCTTTTCAATTCGTAGAGAGATCAGGGAAATCAAAACAACTGTTGTCTACTTATGGGAGGAGAAGAAGGTGAGAGAGAAAGGAACTGATATCTCCCATCAAGTTATTGCAACATTAAGATTCAGCGCTTTGATTTTGATTTTCTACAAAAGGAGCGCTTCATGTTTAGTCACATACTGTTCAATATCAGTTTTCTAATATGTGTTTAGTTTCCTGTTCAGTGCACAGAGAGTATCAGCCCAAAGGCTGTACAGTGATGTGGCGCTTAATGTAGCTGTTGCAGGGAAAGAGGGCGCACAGGGGACCCAGCACATTGCTTGAGACTGTTAGTCTGTGTGGTGGTGGTAGTGATGCACCACAGGACAGTCTCTGGCATCAGCTGTCCTGAACTCCACAGGCACATCAGAGGCCTTGGAGCAGATGGAGCTCATAACAGTTGATGCTGCTGTCCAGATCTCAGGTTGCAAGGTGTGCCAAGTGCCTTTCCCTGAGGCTGGGACCAGGGGCAGTGGTGGCCTCACCTGTGGAAGGTGTGCTCTGATCAAGTCACTGAGCCACCAAGTAAAGGAGCTATGGGATGAGGAGAGCAGACTGCACAAATACTAGGGAGGATGAGTAGGAGATCAACTGGTTCTTCATTGAAGCCCTGCATTGCGTGGAAGGAGAGACTACCAAAAGGTTCACTTCAGCAGGTGGAGGATGGGGACTGCCACAGCAGTGGAGGCTGGAAGCTTGAGACTGCTGGCAACTGGTAGAAAGCTCTTTCTTCACTTGCAGATGTGTACTTAAAGAATATTTATAGGACATTGGTAACAAAAAAAAGAGGGACAAGCTCTACTAGAGGAGGCTTCTGGGCCTGAGCTGGGCCCTACCAAGAAGTAGTGATGGGTAATAGGAGCTGGGGACACCCTTCTGCAGGGGATAGAGGCAAATCTTAACAAACCTCCTGTTGTTTGCTAGGGGCTAGATCTGGGCTGATGTGGAAATATGGCTAAGGCCTGTCCAGCTCTCAGACTGTTACCTTTGTTAGCAATAGCATGGCCAGGGGAGACCTGGAGTAAATAAAGGGTGATTGCAGGGACCAGAAGGCAGGGGTGAAGAACATGGGGGTCCACGTGGCATTCTTGATCTGCTGACAAAGTTTTGGCTAAGAGCGGATGCATCTTAGAGGGAGGAAGTGCCCTGGAGAAAGCATAATGGTGGAGACACTTATGCTTCCCATGAGAAAGTGATACGACTGGGGGACATATCAAGTGCCTTTTCACCAAATGAATATTGTTGTGCAGTTCTGCTGCTTTTATGGAGCTGTTGCTAGGCTTAATTAAATATTTAAGGCTGCAATATTAAACATCTTGCCTGTATTTGTTGTCTTGTAGTTAGCATAATGTCAGTGAGTTCTACTGTACTTGAGTTTATTTATGGGTAAATACATTTTTATGTGTTTGACTCATAAGAGTTGTTTAAAAAAAAAAAAAAAAGGAGAGAGAGCTTGTCTTTGACCCAGTCTATTCAGGCATCCACTTCCAGGCAATCGGGAAGTGGAATCAGCTACAGGGTTCTTGCTGTTGTTCAAGTACCTTAGTGTTGCCAGTGTGTGGAAATAGTCTCTGCTGTTTGTTGTATGTTAAATGTTAGAGCTTGCTCTCATCTTTGGCAAAATGAATATATGATACTTTTATCATTTTGTTCTGCTTATAACTACCTTTGCTTCCTCATCCAGTTACACTGGTTTATAATGTTTGTTGCTACAATACAAAAGACTGAGGAGCCTTTTCCGTTTTGGTCTTCTGGCCTTCAAAAGCACATTAGTTACTAGAATATTGTCTAGTTAGTTTTGTTTGACTATAAGTATGTGCTTAGGAAGCTTAACTAACGTTAAGGTTCAGAATTCATAGTTTGAAATCCAAGCTGTTTATGTAAAGATATAATCAGACTTCCTGAAGCAATTTGTTTCCCTTAATTTTCAGATTTGATGAAACCCAAAGGAGCAGTAAAATGTGATCTGAACTGTGAACTATCATAACACTTTTTCACCTTGAACTACTCATTGACCTGCTGTAACCAAAGCTGAGCTAGAATTCATTCAAATTTCAGAAATGGTTGAGTCAATTCATAGTCCCTGCTTATCAACTTCAGCAGGCCTGAAATGATGTTGAATTTTGTAGCTGAGAATAGTGTAATGGCTGGTCTGAAACACACACCTTATAATTACTTTAATTAGCATGGGCTTCAACCACCATTTTGTACTATGCAGTAACACGCTTAACCTGTCTTCGGCCTCATGAAAGTTCTGTAGCAAATCTGCAGTAACATTTGACTGGCAGGTTACATTCATAGGGCCTTTGCTGCAAAGTGAGAAGTCTCTGTTTAGACACCTGCAAACCATAATACCTAGGTTTTCAATGCACGTTCATTTATATATTATAACTTATATTTTGAAGTGTTACAAATAATAAGTTCTTTTGAGGAGAGGGGAATTATTTTGGTTCAGCATCAGAAAACAGTGGGAACTGTCTTGAATTTTTATGTGGAGAAGACAAACCTTGAATTGCTTAAATTTACTAGCTCTGTGGCTAGGTTACCCGCTTAAGATGTGATTGCCTCTTACAGAGCAGGAACTTGCACCTGGTATTCTCACTTGGCATACAAATGGCTTAGGCACATGTATGTAGGGTTAATATTTCAGTTTGTTCTGTTAGAAAATGAACTCCCTTTATAAATAATTAAGGTGGGCATGAGCAGAAACTTGGATCTTTCTCCTACCCCTTTAAAGTTGTTAACAGTTCTGAGTGTATGTCTCTTGCTTTCAGTTTAACAAGAAGTTTTATCCAGCTCCTCAGAAACTTTTCTTAAAGAACAGTCCTTAATAGAATTCCAGATGTCTCTTATAACCTCTCATCTGTGATCATCTCATTTAAAACTCTAATGAATTTTCACTTGGTTTTGGATTGAGTTGCACTAATGCTTACCAGAGATTTACAAACTAATTCCTAAAGCTTAAAAAAAAATGCAAACAAACACAAAAACAATATTCAAAAATACTGTTGTTTTGCAGTTTCTGTATATTTTTAAAACAATGCTTTGTATCAGTCTTTTTGTTTCTATTCTCAGTTTTGAGACTTTTTAGGGTAACATGCACTTACTTGAGGCTGGTTACTGTCTTTATTCTCCAGATTTGGATTCTGATTTTATGCGTTTGTGTAATTGCATTATTAATAATATTAGATTCAGTATGGCAGCTTTCATCAATAGAGAGGACTGTGTATTGCTCTGGAGACAGTCTTCTTGCCTCTTTTTGCTTTGTTACCTCTTTAAATGAGATGTTGCATTTCAGCAGATGAATGTGGTAAAACTATTTTATTTTTATTTATTATTAACTAAGGAATACAAGATAGGGAAGTTGGTGCATTTATCAGCTAAGACACTCATCCTCTTTATTCTGCTGTATTAGTGTTTTGGGTTTTAATACTACATTAGATGGCTGTTACATCCACCTTTTCTGTCTTCTTTTATCCAACTAATAAAGCAAGACAAGGGTGTGGTTGTCATGAGAAAATACACTTCTGGGATAGTGTAATACATGAGGCCTTAATGGGGAGTTGGAAACACTGATGATTTATGACCTTACACAACAGTCATTAGGCATACACATCAATGTGTAACATCCCATAAATTATATTAAAGGCTGCAAAAAGCCATAAATTGTCATTTTCAGTGTGAGTTATTACCATTAAAGACTTTTATTCCCTGCTGCTACTGTGTGTTTCTGCAGCTTCCTTGCCAATTCCCGTACTAATGATTTCAGCAACTGCAGGAAGGAGACTGAGAGATGCAGTGGCTGATTAGGTAGCACAGTTGCCTTAAAGCTGTTAAGTCAGAGGTTAAACTACTTTCTAGAGAAAATATGATCAACTCGCCTGGTAACATCCTTAGTACTGAGCATTTCTGAATATCATTCAGACTTAAAGGTGGTATTTTTCTTCACTGTTGTTAATATGTGCATACTAAAAACCAAACATGGTTTTAAAGTAATGGTATCGATTTGTACTGAACAGGCAGCTGCAGCAGAACAAAGATAGGCTTGGTCCCATGAAACAGTTCAGTATCTATCATTGGTGTAAGTTCTACAGCTGTGTATCACAGAGTCTGCAACAGTACCTCAGAGGAAATATTGCTAAAATTACTAAATGCTGGGAAATATTACAATATACTAGTAATTTGTAATATTTCCTAAGTGGTGAGTCTTCAAAACACCAGACTGTAGGTCTTACTCTGTATTTGAAGCTGACTTGAATAAACCTGAGTAACAGGGAATTGCAAATAATAATATTTATTTTTTTGTGCAGCAGTGTTGTGGTATTTAGCTTCAGGGAAGGTAGTGCATTCCTCCAAGTTGTTTTGGTTATCATTTGCACCTCTGTAGAGAGGCTCATGCAGAGGGAAAACAAGATAGCATATCAAAATTCATTTGAATGAGGTGACTTTCGGACACTCTAAAAATTATTCTTGAAAACCTGAGTACTTCCTTTCAGGCTGGTAGCAGTAAAGTGTCATTATAATTATGAAAAGCAAAGAACAAAATAACATATCATAGCTCTTCCAAGACGTCCCTCCAAACAAGACTGTTCTTTCTCTGGAGCTGTTGGGTTTACTGTGAGTTTCAGAAAGATTTTTCTTTGCCGCACCTTTATTTTAAACTTTAATTAAACATTGTCTTTCATTATCCAAACTCTTCCAGTTTAGTGTTTCAGAGAGATGCAGTCAAACCATCTTGATAATCCTGTTCTCTTAGGCATAATGAAAATAGCTATGATATCAATTTTAACATTTTGCTAGCCATTTTTGTCGCATTATAACAAAAGAGCTTTTTATATGCTTTTTTTCCCCTCTGTTGACTAGAGCACATTACTGGTTAAAGCATGCCCCCTAGTGAGCCAGTTAGGCAAGATTAAAATTTCAAGCATTTTTCATAACAGTAAATTGGATTTTTTCTGTTCTTTCTTTTTCTAGCTTGGAGAAGTATTCAAGTTTGTATGAATAGCTAATTGCTATGTTATTTCTTGGATAAGAGAAGATCAGTATTTTTGTATTTTTAATATGAAAATGTGGCAACTGTAGGAATATGGTATTGTGCAGGAAAAGGAACTAGTACTATTTGTACTTTGTAATTCTTATTTGTGAGTTACTGAAGAGCTCAGTTGCATGAATAATCAAAATAGCCACCTGAGCTAGAAAAGAGGGTGTGAATTATAGCTGAATACAGTTGGAATATTTTTGAAAATGGATATGTAATGTATCTAATTGATTCAGGTGGGAATGAGTCACAGAGCATCGGGGGGAAGTCCATTGAAGTAAATGTTTAAAACTGAATAAAGTAACTGCTGAAGTAATTTTCAGAAATATCTATGTAAGTGTGGACAGATGAATTGCTTTTTGCTGACTGTTAATTCGAATGGTTGTTTGATTTCAACTTGGAGCCTGCAATATATTGTGCTTTGATAACATCATCTGACATTTTAAAATGTTAATAATACATTTTATAAACATAGTTTTGTTTTAGATTTTTATAATAATAGAAATAGTATTTATAAAATGAATGTTTGGTATTGTGCAGTCTTGACTATTCGTTCAGATTCATTGCTACAGGATATCTTGTCCTAGAATGCTATCTCTTGCCTTCACAGTGTACCAGCGGTACTTTTAGGATCAAACACTGCATGAGACATATCCCAGATTTGCATTTCTGTTCATTCAGAATTCCCAAGTGCTGTGTGCTCAGATTGTGTATCATGGAATAGATAACTTTTATGAAGAACTTCAAGCACCTAATCCTATTTAATTATTTCTGCATGATTTAAGAGACAGAATTTATTCATATGCTGAAGTTTTTTATGCTTCCAGAAGCAACCAAGTTGCACATGTATGACTTCAGAAATATCATGAAAGAAAATTGTGCCATTGTTCTGAAAGCTAAGTCTCTGAAGTGTTTTTTCCTTTTTTGGTGCTTAACTCGATTTGAATGAAGTATGGTTTTTTTTTTTTTTCATCTGATTTGAAATGAAAACATGGAATTCTGAAATTTTAGGTGAATGAAATATCTGATAAAATAAGTTTGGTTTGAATACTTCATCTGACACTTCTAAAATGCTAGTGCACTTCATATTTTCAATTTTGTTTCAGAGTTTCTAGTAAAAAATAGTATTTTTTTGAAATGAATGTTTTGGAATTGTCAAAATAGAACACTTCTACTTCTTCCTGTTTTGGGGGCTAGAGGAGGTCTTGTACTGCAAAATGGTTAGATTTTCACAGTAACATGTTTTGATGAGTTCCAGTATTGATCTTTTTTCCTCACTAACATATTTTTGTGTCAAGACATTCACATACCAGATGATAATAAATGGCTTTGCTGCTGCCAGACAGATCATGGAAGATCTGGGTTTTGGTGTGTGTCTTTTCCTTGAGAAACACTTGTGAAACCCTTATGCTATTACATGGTGTGGAAAGCAGTATTGTTGGGTAAATTAAGAGTCTTCTGGCTGCAGACATGGCTAGCCAGCATCTCCTGTGGGTACACCTACATGTTTCAAGAGGCTGTGATTCACACTGGCTGATCTGCCTGTGGAACTAGTAAAGCTGTATTAATGTGTTGCTGTAGCTGTTCAGATGAGCCACTGGGATCAGGAGAGCTGCTTTTGTGGCCTGAGTTATTTTATGTGCAGTGTTAGACCATACTGTTTGGACATAGTAGCCTGTTCAGTGGCTGCTGCAGTGATATCTGCATTGCACCCTGTTGTATAGGGTGACCACTGAATTACTCAATTTTTAATGAAAGGTATGTCTGATACTTGCCACTATGATGGAGAAATAAGTGGAGTGAATTCTTTTTCTTAGGCTACCTATCTGAATGTAAGTGTCCATTATGAAATCTCAGCATTCTTTAAGTGAACTGTCTAATTCTTTTGATTTCCCATTAATCTTTTTCAAAGATTTAATTTATTCATACAGTCAGTGTAAGCTGACTGCTTGTACTCAGTTACAGACAAGTAATCAGCTGAGTTCATGAAAAGGAGGCTTGGCTATATTGGCATAAAGTGCTCAGTTGTCAGGCAGTTTATCTATCCAGTCTATGCATTAGAATTATATAGAGGGCAATGTGGTGGACACTTACAATGTTGCTTTTTGCTCTCAATACATACAGTCAGCTAATAATAGTTTTTTTATTGTGGGTAGGTTGAGAGAGATATTTAAAAGAGGAAAAAATTATAAAACTTCGCCCTGCACATTCTCTTTGACTTCCTCGTCCACCTGCCTTTTAATTTCTTTTCTTTAGTGTTGCAGCTGTGCTGAGTAGTCAGATTTTAGACACACATATACCTCTTTACAGAGCAATAAAGTATATTTGATAAGCATGTGACTGGGCTTTTTCACTATTTTTCTGAGACTATTGGAAAAGCAAAATTACAAATGGTAGACTATGCAATCTAATATTTTAAGGATATTATAATGATATCTGAATGCAATTAGAATTTGAAGACAAGAAGGCTTGGAACTTTCGTATATTGGGACCAGTATCTAAATTCTCCTGTTCAGTAGTATTTTCACTTATTTCACCCCTAAAAGCTTCAACCGAAAGGGAGGCTGACCTTTGGGGAATTTTGTTTGTTTCTGGACAGAGAGGTCTGTTTGTTGGCTAAAGAAGATTGCCTATAGCATTCCATTGCTGATCATTCTGGGTTCCTCACTGGTTCAACTACATGGGGGACCTAAGGATAAGCAAAACTTAAATACTTTTTCTCACACTTCATGTAATAGTTCTGCAATGCCCTTAGACTCAGACAGCCCAGGAACAAGAGGGATTTTTGGTTTGATCAGGTGCTAAACTCATTGTGCTTGCCATAGGAGCTTGAGTTTTATTATTATATAAATTAAAAAATGGCCAAGTGTTGAAAATGAGCATTCTGTTTTCCTACAGATTCAAATGTAGGAATGCATAGAAGCAATATACAGATAAAAGTTTAGAATTTTAGATAGGCAGCTGAAGTTGACTGAAGTCTGCATTGTCTGAATTTCCTTAAATGTTGTTTAATACATTAAAATTGCCTTTTACTAACAGTAATATCACAAATTTACATGTGGAATCAAATGATTTTTATGAATTGTTTTGGGGTGCAGTGATAAACATGAAGGGGAACAAAATGGTCATTAATATATTTTGTACTTGCCATGTTTCTGCTAATACAGGAGTGTAATCTTATTTTATGTGTTGATATACTTCAGCTGGAGTGCTTCCACCTTTCACTACCCTACCTTTCACTTACAAAACATTTGCAGGAAAAGTGGCTGATAAAAATTGCTGCTGATGATAGTGTCTACTTGCTTCTGTATTGCTTAAAAAAAGGCAAGAGACATTTGTTTCATTTGCCTTGTGTAATGGCACTGGGAGGAAAAACAAGCATAAAACAAAGGCACAGCATGAACGGGCAAAAATATGTGAGGAGAGCTCAGAGCAGAGATTTCATTCGCATTCTCATGTCAATATAGATTATTATTACTATCTTACTTGCACAATTGATGTACATTTATTTTCCATTTGAAAATGTCAGGAATGGATTTTTCCTCCTACTCTGTAGGACTCTGCTTTAAGCCAGCAGTCAAAATATAATTGCTTATAAATGGAGGTTATTAAATGGCTTTAAAAATCCCCCATATTGCTGTAAATTAATCCTGTAAAGCTGTATATTAGGGTTTTGGATATTGTGTAGTTTCAAGCAGTACTGTTGCAACCTGGATATTTAGACTAGACAGAAATTGTTCTTCCTTAGCTGAGAAACGTGAGACACAGGACTTCTGTCACCCCTCAGTCACTCCAAGCGTTGCTTGCTTCATTTCTTCAGTCTTTTGTATTTCAGCCCCACCGTATGCATCTGAGAAAATTTATTAGACTAAATGCTTCTGATGGAGTTTAGTTCAAATATATTTAACTCAGATTTTGAATTTGAATGTATTTAATTCTCCCTGAGATTTGACTGTGTTAGAATTAGACATCAGAAATCCAGCTATAAAACCAACTAACTAGGTAGAAGGAGTAAAAAACCTCTTTGAAAAAGAGGATCCAGCAATGATGAGTATGTTACAATTATAAAATTTGCATGTTCTGTCTGTTAAACTCAATCTTGTTATGGGCAAAAGGAAACATGCTGTGTATATGTAGAGCTAGGAATATACTTTCACCAGGTAGGAGATCACAGAAAAAATCTGAGCAACATGACTTCAATGACTTCTTTGCACTTCTTGCCAGGTCTCACATTTCAAGGCATTTCAGTTTGAATTACAAAAACAATGTGACTTTGAAAACTGGTCCTGTCTTTCAGTAGTAAATACAAACCAATATTCTTATATCATAGAGGGGATGCATCTAGTTGTTTGGGAGTAGTCAAAGTGTTATAAGATTAAAGAAATAGGTGGTGTTGTCAGCATACATTAAACTGCACATTGCCTTTAGGTGATGGTTTGTATGTTCCATAATCTCTCTGCTACTTACAGGTAGACATATTTATTTTCTATGTGCTTGTCTTCCTAAGGCTGCGCTTTTTTTAATGTAGCAGATTTCTGTCTGAACATCTTGTGGGATTATAGGTTGGACCCTGGGGCACAAATGGGGCACAGACCTCCAGAAAATCATTACAAGTCAGTGTCCCACGTTGGAATGCTACTTTTTACTATTGAAATTACCCTTAAATGAGATGTACTGAACATTATTTATTAACTTAGCAGCCTGAAACAAGGTCAGAATGTTTCACTTTCAATAAAACATACCTGAATAAAGCTTTTAAATACTTCCAGGTAGGAGCTTTTTTCATGAATTTTCATTTCAAGAAAAAATGAATTTTTACTTTTCATCCCTTTCTAAAAATAAATATCAATTTTGGGATTTCTGGCAGAAAAGGGCTGATTTAATTGTGGTTGATCTCTACATACTTCTCCAAATACATATCCTGTGTAGGATCCAGAACAAGAGCTAACTTCTGTTGCATATTCATAGTTTTGAAATACTTACCTGTGCGCATGTTAGTAGAAACTGCCAATGCCTTTTTTGTTTTGTGTTTGAGCATGTTATTAATATTATTCTTCCAGAAGAGTCTTCAGAAGGATAGTCTTCCTTTACTAGGGCATTTTCTTTTTATTAAGCACCTTCGGAAGGTTTCCTGGTCTCAGATCTTGAGAATTCTAGCTAGTTCTGGTGAATTAATCAAGTCATATAACTTTTTTTTTTTTTTGATCATATGAATATGCAAACATTTTCCTAGGTAAGTATTTGCAAATGCCAAGTAGAAACGTACTGTTTTAAAAATAGTAAAAAGAAAATTTGAACGTTTGGCAGAAGTCTAAGGAATGTGAAAGATGCCTAAGAAATTTTAAAAACTCACTATAGATATTATTTTTAAGTAGTACGAAAGGTAAATGTGTGAAGTATGTTTCTGTTTCTTTTTCTGCTTGAAAAATAAAATGTTTTGTGAAGATATTTACATTCTGTCATGCACTACCATGAAATTGAACTTCATCTTTGTGATGTTTAATACTGCTGAAGGGTTTCCTAACACATGATTTAGTAGTATGACAGTTTGGTCCTAATGTTGCAGACTTCTTTGTAATACGAGGGCTACTTTTTTTTTTCCCCCTTGATCCAACTGGTTGTTTCCTTCTTTCCTTTTCCATATAGGTTACAGTGCTGGAATTTCTCATCACCATCAGAACCTCATGAAAATGAGGTGGATCCTGAAAATGAATGGATTCAACAACATCCAACTAACCTGGAATTCAGTATTTTTGTTTTCTTGCTTCTCATATGGGTTGCTATCAGAACATCAGTTTAGGACACCTACGCTTTTTAGGACAAAATCGTTTTCATGGCTCTAGTATAAAACTGCAGAAATGCTTTGCCTAACACTGTGATTTTATTGCATCTTTTCTTTTTTTGCAGAAAGAAAGGTAAATTCAAAGCTATTGTGGCGATATATTCAGAAGTTGGTTCTGTCATCTTAATAATTTAGTTGAGACAATGATGTATAGTTTGTTTTACATTATAATAACAAATGCCATCATTTGTAAAATTTTAGGACTAAGTGCTGGACCATATTCATAGACTTACAAATTAGCCCAAAGCATATTGAAGATTTTTATTAGCTGGCTTCTCATGTTTCAGGCTATAGTGGATAGCTTCATTTTTTTGTGATTGTTTTTGACCAGTACAAAATACACAAAAACCATCTGTCTAATGTTCCTTATGAGTTCATAATTTTGTTTTAACTATACATATAGTGAAGAATCAGTAATCCCCATGGATAGGGCTGAGATTCATTTGAATTGTCTGATAATCAACAGGACCCATATTGTGGTCTCTTTCGTTCTGTGATTTTGGTGGAAGGATTTGGATTTTTGGTGAGGTATGAACTGAGTCTGATTTTTAATGTGTCAAGATGTTACTTATATATCCTTCTGAAGTGCAGGACATATTTTGAATCAGTAGATGCCTGAAGGGTCTTCTCATAAGTCAACTGTTAAATTCCTAATGAGCCTATAGCTATTGAGCTTAATAAAATAAAAGGGGTGGGCAAACTGCTGATTTCTTACCTGCTGTTGTTCTCCCCTGTTCTCAGATGTGTATTTCAGTTTTGTTTTCCTGTTACTTTCCCCACTGTTCCTGTCCTTTTTTTTTTTTCTTTTTTTCCCCATATGTTGGCGTTCATGATCATCTCTAGGTCTTGAGCAGTTTTTTGTTGCCCAAGAAGCTCAGCTGAGTACTCGTCTAACGAGATGTCACTCTGCAGCTTGACCACTTTACCTCCCTTCAAACAGACTCTTGCATCCTAGGTCGATTGCCCTGTAGTGTCATAGAAACTTCACAGCCAATAGGTGATAGTCACTCCAGGGGTTTGTAAGGCCATCCCTAAGTAATAAATGTGTCATTCTTGAAGGCGTCGTGTGGTTTTTGTGCATCAAATTACTCCAAGTAAACATCAGATGAGGTTTAAGGACAAAAAGATACACTTGTTAATCATCAGTAAAGTTTATACATTGTGTCTAAATGCAAACAAAGGACAGAACCCTGAAGTAAAGTATTTTGAACGAATGATAACTTCTCTTAGTTTTGCTCAAGAGACCCTGTTATCGTGCCCTAGGCAGAACTTCTGTCCTCTCTCCTGCTTCCTGTTTACTGTGATTCCAGCTCTGTCAACATGCTCAAGACCTGTCTTACAGTAACAGGGTGTTCTTGCAGTTTTGCGAAAGGATGCTGCTGCTATGTGATCATAAATTCCTTTAAGAAGGTGCTTTAAACTCGACAGATATTAATTATTTTTAAATTTTTATCACATGCTTGAAACTTATCCATTTGTTTTTAGTTGGTGAATTGTTCATGGAGCCCATACATACCATACTTTTGTTTCGAAATGAATGGCTGGAGAAACTTGGAAACATGGGCTGAAAAAGTTCTTTCCAGCTCTAGTAAACTTCTCTTAGCTATTAGTCAGCTGTGCATATGAGCTTTGTCTGAGAGAAAATAAATCAGTTTGTGCCCTTATAAAGAACTTGCAAGGCTTTTCCAAGGCCTTGTCCGTCCAGTGATTAAAAGTCTTTTCAGTTTCCAGTCTAAATTTATGGCCACTGTATTTTTGTTTAACTTAAGACCTCCTGGGGTCTTTTATTGAAATACCTGAAACTAAGTGCAGTTTAGTACACGTGAAGATGAATATTTGCTCTTCAGAAGCATTTTTAAGAGTCCAGTGAGAAGTCATCTCTGGCAGGAAATGTAGTAATATGATGGAGTTGGAAAAGGAGAGTTCTGTTTTGTAGCAAAATCCACTCGCTTCTCTGTAGAGTTAGACATTTAATGGTATTTTCTGATCATTAAAAAGAGAACCTTTTTTCAGTGTGTTAATATCCAGTATTTCAGAACAGGCTATGCCATATGTCGATAGTAGAATGTTGCTGATCCATACTAGCAAATCCACCTGGTTGAATAATAGCTTATAAATGCATCATAGTCTCCTTAACTAGAATTTTGTAGTGCTTTTAGCAGGGTCCTACTGCAGTAATCATTCTACTTTGGCAAATAAACAGACTGTTTTAAAGGATTAACATAGAACTAATATAAATGGCAGGAGCATATTATATAAAAGTTGATAAATTTTCTTTTACCCTTGAAAGAAATTGCTGCTTTGTTAGCTGTACTCAACTTCTGTAGGTCTCCTTGAATCCAGACACTGGCAAACAAAGTAGATACTACAGTGGCCAAATACTTGGCCACTTGGCATCAGGATGTGATTTGATCCAGATAAATTCATTCCTTTTGGCCAGATCTCTCATTTTATGAATATATGATAGATGAATGCAGGTAAATAGTAGTGTAGTGAGTGCTTAATTGGCAAATATGGTAGGCTGTCAATGTTGTTTTTCAGTAAGTAGTAATATTGTCTTTGTTCTGATGACTTCTTGAAAGATGCAGTCTGGATAATAAACACACATATGTAGAACCTGGCAAAAGGACAAATCTCTCCAAATGTGAAAGAGGAACTTTTGTCTTAACCAAAATAAGGAGAGAGATTAAAAACCTCTCCATTTCTTGACTAGGATAGCAAACCCATTCCAAAACCCATGCTTATCATGACAGGGTTCTCTAAGCAGCAAAAGAAGCTAAGAAGTTTGGCTGTTATTCACATCCAACATCATTTGGAAATTTCAGTTCAGGACAAAAAAGTGAAGGAAATCACTCTATTAATTGCATCAGCAGAACAGGATAAGCATTATTTTTATCCTATATATAAAACTTTAGTTGATTAAAAAAATTTGCCGCCTTTCGGCACAAAATACTGTGGTGCAGAATTCGGAATATTGGTCGTGCTATTGCAGGATATGCTGTATTTCTGACTAAATCGTATATGTTACTTACACCTGAAAACATTGAACAAATTGAGGAAAAATGCTCATTAAACTTGCACAATTAAAGTTAAAATTTCTGAACAGTTCTTTGTACATCTTTCCACAAGATGCATCCAGTAGAACTGATATCCTGATTTTCCAAGGAGGCTGGGGAATCTTGTGAAATAGTTAGCATATTAATCTTAGGGAATAGTTCTTAGTTGGATTTCTTTAAGATTTCAAGCTGAATATCATTGAGATACTTGCTTTTGAAGTTAGTTCACTTTATGCTATAGCAGTTAATTTAAATTAATATTTGTGTGATCTTTTTTTTCCCCCCTGAGAATTTCAGAGAGCATGGCATCTTGTGTAATTTTTATTGTCTTCCATAAAACCTTTTAAAATAGATTCTTGGAGGTTACCTGAGGTCATATCCCATTGAGTTATGCGCAGAAAGTGTGCTTCTGCTGGGAGGTTGTTGTTATTATTATTATTATTATTATTATTATTTTAATTTTTTTTTTTTGGTCAGTACTTTAGTTCAAAGTAACTGTGTCCAAACTGGCCTGGTTCCGTGTTACAAAATTGTATTGAATCAGTTCCACATATTCAGGCAATGAGTGTAATAAGTTACAGGAATGTTCTACCACTGTTGGTGAAAATGGTGTTTCCTTTTCTTTCACTTTACATCAGTCGGTTTTGTAGTGCAACAGTACGTAATAGTAGGAATATGGAAAAGGAAATTTCGTTCTCTGCCAGCTGTAGGTAATACATCCTGAAGCAGTTCTGACTTTGGTTTTTCCAGTTGGCTTTTAATTTGCTCCTGTATGAAAAATAATTGACACTAGCTTTTCAAACTGTATTTCCAGACATTTTAAAGGTCTTGAAATAAAGCTATAAATGTGATTTCAGATTCGGACTTCACTCTCATTCTGCTTGCAAGCTTAAAAGTTGATTATGGATATAGTTTTTGTCCTTGAGGATCTTTCCTCAATTAGAAGCGTTTGCTGCAAAGGATTCTCAGAAGTCTGAGCTACTCCGATTGTCATTCTGCTTCTTGAGAAAAGATTCCTTCAGTAAGGACAACTGTGTCATTATTACTTGCTGTGTAACAAGCATTTTCATCTGGTAGCTCAGTGGAAAGTAGAAACTGATGATCTTGTGCAGGTGTGGATTTTTCAGGTTTCATGACAAAAAATGCAGCCTGGTGTGAAAACTCAGCTGCTAAATTTATGAAACATTTACTGATGTCCCCCAGTGTCTTCTGAAGCTGCTAGTGTTGAACGTTATCAAGGTTACCTGGAATAGCATTTTAGTAGAAATTCTTGAGGTTTCTCTGGCTCCCTAGCAGCAAGCAGAAGTTAAAAACAAGAACCACATAGTGCAAATACCTTGCTGCTGCAGCATGTAACAAAATTTTGTGCTGAGAGAACGAATGAACTTTAAAAGCATAACTACAATATTGTTGATTTCTAAGGAAATATTTTTAAGAAAGGAAGCTGGTAACAGGGAAAAAATAAAAAGAAACGATGTATGACTTCAAATAGATGATTAAGCAAATATAGTGAACCTTTACCATGTAGAGATCAACTTTATGACCTTTGTTAGACTGCTTTCCTGCTCCTGGTCCTCTTTTCTTCCTAGTAGCACTTACATTGTTTTAACTTCTCCTGCAGAAATCTGTTCTCCTTTTTTCCCTTCACTTAGAGCTTTTGAGCCTATCCTCCCATACTGTTCCCAGATGGGGGGAAAGCCAACCTGATAACTTTGTATCCTTGAAGTAGAGAAACATGTTGCTTCTGCTACAGTGGAGTGGGAGATGATGGAAAAAGACTTCTGGGAATGGCAACCTGTGTTCCTGTATTTGATCTTTTTTTTTTCCTTTTCTTTTTTTCCTCCTGGAGATTTTGAGATTTAAAGAAAATGTCATGGAATACAAGTATAATTAAGTATAATGTAATTAAATTGGTGTATTTTGTGAATTAGCATGTTTAAACAACAATATGAAATGCTATCGAGGAAAGTCATTGTTGCTATGCACTCTCAAACATGGATGCACCGAAATTATAAAATGTCTGTGAGAAATCTTTTTCTTTTTTTTTCTTTTCCTCGGCATATTATTTACAATATTTGGGGGCTTTTTTTGCTTGCCTTATTGTGATGTATGTGTTCTTGTTAAAGACTACTTGTTAGTTCTCCTTGTAATGTGTAGTTTTTGTCAATACTTGAAGAACTAAATTCGTGCAAAAATACCTGGCACTTTTGCAGTTTCTAACTAAGTATAGTTGTTATAATTCCTACGTAATAGACTGATAAAACTTTTAATAATGAATTTTGTGGCTAGAATGACTTTAAAGATTAGCACTTTTACAAAAAAGCTGTAAAGCTGTATAATTATTAGAGCACTCTGACTGGCAATCAGCAAGTAATTAAAAAAAAAAGAGTTGGTGGACATACTTCAAGTAAATAACAAGGTTGACAAATGTGCATTGTTTTTCTTCAGCAAGGTTATTTGCAAATAGCTTCATGCCGGACCTTTGATTCTTCTTTTGACCTCTATGTAGAAGGTTTGGACGAATAAAAATAAATCACAGAGCAGCGGTTAGAGATGTGCCCCCCCCCCAAAAAAAAAAAAATCATATGAACCAACAGACCAAATGCTGAAGGCAGCAATGATTACTGGGAAGAGAAACAAAGAAGAGATGCTTTGGGCATTCTGGAAATGGTATTGATAAAATAGTTCCCACTGGCCACACATAATTGGCATTTTGACTGTGATGTAAAAAAACAAACAAACAAAAAAACCCCCATGAAACTTACTGACTCATTCTGAGTGAATACTTCACAGTGGATAATGTATTCAGTGAAAATAATTTTTTCTGTTGATGAACTGTTTATTGGCAGATTACAGTTACCTCAGATGTATTTTAAATGATTAGCAGAATAATTTTGAAGAATGATTTGTAGATTATAAATGGTTTCTCAATATTTACTATTGAGAATTCGGAGTTTACATGCAGATGCTGTGGCATTCTTTGTGTTCACTGGATTGGTGGGTATAATTTGCATAATCAGACTTCTGGGTTGCATACTTCAGCAAAAGTGAAAAATAAATTGGTGACACCTTTTAATAAAAGTGTATGTTTCCATCAGCATTCTGGCCAAACAGGATTTTATGCACAAATATTCTGAACAGTGAGAGAAGATGTAGGAAGTAGACAGTGCAGATTCAAAGATGATTAATGAATATATAAAATTCAGTCCTTCTGAATTTTCATTGGTGACTTGATAGGGAAACATTTCATGATTCTCATTTCTACTGGCTGTTACCTATAAAGTAGCCTGTATCTATAAAGTAGGTTGAATCCCCCCCCCCCAATATATTACGTGTGCATATTCTTTATTATTGCTATCCCATATAGAGATACAGTACCTTTCAAATTATTATAGAGGTGACTGTTTACTAATTCACTGAAAAACTTTTCTATTTGTCTTTAAACATCCTGGTCTGCGTTTCGTAGTTACAGCCTAGGCTCTGTGTGCATAAAGTGCTTCTTAACACTCTAGTGTTTCCTTGCCCTGCTGCAGCTCTGCAGGAGACAAAACCTATGGAAGTGATGCTTTAAATAAAGCACAGATGTTTTTACTGACACTGTTCAGAATAATTCTAGGGAAATGCCAGGTGAATATTGTATCTTCTGTACGTTAGGTTCTTCTCTCAGGGGCATGTTGTTCCGCAGCGGGTCAGATTCACTTGGAGGGAGCTTAGCTTGGTAAACCCAGTCAGTAAAACACAAGGAAGTAGCTTAAAATCGGTTATCTAACTGGCTGGTTCTTTCTGGCAGCATCATCTACAGTTTCTCATATCAAAACTGATTTTATTAATGCCTGTTTGTAATAAATAATGGTTTCAGTACTTCATAGGCACCTAGTTGCTGTAGCACCAGCACCATTTTGTTTTAGAATTACCGGACAGTAACTGGTATTAACAGCTGTAGCACTGCAAATGGGAACAGTTAGTGGTCCGTAAGACAAACGACTGGTAGTGATAGTTGTGGCCTTGCTGTCTCACTGCAGGCAGGTGATGTTAACAGTTGTGGCTGTGACAGGCTGGATATTGATGATGGCCTCTGTGGACATGGCAGCTGTAGTACTAGAGGAGTTGGCAGTTTGGCCCTAGCAGATGGACTGCTAGTAGGGCTAAGAGCTTTACTTCTGACAGTACTCATTGGGCTCTGTATAGTACAGGAAAGCCTTCCTTAAGCCACGTATCCTTATAAATAACAGTAACAAACAGCATGAAAAAAAAAACAGTATTAAATGTATAAACAGTATTAAGCATACCATACTAGTTCTGTCCTTGAGCTTTCCTTTTCCTTCTCTGGGCTTTGCCATGCCAATAAGCAGAGTTTTTGTAGTTTTGCCCTTACAGAAGTATTTTAGAAGTCAGACCAAGTCAGTTCACACTGCAGCCTTTCCAGCTACTGACTTTTCCTCAGAGCTACAGTTAGCTTAAAATTCGTGATTTTTAATAGGTGTGGCAGAGTGACAGAAGAGGGTTGGTTTTTGCTTGAGTACAATTGTAAGTGAATCTGCCTTCCAGCTTCTTCGTACACTTTCCTGGACCTGGATTTAAGAGATTTGTCTAATATGCTCCCTGAGTTTGAGCTCAAAATCTAATATTTACTGTAGAAAATGTCAAATTCTGAAGCAGTGTTTACTTTCAGGTAGGTCAGTGACCTAAACGTCTGATTCTTGTGTTTCTGCCAATGAATAGGTTAATAGAAATGTTGTTGGCTAGCACATCCAGCAACCTTACAGCATTATCTGCCTTAGACTGCAGCTTCAGTAAGTATTTTATAATTTTTAATGAAAGCCATGAACTTCACTAAATAATTGAATTTGTTGAAATAGATTATTCTTTATGGTATATTTGTATAAAGAAAATCTTGAAGTAACTTCAGATCAATACTTCACAATCTGCCACAAAGTTTAAAAAAAAAAAAAAGGTCCATTATATGTTGGACTAAAAATATAGCTGTCTGAAACAGCTGGAGGGGGGAAGGGGGTAGATGAGTAGGTCGTACTGGACAGTGATGCTATGGGAATAACTGTCAAATTATATTAATTGTTTCGGTATGGCAGTTTCAAGAATTTCTGCTCAACAGAACTATTACAGCAGTTCTTCAACTTTAAGGAATTAAAATGACAAGTGTAAATCATCAATTCTTAACTTTTTAATTAAAACTATCCACAAATTAATCTTTTGTATATCTGCGTAGTAGAAAGATTTAAGAGGTGGAACCACCTTCCTTCAAGGAAGAAGTCAGCTTGCTCAGTTCTACCCGATCTGCTTATCTGATTCGGTTTTGTGAATGCCAAAATGATACTGCATTTACTGTAAATGAAACATTTATAGGTGTTTACTAATTTGTTCAGAGTAGTATTTTATCACTTGTTCATCTGTTTTTTGTTCATTGATCTTTGGCCGCAGTTTAAGCTATTGAGTTAATATGTGGCAAATTGATACTTTTTATACTGGTTTGCAGTAATTAAAAAGAATTTAATTGAGCTGCACTAAGTTTGAGCTGAGTACAATAAAGTGCAAGTACTTAATAGCTTTACCGCTCCATTTTCATGATTCCACAGCTTTAATTGGACTCTTACATACACAGATAAAGTATCTTTCTTTTTAATTACTTTTTTAATTCCTTAATTTTTCAGCAACCTTCTTTGTTTGTTCTGTGTCCAGTTTTTCGTTTTCCCCAGCACCCAATTATGGCGCACAAACAAGAGGCAAGTATATGCTTTGTACATGTGAAAGCGTTATGGTTTTTTGCTCGTGAAACATAGTCATGCATGCATTTTGGGTACTGATGTTGTAAGTAAATACGGTCACAATGCACTCTGTATTCTAATTCAGTGACTCTTCCAGGTGCAGCTCTTCCAATAGGAAGCAGCTTAGTGAAGAAATGAAATTCAGCTTACTGTGTTCCAGATAGTTCTGTGGACCCAGCTGTTTAAATAGCTTTACATAGGATTTCAAGTCTTGAAATGAGTATACCATAGGTTTCTGTTTCAAAAGCAGTGAAGTTCCTAGAAGAGGTCTAATCACGTGGTGTAGAGGATTCCAGAATTTCTTCTTAGAAAGAAACTCCAGGTGTGATATTAAGACAACTGCTTATCTGCCCTGAGGTCTTTCCCTTGCATCAGTTTTTCTGTTGCTTTTCCTACTTCTAATTAATGGAAATACTCAGTGTGCACTTTATCCAAGAAGACTTTGCACTGGTACCAGCCAGACTTGAATTCGGTTTGTGGAAAATTTAAAAAACAATTTGCTGATTAATTTTGGGAGGTTCAAATGTGCTGCCTAATGTATGATGGCAGTCTGTCACATGTAAGCTTTTCCTGTTGCCAGTGCAACAACTCAACACTTTTTGAGCTTCCAAAGAAAAAAGATAGATACATTTCTGTTTTGTAGGCACTGAACCAATACGGTTGATAATTGAAAAGATAAGCAAACCAAAATTTAGGTTTCAAAAAGTCGCACATTGTCTGACATCATTTTAACCTTAAATCATTTTAGCCCTGACCTCAATTTAAAGTAATCTTTGTTGCCACAAAGTGATGAGCTTGTGTTATCATCTGTCATGCTGCTCCTCTGTCTTTTCTTGTGCATGTTTTGCTGTAAATGAAACCTAATGTAAAATTAGCTTCTGAAAACTTGAAGTTGTTGTCTATCTGTGTACGTTCATTCATTGTTTTATTGAATCCTTCTGATTGTGCTTATCCTGAGCACACAGCCACCCCTTAGCTTCAGAGGAGTTCTCCAGGGAGCTTGTAGGTTTGTGGAGCTCTTTGTAGGTTTGGTATGTAAATAAGTTAAGATAGAAGCATGATATCCCAGAGTGTACTAAGGCCAGCATCACTATCTTATGTTTTTATCGTGTTTCCTTGTAGCTGCAAATGCATTTACTGGTATTTGAAATGTTACCTTGCTCTTCTGTGTTCTGAGGATTGCTAACACTTTCCAATTATATCTATGACATGTAAATAGTTCATATGTACTCCAGTTATTTTTTTTATCTACTACAGCTAGTGGAGATTTGTATTAAGTACCTTCAAGCAGCAGGCAAAATAAAAGCTGGTGTGGTGATTCTGAACACTGACCTGCTTGTGTCTAGGGCCTCCTATGAACTTAGTAAGAGACTAGCATACTGACGCTATTCCATTTGAAGAATGTTAGTGCTTGCGGGAAACCTTAATGTTGCCATTTTTTTTATCATTTCTCTGAAAGCTTCCCCCGCTCTGTGATCTTTAGATGTGTTACCTCTAGACACTCACTAAGCAGGCTGTGGCATACACTATAAAATAACTGTTCATGAAGGAATATAAGGAATATAACTAGATTGAACACTTCTGGAGATCAGGATGCAGCTCTAAAAAAATTAATGAAATGATTGTGTATTCTCTTTAGAAGTTGAGCCCTCCTGTATTCCATCACTTGTAAGAGTATTCGAAGGGCTCAGCTGTTTTTCCAGACTGACTAGGATACTGGTGGATCAGACAAAATATGCAGCTATATGTCATCTTTTATGCTTTTGTCTATTCTTCCCTAATACAAAGAAATTTCCCTACCCCTTTCTTTATAGCATTTTTTTATTAAAGCTAAACAAAAAAAAAGTTTAAGATTTCTAAGACACTGTAGTCTTTAGACTCTGCTTTGAAAAAGATTAATCTGTATTCAGTAAAAACAGTAACAACCTGAAAGAGATTTTTGCATGTAGCATAATGCTGTATGTCTGTGTCACTGGGGTTGTACTTCAGCTGATGTGGAGCTTTATTTTCTGTCCTGTCTTTTAATCAGTTGACATTTTTAGTAAACCTGACATAATTTTTAGAATTGAGATTAATAAGCTCAGCTGAACACTTTTTTCAATAAAAGGATGAACATATTTTAAGTAGAGAGGGCAGTATCTTCAAAGAATGATTGTGCAGTAGAGTATTGTCATGAAGAGGTATCTTAGCAATTTTTTTTTCCAAGAGATAGTATTTTTTTTAGCCAAGAAACATAAAGTGGTTTCCAAAAATATGTTTATTCAGGTGCAGTAAGGGAAGTGTTACTTCGTGCAGTAAGCATCAGAAGAGAAGCTGATAATTTGTGCTAGCAAAATATTGGTTGCTCACTCGGGAGGTCAGTCAGAGTGAGCACTGATACAGAAAAAACAAGTTTAATCAGTGACCATGGTGATAAATGTGCCTAGGAAATATTAAGATTTCCTCTGTATTGTTCATTCTTTTAAAAATGCTGACTTGAAAGTGGGTATGAGCAACACGTTTTTCTTGTAAAGTTTCTGATTATGATGTTGTTGTGAATGACTGTAGACAAAAAAGTAGTGCGTCTCTAATCAATATCTTGGTATTCTTTTTCACTAATCCCCCCCCAAAATATAATAGGAAAACCACTATATGACTGTATGAGTTTATTTGTTAATTTAATAGTTTACATTACTGTGATTTATTTTAGAAACTGGACTCCAAAACAGTGATTATCAAATTAAGTCATGTTATACATAAAAATGAACTACAATTTTGAAGGTAAATGATTGAATTAAGACTTGAGTTTTATATTCCTAGTGACTTTTTTTTTTTTCCTTTTTTCTCCCAAATTCTGTTACTGGCAGTGGTTTTCAGTGTCATAAGAATACTGTGATGTAAAAACCCTAGAATCCATACTAGAATACACACACACACACACACTTTTCCAAATATACCCAAGTTAAATTAAATCTTATTAAACTGAACAACTGACAAATACAAACAATGTTAAAAAGAAGAATGTATTTAAGCACCGGATCTTTCTGTATGCCTATCAGGGTGAGGCACAACTGTTTAAATGAATGAAATACATCAAAAGATTTCGTTTGTGTGTCAGTTCTCACATTTCTGATTAGTCAGATTATATGCACATTGTCAAATAGTGATGAAGTAGGAATAAATACATTTCAATCACAGAAATGTCACCTGAATGTAGGTAATTTGTTATCGAATGTTTAATCCATGTCAGTAGGGAGTTACTGGGAATTACTGTTTTTCAACAGCTCCTACCACTTCAGGAGCATTCTAACCTTGTCTCTCTCTTTGATATAAATAATCACTAATAGTGATTAATAGTGCAGTTGGATCGAGCATGGGGAACTCGTGCAGAGCTCAGCAGTCGGCCCTGGTTAAACATTCGGCATACTGCTTCTACTGACTAATTAAAACAGGGCTTTTAACTGGTGTGCTCCAGCACTGTCCTGTAGGGATAAAGAGAAATCTTAGCACCATTTCAACACATGTATTAATATTGTACATACTATACATTTACCAGTATTAACTTCCCATTGATAAATGCTTTCCACTTTTTTATTTTTAATCGAATTTCTGTGAAGGAAAACTTTTCTTATAAAAGAAGTTGCTGTAGTAGTTGCTGGGTCATTATTCACATGAGGAAGTCTTACATGTGTGGATTTAAAGCATGCACCTGGAGAAAAACACTTGTAGGGCTGGTGTATTTATTTGGAAAATGGTTTTTGAATGTTTTCTGATTAATTAAGGTTGCAGAAATTATAGTAACTCATCTTGTTGCTGAAGATGAAGCTAAAAACTTACCTTATGATTCTACAAAATGTTACCCAAGATGGGATACTGCATCATTTCTTAAGGAATGACATTTTATAGGAGTCTGTGGAACTTGACATATGTCCTTCTGTGGTGATGGGGGTCTGAGCATTCATCTGGAGCATGGGTAAACATGACCAGGAGTGTGTTTTGTTTTGTTTTTTTTAAATCAGTAACTCCTATAACAATTTTTTTCTGCATCATGCAAAATGGGATTTTTCTGTTAGTGAGCACATAAAGTCCAGTATGCTTCAGATTTATTGGATGCTGACTTGCTGCTCCCTAAAGCTGTTCATTTTAGTCTCACTGATCTTGTAGCAGGTGAAAAGTCTATAATCTATCAGCAGAAATTGCATAAAACAAAAAAAACCTCAAGCATTTGTGACAGTAATGTGTCAGAGAAAAGTTCCCACCAATGCTGAAAACTCATAGGAAGTTGATCAAAATTTTAGTGTCAGTAAAAACTGCAAGTGCTTTTTTTTTTTTAAAGCAGTTATGCTATATTTTTTTATCACTGTATTGCAAAATGCTTATGAGATACAGAATTAATTAAAAAAATATTTTTTTCCACACTGAAATTCCTGAAAGGAAATGCTGAAGGTGGTAGAGTCTAACAGTATTGTTGCTGTTCTCTAGTAATGCCTCTGTGTTTTCTGATTTGTTACTTAAGAATATCTCTGTGTGTTTATGACTCAGAAATGTGTAGAGTTTGTAGCCTGGCATTATGAAATGACCCTGTTATTAACTTCACTTTCTGGTTGCTTTCAAAATCCATTTCTGAGAGAGGTTCACTGATTAACTCTCTAGAAGGTAAAGATCTGGGGATTTTGCAGAAGCTTGCATCAGTAGTTTAATGATAGGTATTTCCACTTCAGTTAAATGTACCGTGTGGTTTGGTTTGATATGAAAGAATTGTCTAGCATGTAGACTCCTTAAAACCCTTCAGGAAGCTGAGCTTCCTTTAGTGGGGAGGAGAGGTTAAAAACTGATCTTGTTTTTAAAATTGAGGTTAGGCTCAACACTTTCAAGCTTCCCAGAAATGGATGTTGGTACCTGCTGGCTTTGCCATTCTGAAAGTTTCCCTGTCTGGTCAGGATCGCAAAGCATTAGTGTATATTGAAATTCAAAACTGTCTTTGTCACTCTTCCCATGGATCATTGTACCACTGTAAGCAGGCTATTCTGTGTGACACTTCACTTAATCGTTGTAATACCACCAGCACAGTCTTTGCTGTGTGATCGGTACCATTGGTGTTTGAAACTCCTATTCAGCCGAGTTCCTGGGAGATCTAGCATTCCTTGAACAAAAAGACTGTCATCAAAAAGGCGAAATGAAAATAGGCAGGGAAATGTAGAAAAATCTACCTTTAGATCTGAAAAAATACCTGTGATAAAATTCTTAGTATTTTTATCGTATCATGGGGCTGAGTTGATCAGCATGATCTATGCATTATTGCTGTTTCTTCCCTGTGATATTTTAATTCAGGTGCTTTTAAGAAAAATTACAGGAGGAAGCTGTGAAACTGGTAGTAAGGTTGAGATCACTGAATACATTTTTACCTTTCATGGATTTTTATAGAATATCTATGCAAATCACTCTAAGCCTTTTGCCTGGTGGTGCAGGGAAACAGCAATTCATCTGACCAGATGATTAACCTAAAAAATGTTTTGCGATTTTGGTGCCTTAGGGATACTTCTAGTTGTATCACTGCAAATTTTTTATGTTTCTTAAAATCATTAAATTAAAACTCAAAGAAGCTATCAACAAACTGTATTTTAGATTACATCAAATTATTTAAAACTGGACGCAAATAGTGAAGAAAACTTGCTCTAAGAGTAATTACTTGATAAAATGCCTTAGATAAATTCCCTGTCTTTTAGAAAGGTTTTATGGACTGTTTATGCTTTTTATTTTTGTACTTTCTTAATGATCTATAAATAAAGCAACAGCTAGCAGTAGCAAAAAAGCACTGAATAAATACCCAGCATGAACCCTTTATTAAAGAGATTATTTTGAGCTGAAACTGTAACAACCCATGTACAATCTTAATGTGAGGAAAAAAGACTAGTTCTTTTTCTTATTTTATCATGATAAAGCTTTTCCCAGCAAGTGCTACTCAATAGGAACAGGGTTTTTTTATTTTTTCAGAATATTCTTTGGCTGTGGCTGCATTATGCATGGCCTTTACTTCTTTCTTAAAGCTGTAAACAGCATTAATTGCCATTTTTCTCATTTTCCCCCTTCTGAATGTTTATTGTTATTCTGTTGTCCCTTCTTACAAGGGATTGTCATATCGATTTTTCCTTACCACCAGTTTCCAGGTGCTTGTGATCATCTGGACCTGCAGACACATTTTTAAGTTGGTAGTAAATATGCACTAGCTTGAGTTCAGATTAAGCTCAAGGATTGGATGACTTCAGATTTCTGTTTTGATATATACTACAGAAGAAAAGTAAAAAAAAATTTTTTTTTTTTTTTTAAACAGAGAAATAAATGCTAACGTCTCAGGCGGATAGCCACACCCTTTTCAGTGCAATGGCTTAAAGCCAGCCCATAAATTTTTTTGTAAAAATTAAGGTGATTTTTGTCTTACTAAGGGTTAATCATTTGAGTCTATTCGCTGATTATCTTCCAGCTTTTTTCAAATAGGAAGCTGAAAATATCCTTGTGTAATACATCAGAACTAACCTTTTTCTGCCTGGAAGAATAAAAGAAAAGAAGTTACATATATTGCTATGAGCTTTTCTAGCAACTCACAGAAATCAGAATTAGGAGGACATGTACAAGTTGTGCTTTCTTACATGCATAGTAGCTTTGATACTCTGCTTTAGAGTGAAAAGTATTTTAATGACTAATCTGTAGACCTTTCTGGGGCATATACGTATTCTGGAGTGTACTAAACACAGATTGGACAAATACTGGACTATATTCTGATCTGATGGGTCTCAAAGGTTTAAAAAGTCCTATGGCAAGTTCAGAAGAGGACTCTAGTGACAGCACATCCCACACTGAATTTCCAAAGAGATTCTGAATGGTGGAAGGGTTCTAACATAGTCTACAAGACTTTTTTTGTGCATGAATATTAGCAGTGTTCAAAACTTTGACCAAGAAAAGGTATGCATTAATGTTAAAACAGTCTGGACAAGTGCCATAAAAATGGTGTGCATTTGCTGTCTGGGGTATGGAAGTCCATGATACCATACTGCATGCATTCAGTGCAGCATGACACAGAGATAATGCAGGCTTTCCTATTTATCTTTCAGACAAAAAGTAAGATAAAGCAAAAAAAAAAAACAAAAAACAAAAAAAAAACATTAGGAAATAGAAGATAAATTTCGCATCTGTTCAGTCTCTTTTCTGAAACTTCTAATAATCATTTCAAAGAAGTACTACCTGTCTGAAAATGGAGCTGTAATCTCATTTCAGTTACAAAAGAGGGAGGAATAAGACCATATATGCAAGTGTGTTAGTAGTTATATTTCCATCTTGGTGTTAATTTAATTTCTGAAGGCCTAGTAAAGAAAGGCCAACCTGTTAACCATTATAATGCTTTTTCAATAACAAATGTCTCAGATACTGCTTAGGAAGCTGTCTTCATCAGTGATGTTGGTAGAGTATGCTATTTTATTTATAGAGTAATAAAACAAGTAAAGCTTGTACTGAATTAGGGCTCAATAGCTTTGAATTTTATAGCAGAGACTAGAGAGAAAATAAGTGTATCATGAGAGGAGAGAATTATAGGAAAGCTAGTAAAGAATGTGGGAGAACAAACTTCTTGAGTAGAGAGCTGCATTTGTAGTGTGGATGAAGATGGAAGACAACGCTGACTAAAAAAGTTAAATTAAAAAAGATAATACAGTTTTTATGTATGCAGAGGGCAAACATTGTTTTTGTTGTTCTGACAGCTGGTAATAAAAATAGTTGACCAATAACTTGAAATTCTGTAGCTTTAAGATCTAGCTATTTAAGATCTGTGCTATACACTATAAGAAGAATTAAGAACAGGAAAGTGAGGTATATTCTGTTAATACCTGTAAATGTTGTGTGTATTTTTAACCTCTTTAAGCCATGTTTTTAAACCTCTAGAATGTTGATCTTTTTCCTGCTGTCTCCTTTAATGTTTCCAGATTTTATTGCTCAGCTGTTCAACTCTGTTTTAGGGTTTTTTGTTTTTTTGTTTTTTTGTTTTTTTTTTTTTGGCATGAAAGATCCTTTAGTTCAAACTACTTTGGAAAACTTTGACTGGTTAGGGTTTTTTGAATGCACAAAAACCAAAACAACAACAAAGACTGTGTAAGATGAATTACAAGTAGGTCTTTCACTAGTGGCTTTAATGAGTACGACTTTACTAAGATGAAAATACATGAAAAATGTTTTATATAGAGGTATACCACTAAATTTGTGAAGACAGGCTGGATGAGGTAGTAGGTCATCTTTGTTTCATATAGTTTTGAAATTTGGAGTGACTTATGTAAATTTTTAAATGATTTTTATTTTGAGTTTATCTGTTAAAATGGACTATGATACAGTGCAATTACTTGTATAGATGTTTTCATGAATTATAACTCAGCAGCTTAAAAGCAGGAGTGTTTCATATGGGCAAGTAATGGGATTAAGGCTTATGTTTCTTTTGAACTCTGTGGAGGTAAAATGTAATTCTGGCTCTAATTTGGAAGGTCTGTGCATGTGTTTCTCAAGCTATCTCCTTTACAGTATCTCCCTCTCTCCCAAATTCAGGACAAGCATCATAGCCCTAGTTCAGTCTTCAAGCCCAGTCCTTCATGTCAGAAATCAAAATCACAAGATTGAACACTAAACTGAAATTTTGGAAGGATATTGCATTTTGAGTTCACTTTATTGATTTTAGTGACTTTCTAGTTTTTGAGCTCCTATTTTAGATGATACTTTCAAACTTTTTGTGAACAAAGGGCCAAAACTTTATTTAATTAATTCTAATCTTCTGATACTGGAACTGGGCTTTAAGGGAAACACAAATCACAAGGGTTGATCTTAATGTCATTTTTTCATACATCTGGTAGAAGAGAGTGTTTATGCTTCAGAAGCCTTCTATAGTGATGCGCTTTTTTTTTTTTTTTTTTTTTKTWAGACTTAACTAACCAGGTTGATAGAATTGTGAAAAGGAAATACAAGTCTTAGATATATTTTAGGTACCAGAGGTACATTTTATTAGTCTGAAGTGCATGGTGATTGTTCTGATACAAATAAAAATTAAAATTTATTCTCTGAATTTATTTAAGGAAAAACACAATTAGTATGCATACACTATATTTCAAATGCTGGACAGATCTCTCTTGTAAATGGAATGTTGGTGTGGAATAGGTGTGCTCTGCTTCCTTCTGAAGATGTCAGTCTGATATGAAAGACATTTTTACTGTAGAGTTTTATTGAGGCAGATTTACCTTCCTATATTGGTGCTAAGGTCTGGTGTCAGTGAATTGTTATGAGAAACTACTCTGCTTGTTCCCCAAACCCTTTTATGTCTTGTGTAGAAAAGGTGAAGTTGAAGCAAACTATTCAGACCTTTCACTAAAGCTTATTCCATCTTTGTCTGAATCATCCTGTAGCAACTATTTAATGAGTTAATTTTTCTGTAAGAAAAAACTGAAAGAAGAAGTGTTTCTTTTTTGCTCTGGTGGCTGGCAGGGCAGAATGCTTCAGTAATGGAAATAACAAACGCAGTACCTCCTGTATGTGCTCTGCCACGCTTCCCCAGTCCGCTCCGGGAAGGAACTCTCAGTGCAGCTAACGTTTAAATGGGAAACATCCCCAAGGTGTCTGAAAACGTAGGATGCTTTCAGAAGCAGAGCAAAGAATATGCAATTTAGAAGGAATTTTCCGTTAGTATCATAGAACTGTTTGTTTTGTTTTTAATGCTTTTAAACTAGCTGTTAAAATCTCTGAAGTAATATGAGGGAAGAATAAATGAAACCTAAGATAGCTACAAATGCAAGTTATATGCATAACCACTTTCACCTTTCAGTCTAACGTTAAATGGTATTTCTACCGTAAAAGAGATGCAGATTGTTTTCAGCAGTTGAACTCTTGAAAGTTTCTAGTACCTTTCTAGAATTAGATTATACATATGCACATAATCAAATGAAATGCGGAGTTTATCATTTTAATAATAGATTTTATACAATTACACAGAATCGCACAGAATTGCTGACTAGTTAGGGTCGGAAGGGATCCCTAGAGATCATCTAGTCCAACCCTCCTGCTAAAGCAGGATCAGCTAGAGCAGGTTATTCAGGACTGTCCAGTTGGGCTGTGGATATCTCCAAGGTTGGGGCCTCCAGAACCTCATTAGGCAAGTGGTTCCAGTGCTCAATCACCCTCACAGTGGTTGTGGGTTTTATTATTATTATTATTATATTTTTTTAACATCTGTTTTTAAATGGAATTTTCTGTGTTTCAGTTTGTGCCCTTGCCTCTTGTCTTGTCCCTGGGTACCACTGAGAAGTCTGGCTCAGTTGTCTTTACTCCCTCCCTTCTCTTGTCCACACTGAACAGCCCCAGCACTCTCTGCTTCTGCTCATACGGCACGTGCTCCAAGCTGTTAATCGTCTTTGTGGCCTTTCACTGGACTCGTTTTACTGTGTCCACGTCTCTCATACTGGAGAGCCCAGGCACGGACCCAGCACTCCAGGTGTGGCCTCACCAGTGCAGAGCAGATGGGAAGGATCACCTTCCTCAGCCTGCTGGCAACACTCTTCCTAATGCATCCCAGGATGCTGTTGGCCTTTTTTGCCACAAGGGCACATTGCTGTCTTGTGGCCAATTTGCCCGCCAGGATCCCTAGGTCTTTCTCTGCAGAGCTGCTTTCCAGATGGACAGCTGGAAATTGCTATGTTCTTCTGCTGAAATAGTGTAGTTTTGTGTGTTGCTAGATTAATCCTTCTGGGAGCACTCCTTATTGTAACTTACCGTGCTTGATAGTGGTGTTTTTCAGAGTCACAGTGCATTAATGAATCTAGTGATCAATATGTGGTTGTGTTTCATTCTTCCAAAGCCAGATGATTAATTTAATGGCTGAAGTTAACAGAATGTCAATGAATTTCTTAGGCTAAATGTCAGTATTTTCTAAATGTAATTATTTAAAGCTTTGTATTGGATTTATGTTTTAAAAACTATTGACAGTGTTTTGGGGTTTTTTTTTAAGTGTGCTGCTTTGGAATTCCTGATTAATGAAGGGGAGGGAAAAATAGAGATGTATGAAATCATGAGATTTTCAGTGGCTTGTGAGCAGTAATTATCAGCAGATAACTCAGAATTTCACGTCTTTGTCAGCTGCGCATCTTTATGCTATGGTGAGTTATGCTTACACTGTGTACTTTTTTTATGCCATATAGCAAACTGTGTAGTTGAGACTTCTGAGTGTATTCCTTCATATTACATCAACAGGATAAATGTGAACTAAGAATATCAGGTCCAGCTTTATTCAAGAAAAGGGAATAAAGAAAAAGATGATGCATTAGATTTGCATGCAAAAAATATGTAAAGAATGAGCTGTCCTCACTCTTACTTTGTAGTTTGTCCAATTCTGGTTCCTGCGAAAGAGGTCAGAAGGAGATGGTCAGCCATGTTTCAGAGAATGCAGTTACCAGCTAAGGAATGTACTTCGATTTTTGTAAGATTTGGAACAGTCTATCCATGGTGCTTGTAGGGAGAATGTTGTTTTCTTCAAGTTTTTTGCTTGGGGTGGTAAATAGGACCTGCTGTAAGTAGTTCGGAGAGTATAACTGGTCTCTCTTTAATTATGATGTGGTTATACCTGTTTTAAACAGTAAAGTGTCTATTAGAAACACAGAAACATCAAAAATTTAACTTTTTTGTTCCGAATGTTATATTGGTGAGCTGTTATAGGACAGATGAGTTAGTTTTGCCGGGTTGTATGTGGCCCAGCAATGTGCTCCTGTCTTTGTGGAGCCTTGTGCCAGGGAGAGGCCTCTTGCCAATTTTTTTCCACCAGTTAAAAAAGCTTATCTGGTGTTCCTATAAAATAAGTCATACTGATGATCACGTGCCATATAAAACACCAATGAGAAACATCTGTTTCTTCAGGGCCTATTTTGTCTTTCATTTTAATCTTGTCTCATCGTGTATGACAACTGCAGAAGTGAGTCTGGCGTGTTTCAGGCCCTTAGCCATTTTCTCTCTCTTTTATTTTGGTTTTTATTCACATGCCCTTGCTCTGTACCAGGTGGTACATAGAAATATTATAAGTGTGTGTATAGTGTGTGTGGCTTTTTTTTGTTGTTTGATTTGTTTTTTTCCTCCATCCCTGTCCCGTTCCCTCCAGCTTAGGTAGCCTTTGATACTGCAGTGTTTCCCTGCTAAATAAAAATAAATAATTTAAGAAATGTTTATACACATACATACTTTCAGCATATGCCAAGTGGGGAATTACCAAGTTAGGAAATACTTTGCTTAGCAAAACCAGAGCATCTAAATTCAGAGGCTACTTATACTGTAAATCAGTGGCAGTGTGGCCTCATTAACATACAGATTGACTAAAAATGTCAATGATATCTGAGAAATCCCTTTAAAGTGCTGCCTGACAGTTAATCTGATGTAGCTTAGAAATGTCTGGATTACAAAGAACATTCTGTGTTAGATTCCAAACCCTCATCCCACTACTCTTTGTGCAATTCTACACAGCTTTTTTTAATTCAAAACTATGGTGTGCAAGATAATACAAGTGAATAGAAAGAGCACCTGTGATGTGATAATACTACTAGATTAAAAAAATGTAGATTTTCAACAGAGTTTTAGGAAGCCCTGTCTCAGTCATTACCATTTGTGCTTTGGTTCTCTGTGTTTGCAGAAAAGCAGAATACAACCCCAAATATTTCCATTTGCCTTGATTTACTAAAATGTACTGTGTAATACTGGGCATGTTATTACAGGGCCATCTGTTTCTCTTAACCCTTGTGTCTCTGAGTTAAAAGAATTTCCCTCACTCCAGAAAATCACAGGAGCATGGGATTAAGGTGGGTTTATTTTCTTCAGACAGTATGAAAACATTTGATTTGGTAGAATGGAATGCCAGCCGCGGTTGAGTGCTTGGCTCTTGTAGGATAATTAAATAGGGCTCAGAGACGGTTTTGAAAAACACAAAGCTTCAGCTGTGCAAAGATTTATATTTAAAACCCCATACTATACACTAACTAGAAACCAAAAATAAGCATAGTCCTGAAGTAGATGAAATAAGCGTTATAGTTGTGACGGGAGTCTCTGGCTAAAGCTTTTGGAGAATATGATCTTCACTTTTCAGCACGACGAGTGAAAGACTTGGATGTGCTGATATCTTACAGATACCAGATTATCCAAGTAGGTTCTTTCTTTCTGAAAATGTTTTCTTCAAGTGATCATGTTAATTTAACAAGAGGATTTAAAATCTACAGACACTTGTTGGTTTTCTGTTTTGGGATAATAATTGACAGGCTGCAGTTGTTCACTGTGTTGTGCTGCATTCATGTGTGTGTTGTACATCTGGCTTTGAATTAAGAAATTAAATTCTCTTCTTCCCTCCCTCTCTTATCTAGTGTTTGAAACATTTTAACTCAATAGTTAACAATATTCTAACCTCAACAGTAACAATATTCTCACCTCACTTCTGTGATATAACTGTTTCTGCTACCACAAGCATGGTAGTAGTCTGTACACAGCAGGGGAAGAGTTCCAGTCACCAAAGAGTTTAATGTATTACCAAATTTACACTGTGGGTTAATAGCAAGGCTGATATTGCAGCCACGGTATTCAGATTTGAATTCATTCATAAACAAAGAAGAAATGGGCTGTGAATACGCTCATCGGCAGCAAAAGATCTGTGTTAAGCGTTGTTCTTAGTACTGTAAGAACTTACCTAGCTGTTCTGCCTGGTCTTTTTCTATCCTAAAGACTTTTTTTTTCTGTTCTGTTGACAAGATAAACTGTTTCAAGAAGTACTTAATTTTGAACTGATCACAGATTTTCTGCCGCAGCGTAGATTACTGGAGTTATTTTGCAGTGAGATGCTATAGTTTTCTGTACTGCAGATGACTTTTAGTTCTGCTAAATAACTGCAAAACTCACCTTTGAAAAGATTTGGTGGTTAAAATTCTGAAGTCCACAGTTGTAAAAGAAATAGGGAATACTGAAAATTAGTATGATGAACAGAATCATGCTGCCTGAGTAGAAAGCTCATGGATTCTTCTTTCCTTTATTCGCTTTTTCTCTTTGCTGGTCTTGCAGGACAAAGTTTTATGCATCTTCTTTCCCTACCACAGGTATTAATGGATGGCGTAAAAAGCAGAATATCTAGAACATATACATGCTTAGTAAATACAACTGTCTCTTATGTTTTCTGTTTTAAGAGTTTAGAAATAAACCTTGGAACCTAAACTGTGTTTATGTTTTTATTTATTATTATTTATACTATAAGTCTGGGGACTAGAAATTTTTAAGGCATCTTTTAGAAAGTAGAGGGGCTAGGATTTGCCTTCTCCTTACCACTGATGGAATAGATCAGGCTATCAACATGAATTTTTTTTGTGATGTTACATTTTAATGTTACTGTATGCACCTTACAGGCAGCAGAAAATCAAACAAGGAACTAACCACAAAAGTGGCTAAATTGGGTCAAATTGAAGGTTCATCCAGCCTCCCCCCGTCTCCGAGGTCAAACAATAGTGGAAGCCTGGGGGGAGTATAAGAACAGGAGACAGGAGCACATTGGAAGCCTTTTCCAGGATATTCTTCTCAGACAACCATTAGTCTGTATAACAAAATAATGCGTATTTCTTATTATTTTGCCTGGCTTGTGATTCATAAGTGTGCTGTGGACCTGCAAATCTGTGCCAGCTTTTGGAGCTCTGTCATTTGTCTCTCCAAAAACCAGGCATAAATTGTTGCCCCAAATCCCCAAACCCTTAGGAAGCCCCTAAAACTTCAACTGTTTTCATGGATTACGAGTTGAAGACAGTGATCCCTCACCCTTTGCTGGCACTGGAGGAAGACTGCAGAGCAAATCATTCTCTGTGGGCAGCACCATACTTTGTTCTTTTGGCAGTCTTGTACTTTAGTGAGAAAGGGTATTTGTGACCATGGGTGACAGAGGACAGTCTCCTAGGAACATGTTGCCCAACAGCTGGAAGTGCTGATATGGAGTCTTGATGTTGTCTCCTTTCACTTTTAAAAAGCTGTGCTTCTCACGCTTCATTTATTATTGTCCCTTCTTTTGTAGGCAGCTCTATTCAAAATATGCCCCCCCCCCACACACACACACAAGTTTTTGTTTTCAGAATGTTGAAGTTGATGGATCTCATTTCCTGGGCATTTTCTGCTATATTTTTTAATAAGAGTTGTAGTTATTGCTGGGAATCATCTCTTGGTAATGTGTTAACCTATCCAAACCTTGTATCTGGCTATTTGTAAATATTTTACTATGTTGACAATCCTCACATGCTGATAAACTACCTGAAAACTAGGAAAAAGTGTGGTTATCTGAACAGCCAGTCCTTTCATCATATTACCTCTTTCTAACGCTACAACTGCTAGAAGCTCTTCCAGCTTGACTGTGAGACAAGCTGTTAATGCAGCCTGTGTCGTTTCAATTTTTCACACGTTTTTCCTTTGTAACAGCCTTTGCCATTTCAATTTTTCGCACATTCATGTGTATGTGTGTGTGCCTGTCTGTATATAGTGTGTGTGCTATAACTCACTGAAGGCTCATGTTGGCAGCCAGCTGCCATGGGCCACTCATTTGTAAGAACACACTAGTTTAGAAAATGTCAAACAAAATGAAATAGGGGGGGAAAAAAATCACAAAAACAAAAGCTGGCTGCAGTCAGTCCTGTGGTTTGTGCTCATGCTGTGCCAGGTTGTGGCAGTTCATCAGCCAGAGTGAAGTTGGAGGGGAAGAGTGCTTTTGTGTTCTTTTCACTGGGTATCGTCAGTTGAAAGGATGTTCCTGTTGCCAATTTGAGAATGATAATTATAGCAGCGAGCTCCAAGTATCGTTGGAGGAGGTATAGGAGGGAAGAAGGGCGTATATGGTAAAGGTAACAAAAAGAGAACTTGTAGCAGGTGGTACATGAATATCTCAGCATTATTGCAGCACCTGTGACTGTTTTGCAGCAGCCAAAATAATCTCTCACCCACTGCCAGAAAATTGGACAAGGGGTAGTGAGAATTATTTGGTTGGATTTGGAGACCTGAGTACTCACCGGGAAGGATGATGAGTCTGTTTCAGTGACTGCTGGCACAACAGTTAAGGGTGATCTCTAAGAGATACCATCTTCTGCAGGAGAGCTTACAAATAGGAAATTAAACAGTCATGCTCCAGATGTATTCAGCACTTTGTTAGTGCTGCAGCTGACTTGCAATGGCAGATAAAGGAGAGGATGAATTCGGGAGTAAATGTCTCCAGTGTGGTTCTAAAATTCTTTTCCTTTTCATCTAAATCTGAGAGGAATTTAAATAAGAATTTTTATCCCAAGGGGTGGGTGGGAACCTGCTTGAGCATAATCAGTTTCTGTAATACAAATAAAATTCTAATTTATATTTTGAGATTTAGCAGTTACTGCTGTCAGTCATGAGAGGTGCACAGTTCTCCAAAATCTCTCTGCTTTCAGCAGCCCCAAACCACAGATAAACACTCCTTCAGACATCTATGTTTTTGATAACATCAGAGTGGCAGTATCGTCAAGAAGGAGATTTGCTTCTGTTCCCTGATGTTGAAAAAGAACTTTCTTCATTTCTGATAAGGAAGGTGTCTACTTGAAAAATCTTGATGAAAAGAAAACCTGCAGGAAGAACAGTGCAGAGAACATCCAAGATTTTTTGACAGTAAGTTTCTATTTAACCTGTTGCATCATTGTTGGCTTCTGAATTGGTGAGTTATTTATGGTGTGATGTGCTTTGAGCTTAAAAGTTCTAGACTTCTGGACTTCACGTTTTTTGGAACTTCATCATGGAGTAGTTTCTGGCAATTGGAAATAACTTTCAGCAACCTCATATTGTAGGAGTAAAGTGCAGAATATCCAAACAGTTCAGCTTCTGATATTTGCTCACTACAAAGGTCTGTTATTCTAACACTAGGCACTGTAATCTAAGTATAAGCATTCTAGCCAGTTGTTGTTATATATTTGATAGGTGGGTTTTTTTTTTTTTTTTTTTTTTTTTTTTTTTTTTTTTTTTTNAATCCTTTTAATGGTCACTCCTTATTTCTTGAACAGCAGCAACCTACTTCCACTCCCTCCTTTTCTGCAGTGCTGACTAGTCCTCTTCCTTTTCTGTGCAAGCAAAAGCCCTCCTGTGCCTCCTTCAGCAGCCATCAAGCTTTGTCTTGGGCTGCTGCCTAGCTTCAGGACTTGTAATACATACTGTAGAGTTTTGGATTCAGAAAAGATGGTCTTCAGTCCTCAGTGGTTGCGATGGAATGAATGGATAATATAAGTGGGTTAATACTTCCTTTTGCATCCTGGTGTTCTTGCTCTAATGAAGCCAAGCATGGTGGTGTTCAATAATAGATATTTCTCTGCCTCTTCAAATACCTTTTGCCTATAGGACATGGTATATTGGAATTAAAGAGGAGTAGAATTTCAGCATGGTCTCCCTGGAGATGTCTGAGAGCTATTAAAAGCTTAAATATCAGACAGTGAAACACTAATCAATGGGTCATGAGTGTATATGTTCTTTGATTGGGAAGGACCAGTTCAAGTTGAAAGAATACTTGGCATATGGGTCCTCTAAGGAAGAATCACTGAACAATATGGGTGTTAGACCTAGGTTCACTGAGGACATGCTTTTTTGGGAAAATAGTTCCTCTGCATGCAGATTTAGAAGGGAGAGAAAAAAAAAAGGGAAGAAGAACCTAGCTGCATCCTTAAAACTTTTGAACTTGGGAAATAATGTAAACGGAGTGAGTTTTCTGCATAATCTTAAAAGGGAATTTATACCTTAAAAGGGAGTTGTTTGCTGTAAAGGATAAAATTAAAGCAGTCTAAACACTTATGTGGACTGTATGTGTTGTACTATATTTCTAAGATTTACTCCCTTAAGAAGGAAGGGTATTTGCTTTTTTTTTATTTTTAGCTAAAAAATGCTTGAAGGTAAAATTAAATGCTGTTAACTAGCTGTTGTAAACTGCATAGATGGGCCATTTTTTCTGATTCCTACCCGAGTGTAATAGTTGCATTTTGAAAGAGATGAGGATAGCACTGAGGAACACTTAAGAAAGGACATAGGTAAAATCAGCCATATAGTCTTGACATGCTGTTGACTTTGGAATATACAGGATTTATCTTTCTGGGTCATTTCATCTTGAAAGGTTTCTGCTATGTCTCAAAAGTTAATTATACTGAAGTAGGCTACTGAGTGGATGGGGATGGGTGCCAAGACAAATTCATAAATAAATAAAACAGCACCTGCTGGAGTCTTGCATGTTTGTTCCTTTTATTTTATAGTAGTTCTTAATCTCTCCTGCTTTCTCAGTCTCACTAATTGTAAAATCCTGCAGTGCCATCTGGTGGATGAATTATGCTAATACTTAAATATGTTAATTGGCCGATTTGAAATAGAGCTACTAAACCCCCTCCCAAAACAACAGCAAAAAATGTATATAATGAGTTTTTTGATAAATTACGAGTTAGAAACCAGTAATATTCCAATGTAGAGAGAGGTCTGAGTTCCTCTTGTATTTAATGTCCTTCTCAAATTTAATCTTAACTGCTTGGAAATCAATTTTACATTGTTTTCTAATGACTTCATGGATTTCTGTATTGAGATAACATACAGCTATAGTTAAATGCCTTATCTTCATGTATGTTGCCTCAGCTTTCCAGAAATAACATCAGCCTTTTTTTTGTTCCCAGGCTTTTAGTGGAAAGTCCTTAAATTGAGATTCTAAGCATGTATAGAAGCATCTGAAATGCAAGCAGTTTGGATCCCAGGTTAGATCCATAAATAAACTTGTGAAAATCATGAAGGATTAAAACTTGAGCAAAGACAGCTCTGTTTTAGAAGAGCTCTTTTTAAGTTACAGAGCACAGGATAATAAGATTTGGATAAATCTTTTCTTCTTCTTGTGCGAGTCTCTTTGTCTTTTCTATCTATTATTTTATTTTCTAAGAGGAGGCTTAGTTATGATCTCTTACTAAAGAGACCATAGCATTATACTACACTGTTACGTCTTAAAATTACTGTGCTGGTGTGATGATATTATAATACTTAGCACATTTTCTACATAAATATTTGATTTTATTTACATAGGAATTTTTCTAGAATGGACATAAAAGGAAGGTAATGACTCTAGACAATCATTGGCAATTGATACAAGTCATGAAGGGCAAAATTCAGGAAAAAAAATCAGAATTAATCTTGAGTCTAGTTGTGTGCTCAAATAACTTGCAGAGCTCAAACAGTGGCCAGGACTATGCCAAATACAAAAGAAGCTAAGATTAAAGGAATCTTTTCTCCAGAGATAAGGATGGATTTTTTTTTTTTTTTTTTTTTTTTTTTTTTTTTTTTTTTGCGTTTGTTATGATTACTGGAATAGTGTTGTAAGTAGTAGAAACAAAGGATTTTGGAACTTAGATACATCATCTGTTTAGCTTTTATCTAATATGTTTAGCTTTCAGGTCTAGAAATGCATTTTCTTACTGCTCTATAAATGTTATTTTTATATTCAGAAAGTAGTTCTGAGAACATCTATGTGGAGCAATTTAGTATTGTATTAGAGGTTCTTTTGCAAATATCCCTTGTGCTGGTATTTCATTGTGACTAATGCAGTAGGTTCTTTCGGTTGCAGTGGTCAGTGTGAGAGCATCGCTGAACGCTCATCGCCAGTAGCCCCCCAGGGCAGCCGTGCAGAGCTGAGCAGTTCGGGTGAACTGCCCTAGGGAGACTGGGCGCTCCCCAGTAGGGCAAGCTTCTCTCATTGCGAGGCAGGAGAAGCCTTGGGGTGGCTTTGGGGGCTTACGTGAAAAAGACTAGGGAAGGCTGAGAAAGAGGTGCTGGTAGAGGCTTGTGGGTTGAAGGTGGGAAAGATAAGGAATCCTTGCCAAACCGTGAACGTTCCCCTCCCCCATCTCTCATCTGCTAAATCTTTACTAATATTTACAGCCACATGTTGCAAACATTTACATCTTGGGAAAACTACATCAGGAGAAGTCCATAATAGTAATGGCCAGGTCTTATTCATGTATAAGCTCATCCTGCGTCAGGATGAATACACTTCAGTCAGTAAATACTCTAGAAACCTTACGTGGCAAAGTTGAACAGTTTGTAAACAGTATTTCATTTATTCACCTCAGTTTTGGAGAACTTTTTATCATGAAGTGATGCTATGTACAGAACTAACTCGCGTATTAGTTTATTACTGTGTCCTTCATGAAAAGCTAAACTGTTAGTCTAGGTTTGAGGTCACCAGATTCCACAGCAATTGTATGGTAGGCTATAAGTTATGTGATAGCTTTATTGGAAGAATAAAGTAGTTTTAATGAACTATTTATAGAAATACATTATGCATTTAAGATAGCCTTAGTGTTGTTCATTGTGAAAATTATTCTTGTGCTTTTGTGAAAATTATTCTTGTGCTTTTACCACACTTTCGGTTTTGTCACACCAGTGATGTTTGTATGTCAACAGACATTGTCTCTAGCATGTTGACATGCTAGAGACAGAGCTTGTTACTGTAAATGGTTTTTTGGTCTGCAATGTATGTGGGTACGCGTGGTGGGAAAATTAATTCAGTGGTAAATAAGTAACAGTTTTATTTGGTACCTCCATGGAAGTCTGTTTTCTAGCACTGCACTTCAAAACAAAACAAAACCGGGCATTTTTAGTTTTAACAAGCAGTTGGGCAAAAGAATATATTCCTTTGTAGAAGGAAGTTAATAAAGGTGCTGGAAGCCTGGCATCCTTAGAAAGGCAAAATGAAGGTTCTGACTTAATTTGCCTTATATGCTACTAGTGCTAGTAAGTGTTTTGGTTGTATTGCTTTTAAAGAGGGCGGTGCTCCTCGGATGGTCTACTGTTCCAGTCTGTATTTCAAGGTTGTAACCGTAACTGCTTCATAATTTTGGTTTTATTTACTGATAATACATATAACTAAAATTTTCCTAATAACATGTATAACAAAAAATGCTTTCTCACTGCTAAGAGACCACAGAATGAAGAAGGGTTGGAGTGTCAAAGGATTATAACTTATTTTCTGCGCCTCCTCATTCTTAGAGAGGTTCAGATAATGATTTTAGGTAGTGGCTTGTATTCAGGGAGCCAACTATGAGAATCACAGTCAAGTAATTAATCCCACTTAGGTGAGGTAAAAAGCCCAAGTAACCTAAACAAAGGAGCTTTGCTCATGTGTGATTATTTAAAAAACATATTGTACAGTAAACATCTAGTTACATCTAAATTAAACACTTAATTGAGACTTCTGATTTAAAATGTTGCTGCTGGATTACTGATCAACTGATCAGTAACTTAGCTGTACATCAGAAAATGGTGTTTTCAGTCATATAGTTATGAATTTATTTTGATGAGTGTGGACTAAGCAGAACAAGTGATAATCAGTATGAATAGTAAAAAAGAAATTCCAAGTGATAATAGGAGATAAATTAATAGCCTGCTTCCATACTCTGATTCTCCTTCAAAATGTGACTGTGTCGAGTTTCTACTAATGTTTTTTAAAAAAAAATTGTTACTCAGCTCTGGCAACTGTGAAATCATCAGGTAACTTACTCAGAAGTGTCAAAAAAAAGCTGAATTGGAGGTTTTTAAAGATTCTTTAAAGAAACATTATCAGCCATGAGTGTTCTAACACAGGCCAAGAGTTGCTTATTATAAACTTCTAAGAGATCAACTTTTTGGTTAGGGCTAATTCAAATATTGTATGGCAAGTGTTAGTGAAGTTTAACTTATTTAGACCTGTAAAACATTGAGAAACGTTAAAGGTAGGAAAATGTTTTTAATATCCCCATGCATTTCATATTGCTTATACACATGCTTTTTACGGTTAAAGTTTTCTCAAATACAACAGTAATGGGTTTAGTAAAAATAAGGAATTTGAAGGATTCATGCTGATGCAGTTTGTGAAATTCTGCTGTGTGCTGTGTGTTCCCATGTTATGACTGACAGCTATGAGATGGTGAGTCACCTAAGATTTAGTAAAATCTGATAGTGTTGGTGATATGAATTACGTGTTGATAATGGTTTAGGATGGTTTTTGTGACTTATTGCAATTTGTCTTCTTCTGTAATGCAATTTTAGCTTGATCCTCAATTTTCCCCCTGTTTTTTTATTTATTTCCTCATGTAACTCTTAGAAGCCTTAGGGTTCTAGATCTATAAAGTCTTATCCACGGGGTGGGGGAGCGGGGCAGGGGGCAATTGAAAGGAAAGGTATTACTGATTTTAGTTACTTTAGATGTTTGATACTAACTCTTCCTTTTATGCTAGGCTGTATTATCAGGAACATAAAATGTGGTTTGACTTACTTAACCACAGGCATTCTTAACAAGCTACTTATAATAATTGTATGCTGTATGGGGAGCAGAAAAGCATGCCTGAAGTTAGGATCATTGTTCCTATGCATTTGTCGCTTCTAACCACAGGTGAGAAAACCTTCACATCTCTGTGGGTGTGATGTTCAGCTGTATCTTGTGCTTAAAAACTTTATAGTCTCTAAAGAAAAGCTGTGGTTGTGTTAGACTAGTGCTGCCAAACAGCTGTGTTAGAGCACATGTACTTGTAACTCTGGGCAAACAGAAGATCACAGATGCCTGAAAGTTGTTTTCATTAGAGCACTGTCCTATTCTTTGCGCTATTTGTGACTAAGAGAACTTACAAGTCAGTTTGACAATGGCAATGTTACTTTAATTTACCTCCATTCCTTGAGAAAACTGAATACTCTTGTAGTACTTTTCAGATGACCAGCCTGTGCATGGTGGGTTTTTTATTTTTATATTTTATATTTTTATATTTTTATATTTATTTTTGTTCCCTCTCGTGTATTTCTACAACTTGAAAGTAAACTTGAAAGTAATTATTGCTGGAGAATAAAAATTATTTCACAGTGTTTATTTCATTCCATGTGATCTTTAAAATGGTTTGAGGCAATGGAAAGAAAAGTGGATCATGCATTTGCTTCAGTTATTAAAACTGATAATCTGTGAACAGGACATAGACCAAAAAAAAATCATTAATTTTTTTTTATTTTCCAACTAGTTCAGTAAGGTGAATATATCCCTACTTGCATATTTCTCATTTTAATTCCGATGCCTGAAAGAAAGTGCATACTGCCCATTAGATTCACTGTTCAGAGGATTTAAAACTCTAGAGGGTCTTGTCAAATTCATCTGTATGTTGGCATAAGTATCTGCAATTGTGTCCATAATTCACGTTTAAGGAGAGTTGAAGTCCTTGCCCCCTTTCCTCTTCTGTGCTTGGATTGGTAAATCTGCTTATCCAGTGTAGAAAATTCAGCAAACCTAATGCGTTTTAGTTGCATGTCATTTTCTGCTCTCTTCTGAGAAATCATACAGCAGTCTCGGTCATAAACTATTTCATTTAGTCTATAGGAACAGCTATGGAATAGGTTGCGAGATTAGGGCCAACTGGAGGAGTGAATGCAGAGCGTGGTGGTGGTGGTGGTGATGAGTGTCTGCAAGGTTGATAAAACACTAATATATTGAGAGAGAGGAAGTTGGGGATTTGATATTGCTTTGCTTTGATGATGTAGATAAATCTGTAGCTGCATGATGGCAATCAAAAAGATTTCCAGAGAAACATTTAGTGATAACTCATTTTTGAAGCCTCATACGTAATGGAGGCACGTGGGAGATCCTTTCCTTGATCCTAACTGATCAATCTTGAAGTAAATACTTAACGCAAAGTAGCGTTCATTTCCTTATGTGATGGTCAGAGGTGAACAAGAGTCTGTTAATGATCTAGTATTTTACCAGAAGGGAATAAATGCGACTTTTCAGTACACGGCAATATCTATAGTGTGTCACTTTTCAAGCAGCTTTGGACAGTAAATTAATTATACAATTCTTCTGAATTTGGAAGTGCCCATGGATGATGGAAAAAAGTTTAAAGGTGAACAGGCAACCACTTGACTTTTTAGAGTAGTGCACTTATTTCTTATTCTAGCGATAGTACGTAACTAATACATTGAGGAATAGAGTATGGTAACATAAAAATTTTACTTGAAGCTTTCAGAGCTATAATTTTTCATGTCATTAGTAGATACAGAAATTACACAACTATGGACTTGTTTTTGATGTTGTTTTTAAAATATGTAATTAAAGAGACTTCGCGGGGGTGGGGGGGCAGAACATTGGTTTTTGGCAAGAAATGTTCTCCTATGCATTTAAATTTTTTGTGTGACATATTACCTCTTATACTTTGTCAAATTATACCTGTCAAATCATAGTGGATAATGTAACAGTACATGATGACTGAAACAATGTGACATGATTCATCAAATATAATGCTTCATGTAGAAAGTTATAAACACATGGTTGGATTTTACTGAAAATGTTGGTGCACTTTTCCCATAGCAAGGCATGTCGAGTATTGCCTTTTTTGGAGAGTGTACATTTTTAATTTATATATGAATACACATATTTTTATATATATGTATGTATATGTATTCATGTTGTGAGGGAATTTATGCTCGTATGGTTACTCAAAGAGTTTAATAAGCAAAAGCTAGGATTTTGCAGGGAAGTCAGTTCAGTATTTAAAGTCCCCCCCCCTCCAATTCCCCTTCAGCAAGTATGTAAAATTGATACTAGATCTGTAATTAAAATGCCAGATGGAACAATAAAACCTCAGAGAAAGCCAGTAAAGTAGTCACTAGTGATATGCTGCAGAAGCCTCAAAGAAGAGACTGATCAAAAATGTGGATACTGTTGTAGAGATAAACAAGACAGACATATTAAGCAAAAAAGATAGTTTAGAAAAATGTAATTCCTTTAAAAAAAAAAAAGAAAGTCGGATTAGAAAACTGTAAGTTCTTGCTAGAGTAGACTGTTTCATGAAGCATATCATTGGCTGAAAAATAAGGGATATGAATTTTTGTATGGGGGGGGATTTTTTTTGTCTGTTTCTTTCTTTCTTTATTCCTTTCTTCATGACAGGTTTGTCAGAATATTTCTGAGATACCTTAAAGTGAGGCTATGGCTGTCGTGGTTTAAGACCAAGGAGACTAAAAGCTTTCAGATATAAAAACGCTTTAGTCCCAGATATAGGCAATTCTATGAATTACAGGACTTCCCCGCTCCGTGGGAGAGACGGTGTCGTCCAGGAGAGAAGCTGGGGGGGCTGGTGTGGGGCTGCAGCTGCTCTATAGGTGTAGGCCAGGTGCAGGGGCCATGGGGTGCCCCGGCACGTCTCCTCCCCTGGGATCCATAGAATATTCCTGAATATCCCTTAGTTTTGTTAGCCGCAGGATGGGGGCGAGGACACCTCCGTGGGGCCTGGTCCATTCAACTCGTGCTGAGCTTTTCTGACTCACTGTCGCTGTAGCTGCTGCTCTCAGGCTGCCTGTTCTGGACACTTCTGGACACGTTTGCGCTTGAGCAGTAAGTTTGCGTAGTTTGGGTGTCTGTTTCCTTGAGCGCACAACAGCTACTCAAGGTTCATTTTGTTGTTTGGAACATGAGGTGGGTCGTATTCTGTCGTCTTCTAAAATGAAAGGTTGATTAAGAATTATGGATCTAGGCTAACAGCTATGTTAACTAGGCCTAACTCAGGCTGCTACAGTGGCAGATATGGGCTAGAGTGAAAACGTGTAATTCAAATTATAGGAAGTGGACCTCTTCACGGTGTTTGGGCTTTCCCTGACAAACAGATCTGTTTATTCCTCCACAGTGTAGTCAGTTCACATCCCCTTTTGTTACTTGTTCTCCAGCTCTGCTTGTGGAAATGAGGTTGTTCCCATGCATGTGGGATAACTATCCTTGTTAAAGACACAGGTGTCAAAATGCAAGAAGTATCTCCTGTTATATGTTGCAGGTTTAAAAAAAAAAGAAAGAAAAGAAATAAAATTCAGTTTTTCAATAAAGAGTATCCTTTCAAGCTCTTTCAGCATTTCTGCCTGTCTAAGTTATGTCTTAGCTTACCACTTGCCACTTCCTGCTTACTACCTTCAGCAGTGCAAGTGAAGAGTCCAGCATATGCTATACAATCTCCTTGTACCAGTAAACCTTTAAAATGACCTCAACTTACATATAGTAGTTCTCTTCCTTACATATATGCCACAAAGATCTTTTCTGACTGTAACCACGTGGTGTGGATAGTAGGATAAAAGGCATATTGTTTTATGGCAGCAATGGCAGATAATGACTCTGCAGGTATAAAAGCATGTGACATAAGCGGAAACATAATTGACTACATCAGCGGTCATCCCAGTTAAAATTTTCCCTTGCTGTCCATAGTAGCAGTCCCTCACTACTCAGTGTGCTCAGAAGTGCTTTTGAAGATCTACACTTACAGCCTAGAAACTGGGGAAGAGTCAAGAGGTATGGAGGTGGTAAATCTGTGTTGGTGAAGTGGGAAACGTGGTATGGACTAAGTCCTCATTCGGAGAGGCAGGGATAATCGGTAAGAATGAAGAGTAAGTGAGAAAATGGTTTGGGGGGATTGAGATTGTGAGGTGGAGGAGGAGGAGGAAGTAGGGATATGTTTACAGCTGAACATGAGTGAAGCTCTCTTTAGAAACTCTTCCAACTTTGTATTTAACGTTAACCTAATTCAAACATAAAATATGTTTGATCTATGTAGCTTTGGAAGTCTGGTCCAAGGACCAGATACTTTTGTATTGGTGGTCTGTGTGGTGATACTTTACTGTGTAGAAAGTCTTGATAAAAAGAAAAGGGGTCAGTAAAAGAGCATTCATAGTCTCCTTTGTGATGAAAAGGTAAGTTCTTAACCAGTGCCATCCTGTGGGCGTTAATATTATAGAAATAGAAATTGCAGGCAAGTAATTTCTTTTTTTTTGCTTTCAAGTAGGCATTCAGCAGATAAAACACAGCAGTTCTGTTTTTGTGTGGCTTTTCAATCGTCTGTTGTGAAAGAAGACAAATATGGAAATAAAATTAAATATGCTTCAATATATTTTGTCTTTGAACCCATTAAAATATTTGTGCTTTGAAGAAGATTACTTCATGAACTCAGTTATCACATTTGATTTCCACTGTAATTTTTCAGAATTTAGAGGTTGCTTATTGTATTAAAAGAGAAGACTTGAGCTAATGGTGATTGGTGATCTGCTCTACTGAGTCTTTTAACTGATTGAAATCAAATTTATTTGTGCCGTTGAGGATATTAATTAGTATCTATCAGTTCATTTATCCAATTTAGACATAGAAAAGGATTTAGAGTGTGCATTTTCAGTTGCACTGAGACAACTGAGAACAAAACAAGTAAATAGCACAGAGCTGAAAAAATATATATATACACACGTGTATATGTGTGTATGTATACGTACGTGTGTATACATATACACACATTTTATATATATACATATACACACACACATATATTTTTTTAATATCTCAGATGTACTTAGCAGTGTTCCTGGGTGTCGGAACATGACTCTTTGTACTAGCAGACTGTTAGGAAGATCCCTGGCATAATTTTGGCCTGTTTCAACCAGTGAACTGTGGAAACAAGTCCCGGTTGCTGTTTGGCAGTTAAACTTCCCAGAGGGTGTGGGTAAATGAGGCTAAACTGTGTTCTGTGCTAGTGTCCCAGTATGTTTTTTGCAATGCTGGCTGTATGCCAAGCCAGTGAAAATTGTTTAATCTTATTTTATTCCTTGGGTATTTAGGGTTTTAGGCATTAGAGGATCTTTTAATTACCAGTATTGAAGGTCTTTCAACTTTGAAAATTGGAAATACATTTCACCAGAGACTACACCATGGTAACTGGCACAGTGTTGCAATGTCCACACAATGTTGTTCCTATTTCAACTTGTTACATTAAAGATTATTTGTTGATTCCTCCCCCCACCCTGAAATTTTAAAATTAATTCAATCCAGGCTCTACCATGTAACTTTTGTTTGTGTAAGAGTAATTGTAATTTTTCAAACTGTGAATTAAAGTCTGTTTTACTCAGATATATTTGAGATACTGAACAACTTTATTTCCTTTCATTTACAAATAACAAGAACAAAATAATTGTCACAGCTTACTTTTAAAATGCAATTATATACTTCCCCATCAGAATAAATGTCACAGTGCTAAAAAAAATTTCATAAAAATGTGTAACATTTTTTCAGTAAATCATTACTTAATACTTTCCCCAATCTGACTGTACTCAGCTATACTCAACATTCTGGCGTAACACTGTGAGGAAAAAGTAGTAGCAGGACAGTCCTGAATAGGTTTACCCCAGAGCTTCTTGATGCTTTTTTGTGATATTTCATGATATGACTTGGTGATTGTTCCTTGTGAGTGATTAAAATTGACTATGCAGCCTGATATTCGTTCTTCTATATTGGAAATTATGCAAGAGGATGATTAAGCTTTGGAGCAGGTTGCCCAGAGAGGTTGTGGATCCTCCATTGTTACAGGGTTTCAGTACCTGACTAGACAAAGCCCAGAGCAACCTAGTCTGAATTTAGAGCTTGCTTGGGGTAGAAGGTTGGACTAGAGACCTCCTGAGGTCCTTTCCAACTTGAATTGTTCATTGATTTTGTGATTCCAACGCAAACTTCACAAAATCATGTGCTTGCAAAGGTAAGTAATTGGTTATGTTTCTTGACAAAGAAATGTTTTTTTCCTGATTGTATGTACTTGGGAAGCTGTTGTTGACAGGCTGAGACTAAGAATTCAGTCGTCTTTCATCTTGACAAAAAAGTCTTTGAAAATGAATCACAGAAATCTGTTGCAGTCAAAGTATTCTGATGGCCAGAGGCCTTTACGTGCATTATGTGAATGCACTTACTCTTGCCTATTTTTGGATGACAGTAGGTCATATTGGAATCCATTATACTGTATTATTATAGACTAAGCTATATCTAGGAGAACTAAAACATTGTTATAGTAATCATCATCTGTGATTTATTTCAGTCATCATAGATCTATAAGAGGTGTGTCATACACATTTTGTTGTAATGCCAGCAGTAATGTCAGTCTAGAGGAAAGTTAGAAAAATAACTGAATTTAAAAGCTCAGCTGCATTGATGTGTTGGAGAAGACAACTTCAAAAAAACCTATTTCCCTAACGGAATATCAGATAACCACACATACAGCCTGTGAACCATCAGTCAGCACTAAATTGCCCAAAGTACTCTCAAGGGCTGACATTACTTCTGGAGTATTCTGATAGATGTCATTTCCAAGACCTTATAGTGCTTGGATACTTCAATAATGCTGCTACCCTTCCCCCCCCCCCCCAAATTCGTAGAGAGAAACTTTGGTACACAGTGCACACGCACCAGATATTTAAATGTTTTCTTACGTTTTTGTTGCATAGTAGGGGACCTTGTGATATGTGACAGAGCTGTGAAGTATTACAGACAGCATCCTGTAAATCTTTCCCTGTGAATGTTTTTCAAGTTATTTTTTTATTCCACCCAGCTCGTACTTCCATTGTTTTAACGAAAAGTTTGTTACAGACTGTTGAATATTTAGACTACTTAATATCTTTTCTTAAAATACAAGAAAGTCCCTCAGGGTTAACTTGACAAGATGATACCATCCTGGATGCCCTGGACCAATCTTGTAAATGCACGGTGATGTGATCTTTTGTGTAGATAAACAGAAACAAAGTACTGCAACAACATGAAACTGTAGGTAACAAAATTGCTTGTTTTATTTTTAGCCATCCATATATTTCCTCCTTGATGATTCCAAAAATTCTTTCCACCTGATTTTGGGAGGCAGGGGCAACTGACCACAGAATAGTGCTTATTTTTTAGTCTCCATTAAAGAACTGATAGAGCTTGCAGATCATGACAACTAAACAGAAGGGACTTTTAGTTTTTTTTTCCTTGTGCACCCATATACCCTACAGGAATACAAAACTGCTTCCAACTGTGTCATTTATTGTTAGTTTTTAGAGCTCCCAAGGCCAGCCTTATATTTTGAAACAAGAAGGAGGTTATATAGACTGTGTAATTGAAGGTACTGCACGGTGTTGTTTTGGAGCACAGAGGGAAACAACAGGACTATAGTACATAAAATCTAGAAGTTGTTTCCATTAATGTAGTATATGGAAATAGACAAAATGAACAGAGGATAAGAAAGGGAAAGAGGAGTATAGAGACTTTGCTGGCATGAGAAGTACATGTCAATTAAAAGCTTTTAAGTGATTTGACCTGAAATAGTCAAGTTTTAGCTATTTTTCACCAATAAAAGTGAATAGTAGTGCTAATGTATTGACTTCATTATGTTAAAGCACTACCAATTTGGATCACCCTGGTGTGTTACTCATTATGCAGTAGAATTGTCAGTTGTTTGATGTTTCATTAGCATGTTTTCATGAATTGTAAATATGAACCAGTTATGTACAGTGTGGTATTTATTTAATGAACTGAAGCAAAAGTAGTAAACTCTGAGTTGAAAATACTGCCTGGAAGCAACATTTAAGACATTGAAAATACATTTTCAGTGTACATTTTCAGATCGGTGCAATGTCTTTGTGTGGATGATACTTTCTTGCAAGTTTTCCAGTCAAGATTGTGCTTTGGGGAGTGGTTTGAATTGTTTTGTCTTACTTGCTCTCTTGGTATTAGAGATCTAGAGCAAATCTATGGTCACGTTTGCACAGAATTCAGTCTTTGCAACTGACTTACCATATGTTGCACTTGATGAACTTGTATGCTTTGAATTTCTTGAAACAAAAGACTTACTGCAAACTGAGACTCTTCTTACCTTTGACTATAATAGGGAGTGTTCACTTCTACTTTTCAGGCAGCCTCAGAGATTCTCTTTGGGGCAGACACAAATTGCATTATTTCACAAATCTTAAACTCACGGCAGTAGTTTTCATGAGTTTTCAGAAAGTCAAAATTAGATTCAGGTTCTGCTGATACTACTTGAAAGCAGATACTCAGACCACAAATGCATACAGCTTTCACTGGAGAGTTTTGACAGCTCTTGCAAGAATTTACAGAATCAGTCTTACNCCCCCCCCCCATTCCATCTACACAGTTTAAGATGGTGGCACAGTATGCGTTGACTCAGAATCACAAGCTGACAATAAGACTCTGCACTGTTTCTAGCGAGTGGGACTGTCTAGGAAAAGAGCCTGAAAAGTAGGGGACAAGACAGAATTTCTCACATTCATGCTAACACACAAGTGTACTCATTCATATATTTATGCACAAGCTTTATCATACTGCAGCAGTTTATTCTCTCTCCTTGTAAGATGTGTTTTTATGTGCTTAAAGACATGAATATGAAAGACTCCCTTTCTAGCAATCAAACAAAAAAACTTGTTATGCTGAAGTGTCTCCTATGAATTAACAGGTATTAGATTCCCATGGATCATCTGTTTTTATATGGATCTGTCTGATTTGGGCCAATATTTTGTGAAACTTCCATGTATTGAAGGAAATATTTTATATTTAATTTGTGACACAGACTTAGCTTTTGTTTTTTGGATTTAGATAATGAAAATCTGGATTGATAAAACTGAAAAATGGTTTGCTTTAATAAGTTACTACCTCAGGCGTACCCTTCTGAGGAAAGAGTCAACTGAAAAATATAAGCTAATATGCTATTGCCATGGTGTTACTTGGGCCGGGGACTAGTAATATTTCATGACGTTAATAACCTAAATCAGAAATTAGCTAATATAACAAACTGTGAACAATTATTACCTTTATATTACTGGATGGTATTTCAGGTTTTTCTTGGGAGAATTTGCCATTCTGCTAAAATGCTTTTCACAGATAGGTAATCAGCATCTTGCATTTGATATTACCTAGCGGACTCTTATGTAGGTAGAAGCATGAGATTTTTATCTAGTTAAAGTCTATGAACAGTTACGGAGTTCTGAAATACCAAATTGTGGTGACCTTGAGCATTATTATCGAGATTCTTCAGATGTAGTGCTTACTAAGGAAATGCCTAAATGAAGAGGAGTGGAAACAAAACACAGTCAAAATTCAGGAGCTGTAAAATAAAATCAGTGGCAAGAGTGGTACATGATAGCAATAGAATATTTTTATATTGATGTATCACAGTTAGTAATAAAGTCATTTTCTGTACATAGGGTTGAGAACACAAAGATTTTCATACTGACTCAAATCAGTGGTGAAGTGACACAAAACTGATCTCTCTTGGTGAAGCTCAAGAACCTTGTAGTACCCATTCATAACAGTGTTTGTTCTATAATGGTCTTCTGTTGTTCTCTAATACTAAAATTTGTTTAAACTGGGTTGCACAAAGGTTAGTGGGTTAATGGGAATTTTTCCTTTGTTAGAATTGTATTCTAGTGTTCTTGATAATTTTGACTTACATGCTTGATTAAAATGTTTGGGTGCATAACTTACCCGATTAGTCCGTATGCTTGTAGCAAAAAGTTTTGGAACACTTGGACCAAGAAACATTTTAAATAATCAAGAATTATCTTTTGTATTTAGATGACACTTGTGAATTTATATTCTTGTAGATCTTCTCAAATTAACTGCTTAAGAAAACTGTGCACTTAGTAGTTGAGTGGACAATCAGGACCATGTATGCCAGAATGTATGGTATTAGGAAAAATAGCTTAAATAGGAACAAAAAGGTCATAAAATGTGGGTCTGTGCACAGGCTTACTGTACTAGTTGGCTGTTAGTGATTGATGCTATTTAACAACTAAACACCAAGGTGTAAGTTATCACCGTCATAGAAATAGGATAATACTGAGTGCAATTTGTTATCTGATTCGTGTTGCGGATAGTGTTGATGTTCTAAATAAATCCCTAAATAGATTTAGCACCACTGAACCACCAACTTTTGTGCTATTCTGGACACCTTGCTTAATTGCTTGTTCTATCCTATCTATTGCTTGTTTCCTTACTATCAGGTTAGTTAATGTAGTTAATTTTAATTGCTTAGATGAAGCTGTTCTTTTGAATGGTGTACAGGATATCAATGTTTGTCACTGATGCATTTTATTTTCTCATGCCTAACATGTTATAAGGGATAAGACAAATATGTTGACAAGAAGTATAAACAGCTCTGATATTGAGCACCATTTAACTGGCTGATCTCTGAATACCCTGGAATCGATCAGTTCACTGAGAAGGTGACATAGGTCCCTACTCAGACTGTAGTTTTGAAATCATTAAAATTGCAGTGTTAGCAGTTGCTAAAGATAAATAATTGGAGTAATTGGACTAAAAATGGGATTTTGTTAAATATGCTGCAGGTGTATCATCTTCATCTTTTCTCATTTATAAACATTTCTTTGAAGCAGGGTAACAAATTGATCAGTTATTAGATTTGTCTTGATAATTCATATCTGTTGAATAATTGCACATTCTTTATGACTAATAGCTGGGAATCCAGGAAATAATCTGTGAAGTTTTAATGCACTAATTCCAAATTTCTCAGTCACTGTTGATGTAGGTAATAAATGAATTTATGTCTCGGAGACTGCTTGATAGCAACGTTGGAGACTTGCGTTTTTCCACTGCCAGAGCTGACGACCAGTGGAAGTGATGTCAAAGGCAGCCTGCCATCTCATTCCTCTGGTGAAGCAGAGCTGCTCCCTCTAGGATTATGTCATGTCCAGTGTTTTTCATCCTTTATCTTTGCTGAGACAGCACATAGTAGTAGTTCATACTATTTGTGACCTGTGCCATTTTAAGAAAAAATAATTGACTAGGTAAAATCATCTGCTGTTATAAGTCTAAGATGAAGACCTGTTCAATTTTTTAAAAAAAATTCTGACAGTTTGGGTTTTAACTTGTGCCTTAAGGTGAGAAGATATCCGCTGTTAACTCTGAATGGTTCAGTCACATCCCGTAGGATACTTTAGCTAGAACAAGGGGTGGGGGGAACCTAACAAACCTGCCTTGTCTCCCAGACTGTCGCTTCTCCTGGCCATTTCCTGACCCCTCCCCCTTCTAGTTCCACCTGTTTGAAAATTCATAATATGCGAATTAAAGGATTGCAGAATATTATGCTTACAGGCAGTTGTGTTTTATGATAACACTTGTGGTCATAGAGCATGATACATCTGAGGCTGTTGTATAGACTACTTCAATCCTGATGCTTGGAGCTGTCGGTGCATTTAGTGCTGCATAAAGCTGCTGTAACCTCCACTCATCAAAGTGGAGATCAAAGGAAACCCAGATGTACTCCCTGGACTACTTGTTATCACAGAAGTTAGGAGGCAGCTGGGAAGAATTTTATGCTGGTGACTCCTGAGATTGTTCCTTTGGTGCAGTTTTCTGTCTGCCTTGTGTTGTCTAAGCAGTTGAAACTGAAGCCAAAGCTTGACCCTCAGTTCCTCAGTGGGTGCTCTTTAAGATAAATGCCTTAGAAAGCTCTGCTTTTCTAGTCATGATTTCTAAATGTGGACCTGATTGGTGTATGTTTTATGTAAGCATCTTCTAAACTTAAATATAGTCCATTTACATCTGTATTTGCTTTTTGTTTGTTTGTTTTTTGGTGGAGAGTTATGTAAACTAGTATTCATTGCTGTCATTCTCTTCTGCATACTGACCTGCAAGTCAATAGTGCAGGTGGCATTTGTGTAGTCACCATGAAATTTGTCAGCACTTTTTGATCACAGAGGTCTGCTCTTGTTCTGTAACAAAGGATCTTTTTTTAATTAACTCTTATGAATTGTTCTTATATACTTACTAATTTGTTACTAATGTTACTGACTTTAAGTGCTTCACCTCTTTCTGGGAAGGTATTACATCTGTTAAGTATTTTCCTCAATTATCTCTTTTAACTGATTCACACTTCTTAATTTAGGATGTTCAAGGTTGTCTTGAATGATAGAATGACAAATTCAAGTGAGTGTTATGGGTAAATAAAGGGGACTACAAGATAATATCATGACTATTTCATGAGAATTTTCTTGCATCTCCTATATATATATATATATATATATATATTTAATGTGAATACAGAATTCAAATACTGGTTGGTATGTTGCCCCCTACCCCTCCCTTTGCCTATTGTTTACATACTTGTGGTATACATGTTCACTCTTTGAACCTTGGTAACTGCTTCATGGTTCTCAACAGTGAGTAGTTTAGCTGTAGCAGTGATGTGACTCTCTTCCCGTTAATGTTAAAATTGATCATTAGCAAGAAATACATGTCAGTGGTTATCTTGTGCTATTAAACAGGCTACTGCTGTTGTATAGTTGAGTGAAAGAAATATAGTGGTTCGGTTTCCAATTATCTCTCATACAGTCATGTTAAGCAGCCTATAATGGATACTTAAACAAAAACAATGTAAATAGTAGTCAGATATCTGAGCCTGATGCTATTATAATTCTCCTCCAACCCCAAAGAGCATCCATGTTAGGCAGTTTTCCACTAAAAGAAGCTGAAATGCAGCTAGACTAAGCTCAGGCTGCCAAATTCTATTTAAATAATCTGTTTTTTTTTTTCCAAGAAAAAAAGAGAAGCAGAACCTTTCCTTTCCCCATCTCACTTTCTTCAAAATACTTGTTTATGTGATCATCATATTTGTGAACTGCAAGTGTGAATGTTGGGACGTTGCCTGTTAAGGAAGACTGGGCGGGTATGTCCCCTTCTGCTTGAGTTATTTAAAATGGCATTGAAATGGAATTGCAGAGTTGCCCTTTCGTACCTTTCTCATCTTCCCTTCAGGGGGCTCACTGATGAGCTGCCATTGTTTCGTTTGTTTTCTGCACACGTGTATAATGCCGTCAGGTTTAAGAGAACAATGTCATACAAAACAAGAACACTGGTTACTTGTTATTGATCTAATACTAACTATATGTAAATAGTTGGTTGTTGTACGTTGAAAAATGGAAAATACACAGTTATTACCTTATGAAGAACCTTGTGACTTTCTCCTATTCTCCCTTTCAAACTCAGCCTGAGTTGCCGTAGGTCCATTTATGTGAACTTGGGGATGACCAGTGAAATCCCCACTGAGGTCCGCTGTGCAGGTGCAGTATCCACCTCTTGTGGTGTACTGTGGTGCCAGGCTCAGTGCTAGCATGCACATCACCTGTGCTCAGCAGAGGAGGCGAGTGAGATGTGGAAGGATTTTATTGAGATTTGGAAAGTTCAGGGAGGGATGGACCCCACTATGCCTAGTATAAAAACTGTCCCTTTGCCAGCAGGTCAGAGACTACTGGAGAGTGCATCAACAGCTGTGGGAAAAGAGGGCAGAAACAGCATGAAAGAGTTTGGCAATGAAGGTTTTAAATACTGAACATTAGAAAGCTGTTCAGAATCTTAAGTCTCAGGAGAGAAATCATGAAATTAACTGCCCTGAACAGAACAGGCAACGTTTCTTCCTCTATGTTTAGTTTGATTTCAGGAGTCAGGTACTTTGAAAAAGGCAGGGATCTTGCACTGTTGTTGTTCTGCAGCTGTCATTTAGTTGAATACAAATGTCTCTGGATTGTCTGGAATTTTCTGTTGGCTTCATGCTCACTTGAAATATCTCCGTTACAGGATCAGCTCGGATCATGTAAACACTTCAAATTCTGGCCATATTCCAGTAAAATCAAGAAGATTCTCATCAATTGCATAAAAGCTTGCTTGAAAGCCTAGCAAAGTAGCAGCAAGTTTTCTAGAGTTTCCTAGAGGAGTTCAATACAGGAAAGCTTACCAAAGTGGGTGGTGGCGGCGAGGGTTGCAGGACAGTGAGATGGGAGAGGGTCAGTTGAAGAAGGTAAAGCACTTAATTACAGCAATGAAATGTATAATATATATGGGTAAACCCCCCTTGCTGGTGGAAGTGTGTTTTTCTTTTTTAAAAAAAAAAAAAAAAAAAAATTTTTAAAGGAGACATCAAATTGAAGGTCTATAGAAAATAATTAATGGTATTATTGCCCCTAGTGGGGCAGAACATAATATGCAATCTTGAGATTTTTATATATGACGGTCATACCATGTTGTGCTGGAGCAGCAGGTTTAAATTGATTTAATTCCTCCAGTTGCTGGGTTTTACAGGCAGAACCAGTGCACTGTAGATTTCTACAAGATCGACACATTCTCTACTTCAGCAGTGCCAAGATAAGAGTATTTTTTAACATGACTTCACTGGAAACAGTGTTGAGAAATAATCATGAGATTTACCTGCTTAGGCAGTCTGTTTGCTAATATTTCATGTAATGGTAATGAAAAATGAATGCTATTTTCCTTGCTTGTCAAAAACAGGTTATTTAACCCAGATGAACAGAGAGTATGATAATGTAGGTAATATTTGTACAGCTGGTGATACAAAGCTTTAGAAACTCTAATTTACTATGTAGCTCGAGGACATATATAGCTATCTGATAAGGGACACCTTTTATTTAATATTTACAAATTTTCTTTTATTTTGGAAGAGCTACTTGTGCAGAGGAATTTGACATCCACAAGTAAGTCCTGAAGCCATTAAAGTTAGCCTGAGTTTTGCAACTCAGTTTGTGCTGTGGATTGACCCTGATTGTAAATAGTAGGATGTGTCCTGTCTCATTACAGGACTGAATCCTTACTTGGTAAGAATTTAGCTGTAAATGAGCAATGTCTGCCCTGCAGTGAGTAGTCTGTTTGAGCTTTGTGGCTATCCTCAGATGTTAAAGCTTAAAACGTATTCATGACTACTTGCATGAACTTGCTTTGAATTAGAATGTGTTTATATCTTAGTTTCCTAAGTGACATTTTCATGTAGTGTGTAAATGGAAACTACCTAAGTGAGCTAGTGCAGATGTAACGTGTGACTTTTTGTAGATCTGGCTTCAACTATTTTTTCTCATCAAAAAGAAAAACATGCTTGTTGAACACCTAGTGAGATTGTCCCTGTGATTTTGCACAGATTATATAGAAATAAATGTAATTGAATCTGTCATGACTTGCATTCCTACTAAGGATGGAGGTTGGTGAAAGTTTTGGCATTTGAGAATTAGGTATTTAGTAGCCTTGGAATAAGAAGTCTGTATTATGTCTGTTTTAAACTAGTTTTATCTTACTGTCAACCAAGGCTAAACTCACTATGAATGTAAACAAAAACTTGTTTAATCAGAACTATAACATTCTCGAACAACTTTAATACTGATCATTTTGAGTAGGAATATATTGGTACTGCTTAGAAAGCAGTAAAATCAGTGTATTTGTAAGTTTCTTACTTAATGAATTTGTGACAAACTTGAAGGATAAAGAAATAAGAGAAGCCTAACTCTAGCTGGTGGAAGTGCAGCACAGATCTTTGAAAGAGATTGAGAGATACAAAGGTGGTAGGGATTAAATTTGTGAGCGGAACAAACAGCTAAGGATTAAAAAGATGTCTGATGTAATAATATGCATTTAGGAATAAAAATGATACAAAATGACAAGGGAAGAGGACGAAGGGTTTCAGGAATAAGATCAATTTAACAGTGAAAGCAATGGAAGCCGTCAGGAGAGGAAAGGGAAGACTGCAAGGGAAGAGAAAAGCAGAAATAAAAATGAACTAAACTGAAGAGGGAAAGGGTTTGGGCTGCTAGTCCAAGTCCATTCACAAATAAAAGCAGCAGAACTTACAAAGATGACATTTGTATTACTGTGGATGTGATGTTGCTTTCACAGATGGTTAGTTTCCTGTATTGTAGATAGTTATAACTTTTTTTGTGTATGAAATAAAGGTAGGTTTAAGGAAAGTATCTGTTCTTCCATTCTTCAGGAAATCAAAATGTTGACAGCTCAGTAGGCCACCAAAGTGATAATTAAACCATGATGTGTTTGTGTTCTTAGAATAATGTGTTTCCTTCAATCATTCTGCAGATGGGAGAGAACCAGATTTAGCCTGTTGTCTGTCGCTTCCATATGGCTTAACTGGGCCAAAAAGTTTCATGGAACGTGTGATGAGAAAGTCAGCTTCAGCTATTTTTCATGGATTCGTTCATACTAGTTCTTGTTAGGTAAGTATCTCTAGTACCAAAGGAAACTTTAGCTTCAAATGTACATTTTTAGTAAGGTTGTGGGTGTTTTGGGTTTTTTTCTTAATTCCATCTTTTTTTTTTTTTTTTTTCATCGAGTAAGGAAAGAACAGTGAAGCTTTAAATAGAATTAAAAGTTAGTTTTGCTACTACAGATACTTCACTTACATTGCACATTTTGTCATACATTGCGTTGTGCTACCTGAGCATATTTAGAATGTCTCTGTGAACTAAAGCTCAGCACTAAAGCTTTTGGAGGCCCTTGCTGTTACCAATGAAGTCAAATAACGTGGATTTGGAACCAGTTACATTTTAATTAGGATAATCACATTTAGCCCTGATTTACTTGCTTAGTGTTTACCTAATGCTTTTCTTGAGTGGATATCAAGATACTTCGCAAGAAAAGTCAGTAGCTCTTTTACAGATGTAGAAACTGAGGCAGAGGATGGGTGAGGACAGTTTCTTGAAGTAGCACAGAAGACAAGTAGCAGAGCTGGGAAATAAAATACCAGCTTCCTCAGTCCCGGATAATGTTGTATCTGATAGGGATGTTTTATTGGTTAAGAAAAGTAGTGTAGCTAAGTCAGCTCAGCATTAGTTTAGACATCCAAGTAGCTTTCAGCAGAGTGTAATTTAGCAGCTATCAGTACTCATACACATTAGCGTACTTGAAAGTATTTCTTTTTATCAGTGTTTTCCAGTTTGGTAGGGTTCCTCTCAATCCACCTCAAAAATTCTGTTTCTCTTTTAGTGTAATATGGCATATTCATTAGCTGTAATATACATCTTATTATAAAGACTGCAGTGAAAACAAAAGCAATAATAAACAGTAACATACTGAAAAAGCAGAATTTCAAAATGTGAGAGACCAATTACTGTATACTAAAATCTATCTCCTGGTTCAATAAAGCACACTGGTATATGTGTTGTGGTAACTAATGAAATACTATATTTAGGGAGTTAAGCTGTTATAGTAGATAATATTTTAAAAAAAGACAAAATAATACATTAATCTATAGTATTGTCCACAGAAAATAGTTTACTGCTCAGTCTGTGCACCTCAGTTGTGTGGAAGCAGTGTATTATTCAGAACCTAACACTGCGCTACAGTTGCAGACTTAATCAGAGAAACTTCATAATCTTAGGGTGCATGTATAGTAATATTTTACTTCAGATCAAGAATGTACTTTTTGAATCTCCTCTCCATTTACCATGATCCGATTCACATTGTGGAACAGATTCAGAATACATGGCTGGATTTCCTTTCAGATGAAACTGAAAGGTTGATCTTGATGTAAAGTTTAGCAGCTGAAGTAAAGAAATCTAAGTGATGCAACATAGTGAGAGATGAATATTTTCAGGCAGGGTAGGCTGAAAGCAGAAAGGCAGGTTTAGCCAGGAGATAGGGATTAGTTTTGGTCAGATCAGAACATGCAGCCATATGAATCAGGATATGAGAATGCAGTATTGTTAAATGCAGCAGTGAGTCAGTCTACTGTGTCCAATTATGAACAGCTACCAGGTGGAGGAGAGGAGAGTCTTTAGTTTAAATACAAAACTTGTCTGAGCTTTGGTGGGTTCTCAGATGCTTCAGAAACGGGTAGTGAGGTGAACACCATTGATTTCTCAACTGTTAATGCACTGTGAAAAAGTATGTATGTCTCAGTAACAGATTGTGGTTTGAAAGATATTTAGGATAGTGTTTTCTGTGGAACAATCATAAAAGCTGTATTTATCAAATATATGAAATATGCACATGTATATCCCCAGTACACATTCTCCATGGACAGCACACCCTGATACAGGGAAATTTCAATGGGAACAAAATACAGCATAAAGAAAAATACGGCTTTTCTCTGATAAGGATGAGTCTGTTTCTAATAATACTAAATGTTGTTTTATTTTAAGTTGCTCTTGGACTTTTCTTCTTTAGTGGAATAGGCTTTAATACCATTTTTATGAATCCTGCATAAAATGTAGAGATCTCCTGAGAAGGGGGAAAGGTGTCTGAATTGACACAGTGGCTATTCTTTCAGCATTGTGTAATCGTTGTCACAAAACTGAACGCTTTTAGTGTGTCTTTATTAGGGTGTGGTTGGTTGCTCATTTTTTTCGTAGAAGTTAGGCTTGTCTGTGAAGGTCTCATAGGCTTTGGCTCTCCATCCTTTGAGTGGAGACAGATACCATTACGAATTCCAATTTGCACACTGTCTCGAGAGAAGCAGCTAAGTCCTCACTATCTCTCTCTCAGATCATTCGGATCTTTTTCCAAAAATGCTTCTTTGGGCTTTACAGACTTTCTCTGTGTGGTTATTCCCACCTCCAGGTATTTCTCTTTGTTTGACAGACGCACACCAGAGATCACTACTCTTTAGGCTGCCTGTCATGGTGGGCTGTGCGGGCAACCAAACTGCTGAGCGGAACTTGCGGAAGTAGATGCAGAAGAATGCTGATGGCCTGGTGCAGAAAAGCTGGCAGCAGCCGTTGCTTGGATAGATAAGAGGCAGTCACCCAAGCACAGCGAAGGGGTAGGTCTACAAGCTGTTAACTCCTTGTATCAGATGCAGCTGAAGTGATTGGGCAGGCACAAAAAATAAAACCACGTAATGTAGACGCCTCCTTTCTATGACTGAATTGTTAAGAGAGGAAAACTTAATGTCATTATTATTTTCTACCTTTTATACATATTTCTTTAAGCTTTAAATGCTAATACTGCTTTTTGTTACAAATCCATGTTCACAAAACAAAATATTCTGGAGGAAGAAACTAAGGACTTAAAGCAAGAGAGAAACGGCTAGAAGCATGGGAAATCATTTCTTGGGTATTTTGTAAAAGCTGTCACAGGTGTCATGGTGGATTGGCGCTGCTGTATTTTTCTGCTGTTTCTTCACACAAGCACACAGAAAGGAAGTCGGTTCAGAGAATTATTCTGATTACACAAAGGGATATAAAATTTCCGAGACTGCACAGGGGTTTAGCCATATGATGCCCATTAATGTTAATGGAACTCATGCAGCTAAATCACTCTTCACTTCTATGGAAGAAGTATCCTAGAGAGTTTACATAAAGACAGAGTTGTCTCACACAGCTGGACCATAAATCATTGCTGTTACATGTACAAGAAACATAGCAGGAGAGATGAACAATTTAGGATAGTTTTGAGTTTTGTGGAAAACCACTTTTTATGTACTTGAAAGTGATAATTTTCTAATGCTTCTTGGTAATTAACAATATGAGCATATTAATGGTTTGGAATAGGCATACTGCTGTCCCTCATGTCAGCAAGTGATGTAATTCAGCATCTCTGTAGTAGATTTGTCCAACTAGTCTCTGGAGACCTTTGGTCACAGTATCAGCTGCTGCTCTTTCCTCCACTGATAGTCATTTGCTAAAACAATGTGCCCTTTCAAGGTACTGTATTTCCACAAACTATTATTTGGAAGAACTTGCATTATCAGAAAAGTGAGGATGAAATGTTACACCTAATACAAACTGTTTTTCCCCTTCTTTTTCCCTCTTGAAGGAAAATTCCCAAACCAAACTCTTGTTGAAGAAATTATCTATTTTTTTCTTCTTTTTCTTTTTTGTTTGGAAAAAAAAAAGTCATTAAAAGACTAGCAGAAACACAACTTCATATAATACCAACTTCATTTAATATTTCTTTTTTTACTACAAAGGGATGTACTGGAGAAAAGGGGTATTTAGTAAGGAAAAGAGGATTACTATGACAGGACATCACAGCCCCCCCCGCTGACAGGTCCAGTCAGCCCGTTGTTCCCCATGTGGTTTAAGCTTTTAGAGTTTGAATAGAGCCAGATGTGATCTCTTGGGCTGTAAGTACACCCTTACCCAACATGCCAGTTAGTGCTATTCCTGAGAACTGAAATCTTGTCATCTGTCTAATGCCTGGGCTTAGTACTGATTTTTTTTTCAGGCCTGTCTGTATCTTAAACATACCATTTCTAAGCATTCTGCCACAGATGCAGTCTGTGGGAACTGCCTGGTAGTTGTGAGCAAGGTGAGCTTAGTATAAAATTCCCTAACATGATTTAGGTCTCTATATGGTATCTCTCGTAGCTGACCCATGTACATTTCAAAGAGTTAACATGACACCCGCACAGACCTGGTCTGAATGAATGATTCAGTCAAATTAATTACTGATTAATAAATAATATCTTTACACTTTATTATTATTATTGTTTTTTGTAGTGGAATAGCTCAGGGACTGGTATTATAGGTAAACTTCTAGTTAAAAAATGAAGGGCAGGAATGGGAAACACTCCTCAGCTGGGTGTTTTATCTTTCATGGCTTTTAGGATGCATTGGGGACCATAAGCTTAAAAGTATTAGTTAAGCAGGAAGATTTCTGGCTACTCTTTTTGGAGTGTGATTTTGTTACCAAAAATTGGTACAATCATCCTGTTGATCACAGCCTCTGGTATGTGTGTGACGTATGATTTAGTCTCTCTGAAAACAAGACATACAGTGCTTGACTCTCGTTCATTTAACAGTGCTTAGCTAAGCTGACAGCTGTTTAGGTCTGTTGAGCTCGGCAGAATTACGCTCAGGAAGATTTTGTCATCTAGTGACTCTCTAGCCTTTAAGCAATGCCTTTTGTGGTTTATGTACCCTGCTGCAATCCACGGTTATGCTCTGGGCCATACGCCCTGAATGGCATTAGCAAGTCAGAGTAATATTTGCATTCCCCTGCAAATCTTTAACTTCCATGTATTTCCTGTAGTCAGTATACCGTAACATGTCTGCTTGGGAGGAAAATCATATTGGTTTTGAATGTTTAACACTGCATATCGAAATATTAACTTCAGCTTTACTGATATAAAAAAAATGATTAAAGGATTCTAGGAATTCATAGGAGACTGGGAAAAGTACTTCCATTTTTTAATTAAGAAAAATAAGAGAAACCATGCTAACAGATAAGATTAGCAGCCTCTTTTTTCCAGAAGAGGTATATGATAATCTCTTTGGAGCCATAATATTAATTAACACTTTATTTATATAGCTACCAGCTTGTGCATAAATATTTAATTTGTAGAGCTAAGAGTAGCACCTACAAATTTTGACAGAAATAATGATTAAAGGTAAGAGATGAACTGTGCAAAATTAAAGGTTAGATATATCTTAGTTTACTTGTGCTAGTTTTATTTTTAATGTAATTTTGATATCAGTGCAGCAGAGTTTAAAAAATATATATTTTAAATGTATAAGGCTAGTAGACTGAGTCTCATTTAGCCTTCTATAATCTTTTTTGTATTATAACATTTTACTTCATAATGATATGAAGTTGTTTGTTTTTTTATTTAGAAAAACAGTTTTTATAGCTACCTTTGGTGTTTGCTTTCTTTAGCAACGTGATGAAAATTATGTGAAGCACTATCAGTTTGCTAGCAGTTTGTATTCTTTTTTCTTCTTGCAGTTTGCAGTTGTTATCTTCAGCCTTTAATTTAACTTGTACCAAGTAATTTGTTATTAATAGAAACCAGGCCAGGCTCAGTCAGCTAGTATAAATCCTCATAGTCCAATGATTAGTTCATCCATGGATCTACTTTAAACTTTTTCTTATTCAGAGCATCTTTTTCCTAAATAAAGGAGTGAATTTGCTGATGTAGGAGCTCTTTCTGGTGTCTACTTGCCACAGTCAAAACAGTGAGAGTGAGAGGGTACTCTAGTATCACTTTGCTTGATTGTTTTTTCTGAAAACAAGCCACAATATTTGGCTGAAAGCAGATTCACTGCTGAGAGATGGTTAAAAGTATTAAATGATGTTTGAAGTATTTGCTAATTTTTAATTTTACAAGACTTAATATCTTTGTATTATTACTATTATTTTGATAGATAATTCTGAAACAATATAATTTTTTGTGGAGCTGCCATGTTAGTTTCTGAGTGTGTGTATATATGGTTTTGAATGTGTGTTTATATGTACATATGTATACGGAATAGCAGAGAGACTGTCTTACCCAACTAAATTCCAGAGACCTCGAACCGAAATATTTTGAGTCATGAGTCACACAGCTATTGGACTTGCCCTTTTCTAGTTAAAAAACACTTAAAAAAAAAAAAAAGTTTCTGTGTTACTAAAACTAAAAAAAACCCAAACCCCTCAATTTTATTGGGAACATACTTTAATGAAATACCAAGAACCCCTCTGCCCCCCTCCTCCCACCAAAAAATCTAGTCTGCTTAAATATTACCTCTTTAAGCCTCAGCAGATGCCTGTTTAAAACTATCTTCTAGTTTGCTTCATACAAGGGAACACACTTGTGATCCATGTCCACAGTCAAACCCAGTCAGTGTGGCTTACATTTATAATGCCTGATTTTGGGAATTTGCAGGTATGTGTTTGTGTATGTGCTGCAAAGTCATGTGCCACATGAGAAGATGTGACTAAAGTGACTTGAAGGTGAACTGGAATCCTCTTTCAAAATTTTTTTCTTTGGCAAAGGGGATCCTGAGTGAAAAATGTGCTCTTCGTGAGCTACCTGCTCAGTTCCTCTGTAAACAATTCAGATATTGCGTTTATTTGCATCTTCAAAGCAGTTACTTGAAGTCTGTCAAACTGCCTAGCGCAAAAAGATTATTTTGTAGGTCTTGTATCTGAAATGTGTGTTGTGTTTTAAGTGATAAGGAATTTTATAAATAAGCTTTCTAGATTAGCAAATATTTGTGATATATTGCTGTTTTGTTCAAAACTGCCTGGACTTGTGGAGGAAAAGTGTATGTGCTGTTGTATGTAGGAGTAAGGAAACAGATATAACTAAGTTTATCAGCCTTCATCTTGTGCATGAACATTTAGTTGTGGTTAATGGTAGAGTGCAAGACTTACAAGACTGAAAAAAACCAAAAAACCCAAACCCCCAACCCTAGTGTAGGCAGACTGCACGGCAGTACTTGGAGTGGGAGTGCATGGCTTTTGGGAATATTGGGAATACGCATGGGGTGAAGGAGGGGAGGAAGTCACAGTCATAATCAGGCCTGGGGAAGGGCCAGAGCAGAAGTGGCTTTGAGAGCCCTTTGGGAGACGGTAGGAGAAGTGGATGTGGGCTGTGACTCAATGTTGTGGTACAGCATTTCAAACATAAATGTTGACAAGATTTTTATATAAGTCGTTAGTTTTCTAATGTCATGGTGTGTTTGAACCAATATTCGAAAGATTTCAATCAAGCAAGAGTTGTGGCTGATTATAACCAAAACACTGTAAAGGGTCCTTAGCTTGTTTCTGTTGCTTTGCTTTCCTCTATGTACCCGAGTGTCTTCCTGGTTTTCTTAAAACACCACTTGGAAACTTGATTTCCATTCATCCTGCTCTTCCCTCTGATGCACAAGAACATTCCAGTTGACACTTGGTAGAAAAGTGTTTTCCATATCCAAACTCTTACATTTATTTGAATGCATAATAAATATAATTTTTAACTTAAAATCACTTATAAAACCAGAGTCAAGGTAGATTTTATAATGTTAAAAGTATTATTGTTAACTCTATTTAACAAGTGTAAAAAGAATGAGTCACTGATCAATTTTTCATTCCCCTGTTCCCCTCTTTCATTGTGCTGCGTTGTTGTGGATTGCTAGTATTTTGTTTAAATAGATGGTATGTTGTCTTTACACTAAAAACATTGCAGAAGTGAATTAAGTAGCTTCTGGGAGCAAATGGGGGGAAGGGAAATCAAATGAGGGTGTTGAATTTTTGACTCTGCACAGCTGATATCCGTCACTAACTCTTACTGCAGAATACAGTACAAGAAAAGTAGTAAGTCCATTTCACGTATGACCTCCAGCAAACTTAAGATGCTGAGTACTTCTTTATAAAAATACAAGTATGAAAAATACAAATTCCAGTATAGTAAAACCACTTTTCTTTAGAAGATAATTTATTGCAAAAAGCAGATAAAAGTAGTGTTTTAACGTCTCATTATTCATGTTGTCTGTTAAGTCATGTTAAGTCAATCTAAAACAATTTTCTTTTGCATTTTTTACTATTTTATTTTTTATTTTGTATTATTACTTTATTTTTGCTTTTAATTTATTATTTAAAATTTTATTTACAAGAGAGTAACTTTCTGTTTTTTAAGGAAATAAGATTTTTTTTTTTTTGCTTTCTGAATATAGGAAGCTGTAGTTAGAAAATTAGAGAGGGTTATTAAATAGGCATTGATTAAAACAATACATAAATTCCACAGGTTCTCTAACTTGGATTGAAGGCAAGAATCTAGCTGCTGTATTCATCCTTGACTGAGCAAGCTGCACAAGAGATGAGCACATGCTGAGAACAGTGGTGTGTACAGCAGGAATAGTAATGCAAAAGCACAGCTAATTAGAATTCCTGTAAGCTTTATCAACAGGTCTGCAAAATGCAATAATTAAGATGCAACTCTGAAAACATGTCACTTTAATGTTTTTGGGATGAGACAAACTAGCTTAAAATTATCCAGTTGAAAATTATTGCGTAAAATCTTCTTTATAATGATATATGTATGTGTGTGTATATATATAAAAATGCATCTGCTACTACAGTGATTTTTGCAATTACTGCAATCAAAGCTAACACTAATTTAATTTCTCAGTAAACTGTACAATATATTAACTTACATTTCTGCAAGCCAATACTAAAATGAAACTAGATTGCCAGAAAAATACATTATCTTGGTATAGGGAAAAACATGTGTATTTGCCTGTGATAGGGATATTGCCAGGTAGGAGAACTGCAGTATGCGGTAGATTTGCATAAAGGCTGCTTGATATGTATGTCTGGTAAATGTTCTGGGAAGATGTAGTTAATTCAGTCAGCTATTTTAAAATAAAATTGTTAGTGGTGGGCGAAGTCTAATAACAGCTGATGATTTAGTTTAAACTGTCTGAAGGCAGGAAATTGATGGGTGAGCTTGACACTCTGTCTGCAAATTGTCTGTGGAAAGAAAAACAAGGAAAATTACGCACTGGCTGAAAGGACAGTGTGTCCTGTGTGTCTTTATTAAAATCTTCCTTGCGGTTAAGGATGTAAGGATGGGAGTCTGTTTTAAACCTGTGAAGCATTTTTTTTTCTTAACGTTTCTGAATCCTTTTAAATGTTTGCAAGAAAATAATGTAGCTAGACTTTTCCTGGTTGGACGATTATGTGGCTGGCTAAGTTAAGGACAAGTTAGCAGACAGAAGTTGAAAGTGGTGTTAGAGTAGTGCTGTCACTGCAGTTGTCCAGCAGTAGTGATGGTCTGAGGATGAAAGAGAGGTAAGATGTGGAGGGAGGATGTAATGGTTCTTCACAGGGTGATACTGGTTGTGGGGGAGAGAAGGTAAAGGGAGAAAATGGACACACTTTGGGGATTGGTGTGAGTGAACCTGTGCAGTTATTTTGTTTATGCTGGGCTTTGCCGTCTTTATCAGCTGGTCCCTTGAGAACACGGCTTCTGTAGACTCCCGGACCACTTACAGCCACTTTTTGAACCTTTGAATTGACTGTAGCAGCAGTGATGAGGCTGCCTCGGCTGCGGAGCTTCCTCTCTGTGGAATACCAGATATGGCAATCAACTGAAATACTGCGGCGATTTGGGGGGGCATGGGAGGTGGTTTTAACAGGATTAGTGTATGCAGTGTACTGGGAACTCTGTAAGAAACTGTTTCCTTGACTTCAGTTTCTTTGGTAGCTGAAGAGGAAAGGGAAGGGCAAGCATCACTGGGCAGTGCTTTCTAAAGTAATGATACGGTGATATTATTTAAAAATCTTACTTGTGTTTGTGAGTATTCAGATTTATTTTCCTTAATTTATAAAAACCTAATTTCTAAGAATTACAGAATAAAAAAGACTCATGTACAGGTCACTGCAGAAATACATGCATGAGATTACATTTATCAGTTTGAACGTGACTATGTAGAAAATGAAGAAACTTTGACAAGATACGACTTGCAAGACTGTTTTCATCTGATATATGTAAGAACGCTGGATTTTTTTTTATTACTTCTGGTAGTTCTTGCTGTACTTCAGATGAAGCAGACCTAATTAGAAAAGATATTAAGAAAAGCCTTCTCTCAGGGAATCTTTTTTCTTTCCTCAGCTATTACATTGGTCTTTCAGGAGGCATTATTATCCTATCAACCTAATAACTAATGTGCAATAAAGTAACGGCGCAGTTTGGCGGGTCGAGGATGTGGTGGAGGACGGGCCGTGCTGGAACTGCAGTGCCATCTGGGGGGGAGAGGCTGCAGCCACAAGAGCTGGAAGGCTCGGAGCTGGGAGAAGCGTTGGTAAATCTTGTGATATGGCAGCCAGTGGCAGATTGCTTATTTTAATATAACTTTATTAAAATTGAAAATGATTTTTACAGTAGCATCTATTACAGTTCATAGATAGACTGTATCTGTGATGCAGCTTAACTACAGAAAGTGTATAAATGCTCCCATCAGGAGATAAGTTAATAAATTTCACAACAGATGATCTCTAGACCTTTGTAAATCCTTGGTATTTTTTTCTCTAGGGTGAAATTCTGTTGTGCTTTAGAACGTTATGTTTAGTCATAAACTACAGCAGAAATTATTTCTATCATGTTCTTCTCTCTGCTATCATTGTTCTGCTAAGAAACGCTCTGTTATTAAGGGACGCTTTAGCAGGAGTTTTGGGAAGAATGTATTTTGAAACAAAGGAAATAAAAATCCTAACATGACTTTCCATTAAGTTGAATTTGTGGTAGCTAGCTGCCTAGCCTTAAATGGTTTATCTTTTTCCACATATGCTGGAAGCAGCAAATATTTTGAACACCTTCTGCATGGACTTATTCTGTGAAAATTAGACTTAAAATGTTAAGAAAATTATTTCCAGTCTTAAGGTCTCATCAGGCACACCTCGCTGAAGAGCAGACGTCACAGAACCAAGTGAGCTTTTTTGTCAGCGTATCTTTTCCTTTTGTAACTCTGCTGATTAGTAGATTGGGGGAGGAGCACCTTTTTCCTTTTTATTTTGTTCTTCCCTTAATAAATTGATAATCTGATCCATTTTTAATATTCATCTTTATATTCTTCTAAGTTTAGAAAGGTTTACAATTTTTTTTCAATACAAAGAGAATTTGAAATCACAGTTGCATGTCATATTCCAGGAGAACAGAACTGACTGTTTTACCTGTCAGTAAACTGCAAAAAGGATTTTATTTTCTCAAGCCCTTTGTGCACTGTGTGTTCGGAATGGTTCGGCAGACTCCTCGAACTGATGTCCCTGTGTCATTTCCTGCTGCATTCTTCTCCTTGGGTGATGCCACAAAGTCAAGAGGAACACTCAAGGGACAAGTGTGTGTGTAGGTGTGTCTGGGAGAGCTGGGAGATCACACAGGAACTGTAAAATGCTGAAACAGAAATCTGTGTTCTCCATGGATTAGCTGGTGCTGGTTCTTCAAAAGGAAGAGCCAGAGGCACCGTGTTTCATAGATGCACAGAACCATTCACAGCGGAGGGGCCCTCGGGAGGCCTCTAGTCCAGTCTCCTGCTCGGAGCAGTGGCAGCTCTGGATTTGGGTATGGTCGCTTCAGCCTCTGTGCAGTCAGTCTTGAAAACCTCTAGGGACTGAGAATCTGCAGCCTTTCTGGCAAACCTGCGCCAGTGCTTAATTATCCTCAGAGTGAACGCTTTTGTCTTATAGCCTGTCAGAACCTCCTTTTTTTCCATTTTGGGAAAATGGAAAGCTTAGAGCTGAATTATGTTCTACTGCAAGTGATTTGTGTGCTGACTATAACTGGATTTCACATGCAGTCCCTGAACTTCTTTCGCACCTTAAAAAAAAAAAACAGACAAGGCCTTTGAAAATAAATATCTTTCATGGGGCACAGGGAGTGTATTATCTAATCCTTGGAAATCAGTGTAGGTGAGCTGTACATTGTAATCAGTTCTAAGGATGAAATTTGGCTAATTTTTTTTTCAAAACTTTTTGCATGTTCTTGTTTCATCATGTAGTTAAAAAGCTGTTTTAGTAATTGCACTTTCTTTTTAATGTGGAAAAAACAATACAGACATTGACATCTTTAACATAATTATATTTATTCTTTACTGCTGTGCATTTAATGAGGATTTTGTGTAATGTGCCATTGACAGTGTTTCAACTATAATTACCTGTAAATTTACCAGTGAGCTAGTAGAAAGTGACAGTTGATGTGATAATTAATGTATACCTGAATAGCCTCAGAAATCATTAGCGTTTATCCCTTGCATGTGTACGTGTATGTGGGTGTATGCATGGTGTGAGATGGTGCAGCAGTCTGTTTCCAGTGACTGCTGTCTGGCAGTAGGAATGGTACACCGGCGTTTAAATCCATTAAAGTTATCGTTGCTCCAAATGCATGAACATTTGATGAAATTGTTGACAATACTAATGTTAAAAGTAATAAAAACTATTTGCAATGTACCCTGTGTCCATTTAAAAGTAAATATTCTTATTATCTGGTTTTCTGATTTATGACCTACAAGAGAAAGGAGAGAGATTGCTTGTTCTCAGAAAGCAAAAGAAATGAAGGATAATCTTGTTTTATTGAGTTCTTGAAACTGTAAAAGTTGCTTTAAGGCAGAAGAAATTACTGGTTTTGGACTGTCAGTAAAATGTGAAAACGTATTCCTCTGTTCACTTCTGTCTAACTTCTCTAAACCAAAATAATTTCATCTTTCTGTGCTTCGAACTTGAGTTTGTTTTTGCTGTTCTCGAACTGAATTCTCCCTTAGTTGTGACACTTGGAAAGAAAACTGGATTGTAAAGTATTCACGGCAAGAATGGCTATGTTCAAATACAAGAAAGAAGAGTAACTGCAAATCACTGGATCGAACTGTGAGTACAGCTATACACAGAGCTGTCTTTGCTAGACAGCTGTGAAGGATATGGAAAACTGGTATTAACTGCATTTTCGAAACTTGCTGGCTATATCATCAGGTATATAAAGCTTTAGAGTAGCAGAAGCTTCTAGATGTATCTTCTCTTAGAAGTCTTTTTGTTCTCAGAAGTATGTCCATAGTTGTTTTAAATAAATAAATAAAAATAATGCTGAAAGACAAGTTTTATTCTCTGTCCTGTGGAAAAGTTTGCTATCCTGAAATGCTAGAAACATTAATATAATTGACCTCTAACCCTAAAACTGTTAAGGCTACTCTGCTCAGATTCCTGCCCTATTTTTTCCAAGAGTTTAAAAGAAAAATTATTAAACTTCCAGTGGGATAAAAGGTGCAAATAAGAGCAATGTATTAGTAAACCTCTTTACTGTGTTGTAGGAATGCTGTGGTTTACGTATGGGAAACAAAAGGAATATGTTTAGAATACATAGATAAGAGCTAACTATGACTTGACTCTTTGAATATCCATCCAGTCCTCTTTGTTTTAGTAAACAAAAATATAATATATTTCTGTGGAAATTTAGCTGAAACTAGACAGATTGTAATACACAGTAAGGAACACTTTCAACAGTAAAGGTTATTTAACTGCTGGATCAGCTTACTCGGGGTTGAGGTGAATTTGTCATCAATAGCAATCTTAAGAGCAAGAAGTGGAGTGTCCAAAAGCTGCAATTTTACTCAGAGAAATTCATTCAGATATTTGTTTTGCAGCGTTTTAAATAAATTCATACTGGATGAGCATGTTTCCAGGCTTTATTTAACAATTTTAAAATGTGAGTTAACTCCAAATTTTACTTAAATGCTTAAGTACTTAATTACTTTTAAGTAATTTTAATTGATTGGTTGTTTTTTTTAATGTTAGAGCACTCTGAATATCATGGCTGTTCTCCACCAAATCTCTTTGCTCAGTTTGCATGGTCAATGTAAGCTGCTTGCTTTTGTCTTTTTTTTGCTTTCCCTCCTGTCCCCCATCCCCTCTTCAGTAATTAGTAATCTCTTCAGTAGTCGCATCGCTGCCTTATAATGCAGTAGCCATGTCTATTGTAACATTCTGTATGTGAAGTTTGGTATTTTAAGGAATAAAGGTAGCTGTATACGTACCTAGCAGGCCATAGAAAAGCAGGATTTTTCTCTTGAAAGAGTGTCTCTTTATTTTTGGACTTTTCTTATCTAACACACCTTTTGAAGAAAGGCTTTTTTGAAGTAGTGTCCCTAGATGATACTGTTGTTGATATTGTTTGACTGCCAAAATCAGAAGCCACTCTACTTATTACCTCAGCTTTTCTAATAAAAATTCTGTTATGTTTTTTATGAGAAGAAGTGATTTATTACATTTTGTATTACAAGGTTAGAGCTTCAAGTGCGGTGTGTGTTGTAAATAGAGTTTAAAAGTAAGCCTGATAGTGTACTGCATTTGCAAAAAGAGTGTGTTTTCCTTTGAGTTCTAGGACATCATTTATCATAATTATTTTTGATGCATCCCCTGTTTCAGTTGAGAGGGTTTTTTTTTCCTGAGAATTGTTTCTTTCTAGTGTGGATGTAAATTTTAAAGGAAGACTACCCTGTAACTATCTTTGTCATAAGAAGAGACTTCTTGTGCACTGTCAGCAATCACTAAAAGGAATGGTTTATGTACAGACTAACATCCTGAAAGAAATATAAATTTTTATATATATATATATATATTTACAAATAACTTCCATCAGAAACTGAGTAAATTTCACTATTAGGTTTCCAAGTCAAAATGATCTGTGTCAAATTTGCATTGTGGTGTGTGCAAAGTACAGTATACTTTGTCTAGATTTCACAGGAAAGCAAACTTGTGTTTTTGTGTGTGTGGGGGGAAGTTATTGAAAAAATTTATAGAATTTATAGAACATTTATAGAAAATTTATAGAATTTTCAATCTATTTTCATGTCAAAGTGCCAGCTGGGAAATTTGTTATTATACATACATAAAGCTATACGATGTACTATGCAGTTTTTTTGTCTAATGTGGGCTTAGGTCAACCAAGTTCATCATGAGGCATTTATGATCTTGTGACACTTTGCTGAGATGAAATTAATTTTGATCATGATTTATAAATAAAGTTCTGCTGAATTATTTTTATGTATAATTTTTATGTATAACAGTACATCTGTGGTCAGTTCTGCGGAACTGGAAATAAATACATATATTTTTGGATTTTCCTGGTTAGTCTAGCAGTTCTGCTGTCTTTCCAATTACATTAAATTCTAAGGTATTTTAAAAATAAGAATTTCTTGGCATTCCCTTATATGATTCCTGTTTTGGTTTATAACACAGGGACTTAATGTTGCATGTAAGAAATTCTGCAATAAAAGGACAGATATATACATATATAGAAAGAGATTTATATGTTTGTAGCTTTTATATATGTAACTGGGACTTTTTGATTCCTGCAGTTCTTTGAACTGTGTCATTTTGAAGACTAAGTATAAAAAAAAATATATATATATATATATGTATGCAAGCAGGTGTTTGAGGTATACTTGGCAGATAAAACCAGCATTTGGAAAGGTATCTATTACTTGAAACTGTAAGAAACCTTATTTTGCAATGAAGAAAGGGAATGAATGCTACAAGGTATTCTGCAACTGTGATTTCAGTCCTCTGTTCTCAAACCCCCAGTCTTTCTCAAAGCATTCCTCTCACAAGCTTTGGTCTGTACAGAAAAGAAGGAATTTCTGAGGATGTTTATGCCTCTGAAATCTATCAGTGTTTGCTTAACATAGAAAACATTAGACCCAGAATGTGTTCCTAAGTATAAATAAATGGTGAATTGTTCTTTTTTTTTAATATGCTTACAATAAAATTTCAAGTGCAAAAAGCTTTATACATCACTCCAGAGTTGTGACTGGCAGATACGCAGGGTCCTTGGCTCGCTCTGCTCTTGTAAGTTTAGAATAAGAATAGTTTCTGAAAGAAAGTGCTCTCTCCTTAAGGAATCGTTCTCATCCATTCTGAAATTCAAAGAATGCAATTCTGTTTTAAGTTAGATCAAAAAATAACTAATCAAGCTGCTGAGTTTTTTGTGTTCTCTTTGCTGATGGTAAAGGCAAGTTTCGCTAATACTTAAGTATAACTAGCTTTCTGTGAAGATTTTTCTGTAACTGTGCAGCAAAGTCCTCAATTGACTGTATTTGATTTAAAAATGGGTGTTACTGGTGTTGCAGTCCTGTGATATAGAAGACAGTTGTTATATCAAGTGTATATGTAAAGAGTTCTCCTGATAGCTGAGTAGTTTCTGAAAACTCCCCAACATGGAGAACTTGTTCTATTTTGAAGAAAAACTCAGATCAAATCCTGCCATTATTAATTCCATCTGATTATGTAAAGGAAGTACTGAGAGTCTTCAGCTGCCGCTGCAAGCGCTACGGCGTTTCCAACCTTAGTTACTTAGAGCAATAAATAATTAGTAATGTCAGAGTTATATAGTAAACTTACGTTGATAGATCTTGGGACAATATGCTAGGTGTTGAGAGTTAAATATGCTAGCATGAAAACACCTTTGGAAAGATGATGAAGGATTATTGTTATTTTGTAAGGCTCTAAATCCACGGTGTGATTCAACCTGGATGCATAGATGATGCTATTATGGGAGGCTAACAAAAGAACAAACAAAAAGCAAAATGGCTTGTTTGAATACTTCATGATTTGTTTGAGATTCAGTGTAAGAAAAGTCAAGTTTATATTAAATACTTGGATTTGTTGATAAGTAAATAGCATGTTTTTAACTACTGTGCTGTATGAAGAAATATAGGCAAAAAAAATCTTCCGTATAATGACAATTCTTATAGAGAATACATTATACATACATCCCACAAAGACAGCTTTTCAGTTGCAGGCAAAGTAGTTCTACAGCAGAGAAAAAAAGAAAAATACCCTGATTCATTGTCTAGTGGTTGTACAAAAAGAGGTTATCAAGGGCTGTTTAGGTACTGTGATCTCTTTGGTAAGACTTTCTTCCCAGTGAGAGTAGGAGGTGTAGGCTACCTTGCAGTTTCAGGAGGAAGTAGTGACTTTTATTTGGCTTTAAGTACCTAAATAAATATTTTTTTTAATCAGACTTTTTATGACCTCAAAACTACTTGAGTGATGGTTCAGAAGATGCAATTGGTCTAGCTTCTCTTGAAGTACTTGTAGAATTTTCCCACAGATTCCTGTTGCAATGTTAGTATAGATCATTGTTAGGATAAAGATATCAAGCAACTAGAAGTTTCAGGGGAAAAAAAAAGCAAAAAAACCAAGATAACACTGCCCCTTTTTACCTAATGAAAATTATTTTCCTATTTTTCTTGCGATATTATTTCTAACCCAGAAAAAACTAATGCATTTGTAGGATTAAAACCCTTACTGATGCCTGGCTATATAACACTAGCCTACTACATTTTTTTTAAAAGCAATTAATTTGACTCAAAAAACCCCCCCAAAAAACAGTTGCTCTTAAATTGACTACTCTGTTCTTTTTCATTCTCAGACTCATTTCTGATAAAGAGTACAAAATTTAAGGCCAAATTACAATTGTGTAACAGGATCCAGTATCACTAACAACCAGGAAAAAGCCTGTTCTCCAAACCTTACTGCTTTTGATTTTTGTTGGTAACCTAGAGAAAGGTTTATATTTATATTTTCAGCAGTTTCAACATATGGTTTTCTGGGGACCAACTGAATGTCTTTATGTCTATGTCTATGCAAGTAACTTGTGGTAATAAAGTCAGTCAGTACAACGGAGTGTTTGGTGTTTAGGCCCCTACACCAGCTCTCTGTGCAGTTTGGCTTACTTCAAACCAGACTTGCTTTCAACTTCTTCTACACTGGTTAAAAGTACCGAACAATCCCATAACATATGTGGTTTGAAACAGTTAAGGATTCAACCCAATTTTTGAGTCTATCTTAGTAGATGTTGGTGTGCATTTGTTGCACATCTGGTGTGGAAATACCTGTTTAGCTTTCTTCTAGAAGAGCCTGATGTACTTCGAGAACTGAATCAAACCTCATTAAATAGGGAAGATCAGAAATTTCAGATTAAAACCACTGTACTGCTCTGAACCAAAAGTGTCATTGTAGACTCAGGCAGAACACTGGCTTTTCAGCTTCCTGTTAACAATACAGATTACACACTGATATATAATTTGGACTGTTTTCAGTGACAGGAGCTTTCTAATACCATTGGGGGAGGAAGTGTTATACCAGCAACTGAAGTTTTTGGATCCATATTAATGTGAATGTTAGCATGTGATGTTTTAAGAGCTTAAACTAGAAACTAGAATTCATTGAAGATTCTTGTGGTCCTGCTCCCACAACATGCTGTAGGTCTGCAAATTCTGGAAACTTAACTGCATATAGCAGTGCTCTACTTATTCCAGGACTGCAATTCTTGATATCTAGATAGATAGATATCTTGATATCTAGATAGATTTTTTTTTTTATTATTCAGTAGGAAAAATGTTATATTGCTATTTAATGTAAGACTTGAATAATCTTTTTATTGATCTGCAGCAAATATTTGCACTACTGTGGGGTCATTTTTGTCATGAAAATAGGTATGTAAACTTTTAATTTGATACAATTTACTATGTTTGATACTTTTTTCTTTTTTTCTTTTTCTTTTCTTTTTTTTTTTTTACTGACAGCATTTCAGTATCTCTTCTAGCTCTACTTTTTCTGTTTTCTTTTGTTTTGTTTTTTTGTTTGTTATCCAGTATCCATGCTTTGGACTGCAAGGTGTGTCTGCAAAAATGTTTCACAAAATGTACTTACAGTAGTGCTCTGGGCTTTGTTGTCATCACAGAATGCAAGAATTCGTTCATCTACAGAACCAGCTTTTAAGATCAAAATGTCAAAGGACTTAAAGACTGGGTTTTTTTAATCAAAATTATGCTTTTTGGATTTCATGTTTTGACATGATGCCTGACTTGCTTCTCTACTGTATCACCTGTCAAAGTACTGGTCATGTTTGACAGTAGCCATATTTTTAATGTTTGGCTTTTGTTTTTAATCTTCTTCATTAGGTTTTAGTAAGCATAAAAAATACTGTGGGATGATACACTGATATGAAATCTGTGCCTAAATAAAGCTGTAAGTGTAATTAAACATAGGTTTAGGCAAATTTTTAATTTTTTGACACTGATAACTTATAAATGACATAAAATTAAATTCTTGGGTTTTGTTCATTTCTTCTCTCCCCCACTCCCCAGTTGAAATTTTAATTAGCATGCAGTTATTTTCCTCTGAAGAGTGAAAGCATGGAGCTAATGCCTGTGTGCTTAAGATGCCAAGGACACTCTGAATTACCCTTCTGAGCCCTTTGTTCTAGTTAAGTACCAGTTCTGCGAGGAAATGTACACATACCTATGTTGGTTGTAATACAGCTTAATTTGATGATGCGTTAAAAAATGGAAGGAAGTTGTTCAGCTGATTGTTCTTCAGAGACTGATTGACTTCAGTGCCTAAAATCTGTTCACCTCCTGCTTTACACTATGAATGAAAATAAAGCTGTCCAGTAACACAAAGTTACAATGCTGTTTGTCCCTTTCCTTTTGAAGAGCAAGGAAGGTTAAATCTATTTTAAAAGACTTTGAGTTGTCAGTAATTTGATACTTTTGAATAATAATTTGATAACTGATAAAAGTTAAAAAAAAAATACTCTGTTCAGTTGTTGGGGAAAAAATATTAACTTTAATGTTGGAAGCATATTCCTTCTGTTTGCATTATAAAAACATCCAAAACCAAACATCAGAACTGATGTGCGGAGTGACTTCAGATGTTTTTTGTCCATGACTAAAATTGTCTAAATTGGTGGTGAAGACAGGATACATCAAAACACAGTTCTTCATTAGATACAGTACAAGACAGTGGAAGAGATACTGTAGAACTACAGATATTTGTTCTTTTTTGTCATTTTGACACTTAGCTACTGTGTGACCTTGAGGTATCATTGCACGAATTACTGTACAGAATTCTGAAAGTTCCCTCTGCACCTGCCACCTAATGAAGTGCTTTTGGCACTTTGCTGTGGGACATATGGCAATCAAACTAGTGAGCTTGGACAGAATAATCAGATTTTCAAACATCCCTGAACCAGTACAGCCTGTAATAAAATAGAAGTTAATATTGAATTATTATTTCAAATGACTGCTGTTTATGAATGTTGCTAATTGATGTTCTCAGGGCTTCTAGAGTCCCTTTTGCAACCTTTGAGTCAAACCTGACTCACTTGTGGTGTCTTGTGATCCATCATCCTTCCTGTAGCTTTCCATAGCTAGGACTACTAGGGCTGTTCCTAGTGCAAAGACTGGAAGATTGGCATGGCTGCCTGTCTTGGAGCCATGTGCTTTGCATTCCGCTCGGATAGAGTGTAGAGGGACTTTGCAAAGCACAGAGGTGGAAACTGAGGACTTGGGAACATTTCCAGGTGGTAATGATTATCTGCCATATAAAAGCATTGCTGAGATTTAGTATTTGTAGTGTAAGAGATGGATCTATCATGGACAAACCTCTCATGAGATGAAAAACACAGACTGTCCAAAACTGGTAAATTTTCATTTAGTGGGGAATAAGAAAGGGGAGGAGAGAGAGAGAGAGAAAGGAATGTAAGATCAGAAGACAAGTTACTACATCTCTTCACTGTGATATGGTACCTAAACTTTTATAAGGCGCCACATCAGCAAATCTGAATGAGTCCCATGGAAGCTGCTTCACAATTCATGAAAGTTCACTGTGACATATACCAGATGGTCTATTTTTAAGAGAATTAAACATACTAGTGTCAAAGACAGTAAAGACAAAGTGGATTTGCTGTATAGTTCTTATGTGACAGGCTGTTCAGAAAGACATTCTATAATGAAACAAAGCTTGATAAGTTTTCTTTGCTTCAGAGATACAAAGGTTCCCATAAGACTAACCTAAAACACATACAGACAACTTCTACAGATGCATGAAATCATAAAGCTTGTGAGAAGGGAAGGAAAAATGGCAGAAAATGTTTTTTGGCCATTTAATTGTACTTGAGGTAACTCTCATCTAAAACCTGAAGAAAGCCCCAACATAACTATGGAAGAACAAAACAAAAACCCTTCAAGTTATTTGCTGTTTTGTATGTGAAAAAGCATTCTTAAAAAAAATTATAGGCTTATGATAAGTTAAAATGAATGAGAAAGAGAATTTGTGACTCATCTTCAATAGTGATAGTCAACCACTAGTCCTCTGATAGATGGTATGACAGCTTGTAGTAGCTACTGACTTAACAATGATTTTAAATTAATAACATTTGTGAAAAGTACTCATGTTACCAGTTTTTAGTCCCTCATGTACTGACTTTTGGGTCACTTGGAACGGATTAAATGGAAATAGAATTCTTATTTTACAGTCTGTCAGTAAGCCCATCATGTTTTTAAAAGAGGATACAGTTTCTAAGAGGCATTCACTGTCTTGGGATTATACTGATTTTCTTAGCTGGTAATTATAGATAGTGTATAACAGAAAGGGTAGAAAGAAGCCATCATTCCCAAAGGCAGTAATATTGTAAAAGATGAAAAAGAATTACACTGGCTTTAAATAGATTGGATTTTTCTGTGAAGTCATTTGGAGCTTTTCCTAGTTGAATGATTTTTCTTTTGTAACTTGTCCAATTGCTCCCATTCTGCTTTTGGAACCTCAGCGTTAGTATAAATGACTGGACGCAGTGCTGGGCAATTAAGAGTCCTCTTACGTCTACTATGAGATGGGCCTATGTGGGTGATTTGCTTCCAAAACATAGTGGTTCCCTAAAAATAGTGCAGTTATGTGACAGTATTGAAAAGTGAAATATCATCATCTTAGGATATCATTGACAACAAGTAAAGAAAAGACTAATGACAGAATAGTTAGTTGCGTATATTCATACTTAGAACAAAGTATGTTAAAAAAGAAAAAGCACGTCAAAATTCAAATACTGAATACACAGTAGTTGTTTTTAATCATGTAGTTATAATTATTGCAGGTGCCATTTATTCTGTTATTTAAAAATGCCATTAGGTTGAATTTCTCAAGTAGATTGTCATTTCGGGAATGAAGGAGAAATAAATTTAAGCTGTTCAGATAATTGACCTTGTGCATCAGCATCCAAATTTGAACGTATGGGGAGGAATTTCCATTTAGTTTTAGAAGTAAGCCTTTGGTACAGTGTCCTGAATGAGGAAGTTCACTAAATGCAGGCTTGGATTCAGTGCATATAACCCAGAATCTCCATAATGAGTTGAAGTAAATCTGATAACTGATTACAGGTGAAATGACAATTTGTTTTGCTGTGTGCGTAGAGCAGAATGATTGTATTTGTTTTTAAATAAGACTCAAACTTGAATGAACAGCATTTAATATCATTAGAAACATTAAGCTTTTGATCTTCTGTGTCTTAAGAGTTCTCTTTAGTATTTAATTAAACCTTTTAATGTGTTTTATTACATGATTAATGCTGATGACATTGATGAATGTGAAGATTATTATTTGCCTTTTATCACTTAGTAATCGAGTTCTGTGTGTAATTTACTACTCCACCTTGTATTGTAAAATAGATTAAGGAAAGTTTCCATTAATCTTGTTCTCTTGGCAATAGTCTGCTTTTACAGAGTGAATAGCCATTAGTAGAGACAGTCCATTGAAAGAGAGCAGTGACATGGATAACTTAATTTCATCAGTAGACTGTTTGTAAATTGTTTGGAACAGTGAAGAGATCAGTTCTGAATTAAAAATTTAACATTAAAAAATTGTCAGCTGTGTAGCTGCAGTGTAACTGGTAATATGTATTGTTTTGATTCTACTACTTTATTTGCTATTTTCCTGTCTCTTTGCAGTTACTGTGTAATAAACAGGAATGGCATGGGTCTTGCTTATTAAGTAAATGCTCCACTGGATGCCATCAGAATAATTACAGAGTAACTTTACCCTTTCTTTGCATAAACAGAACTTTCTTAATGACTTAGAGGTAAATAAGAGATGAAAATCATTACTGTACTGGGCAGTTACAAAACTTCATTCGCCTGCTGCTTAGGTGCAGAAGAATCTTAAGTCTCTATAGACACTTTAATTACCGAATTTGAAGTTTCCTACCATCCTAAATGTCTATTTTCCCATTTACCAGCATATTTAATAAACTAGACTCTGTTTAAGCAAAGTCAGGGTTGTAGGTTTATTTTCTTGTTTTTCTGTTTTTAAGGATTGTTTGGTATACATTTGAAACTCCAAAATATGATTTCGTGGTTGTAAGCAATATCTAGTCAAACGACACTGAGCATAATGTTTGTATATTCAATTAGAAACCCCCTAAACTATATTTAGCTGAAATTAGTACTAAATCTCCAGTTTTTGGTACTTGAAATCTCTTCAGCTGCAGCTGCAGGAGATTAATCTATTTTAGGGTTTTTCAGACAAATACAAGTAAGATTCGGGCAGAAATAACATTTAGTACATATAGTATTATATCACCAAAACTCAGAAAATAATGGAAAGTTAATGGACCGGAACAAACTTCATTCAAAGACGTAGAAACTTTAGCTTGAGGCATTAGCTTACTGAACATCATGTTGCTCTGGGCCATTAGGCCAGCTTGCTTCCTGTTATCTGAAAAATAAAAATTGACTGTGTATTTTTCTATGAAACTGTAGTGGAGGATTGATTTTTAGCATAGGTAGTCTGAGAGGTCTACCCGAATTTAAAGTCGAATTGGTTAGTTTATACTTTACTAATTTATCAAGGTTCTCTGTGTTGTGTCATCGGAAGTCAGTGCTGTGAGAAAAGACTGTAGCAGTCTTCATTATTTTTTTTCTTTTCCTACTGCAGCCACAGAATCTTTGGGTTTTTTTAATCCCAGAAGGAAAATTAAGCAATAATGTGTTGTATTACATAATTCATATTTATTTTTCCTGAGTGATCGCTAAACAAAAACTAGTAAAATGGAAAATAATTCAAGCCAGGTTTCTCCCTGTTGCATTCTCAGCTTTTGTGATTAAATACATAAACTTTAGGTGAAAGAATCGCACTAATCCTTTCTGTTGTTTTCAGCCTGGCTGTATAAGGGACTGCTGAACTCCTTTTGAATTTAGTTTTCCTTTATCAGGGGAACTGTATTGGATCAGGTAGAATTTTGTATTGTTTACATAATGCTCAGTGACAACATTTTTTCCCAGTAATACACTGGAAATATTTATGTTTTTTTCTAGTTGGACAAATCTAAGTATGTTTATATGAAAAAATGTATGTAATTAATGTGAAGGTACAGTGTGGAAATAATGTTGTACCAGAATCACTGATCCCTCTGCAAATGGAAAGTAGTTATTTATTATTATTTTATAATAGTATGCAATACTTATCTCCTAAGCACTGTTTGATGTGTGATCAGGGCTAGCTTGTCATAGTTGGGTACACTCTGAAAATAATATTCAAGTAAGTTACGGAGAGCTGGAAATATTTTAGTACATAGTAAGGTATAGTGTTTAAGGTGGATGTTTTTCTTCACAAAGGGAAGCAAATGATGTCCGATGATTACTTTCAACTTTTGTTTCTAAAATTTTGGTATTGTAATGCAAATTAGTTCTATACAGGCAATAAAGGGAACAGTAATGAATAATCCTGTTTTTTTTTTTTTAAGGACTTAGTTTTAAGTGGAGGTGGTACTTATATTTGACATTTAGCTAGGGATTGATCAAGTGCCTAGCCAACAGCTGGAGACGGAGGTGCTGCATCTTGGATGTGTTTAATTCCCCTATTTTGATGTGCTGCTTTTCAAGGCATGTCATACTTTTGCTGTGATTCCACTTTTCTAAGGTCAAGCTGTATCCCTTTTGTTGTGCTGTTCTAATGTAAATACTGAAGATAATGAAGAATTATTCTCTATTTTTTTGTGAATGCTGAAGCCGCTATTGTTTCCTTGAAACTCCAAGGAAAAAAAAAACAACTAGCTATAGTTTGAGGAAGCAGAGTGAAATTCTAATTTTTCTATTGCCCTATAAGTAAGAAGACAAGAGAATGTCAGAAAATATGAATCCAAGCATTATTTTGATTATGAATCAATGCATAGATCGTACTAATAGCATATAGAATTTTTTGAGCTACTTTGAAGAAAATACTTAATGGTCGTGAAAACTCTGAAGAGAAGAGACATTCTGAAGTCAAACTAAGGATTTACTTAGGATACTTAAATTCTGATGTATGAATGTTTTATGCAGACTGAATGCACAGTATGCCATCTGGCTGCTGTTCACTGGAGTTGACTAGTCTATAAAAATAAAGGTTCCTTAGCTCAGTGTGGGGCCAACAGGAGACCTCAGAGAGAAAGTGTGAGGAAAAAAAGAGAAAAGAAAGGGTGTATGAATCCACTGGCAAAGTGTAAATTGATCTGTTTTTCTTTAGAAGCAAATGTGTTTCTGTTTCCAGAAGAGCAGGCGGCTATTTCAAGATCTTAAAGGATGTGCTCTCCGGAATGGGTAGGAAGGTTGCAGTAGAATAATCTGTAAAATAAAAATCTGATACAAATCTAGCATCTGGTGAAAATTACTCTCTTTGCTTGATTGCCCACCTTTGAACTAAAGACTGGAACAGTTTTTATGCATTTTTCTGACTGTTCTTATTTCTGGTTACAGCTTCGTTAACCAGTTACATTGCTAATTATGTGCAGAGTCTGAATCTTTGGTAATTGAATAACCTCTGATGCCCAGCACCACACAGTTTACCAACTTAATGTTTTTCTAAGTGATGTACATTATCCTAAGTGCATGTTGCACATCTCCTGTTTCAGGCCAGTTTGCAGGAGGGAAGGAATTCCAGATGATCTTTCTTTCTTTGGCAACTAACTTAACATTTAACTCTCCGTCAACCTGATGTTTACACAAGTGGGAAATGGATTAAGTTGCTATTTTTATTACGGAATTCCCCCCTCCCCTTTTTTTGAGATAACTAACACATGATTTTAATAATTTTTAAAGTATAGACAATGTAGTTTCCAGTGTTGTAAAAACATAATTTTTTGGTGATTGTTCCAGAAAGAATGATTTTCTGAAAACTCCTGTTTAAAAAATGAAAGAAAAAACTCTTCTTTTGTTTAAAGAAACGCCAAAACCCTTCAAACAGTCGTGCTCAGGTTTAACATGAGGAGCCCTAATAAAATATTTTGAGAAATACAGAAAGAAAACCCTCTATATTTTCTAGGTATTAGTGATAGGACATACTGTTATACCCTTGGAGTTGATGGGATTTAATAATGTGCCTAATCGGGGAAGAAATGCAATGCAAGTCAATACATAGCTGTATGTGGAATCGGAGCCAGAGAACTTGTGTTAAACATACAGGAGTTGTTTAACTGTACTATTTATTAAACAGTTGCTCTGTTTTTATTCCTGGAATCTTCTAATGTTTCACTTTGTACTTGTACACACTGCATTGTACCTGAGGTAAATATGCTTTGTCACTTAAAATCTCTTCTTTGTAAAGGAAAACAATTTTATAGTTTGAAAGTGTTTCTCTTTTCCTTCACTGAATGTTTTAAGAGCATTAGACCACATCAGCAGTTTTTGATTTATAAAGCTCTAGAATACTTGAGGTTTTTTATTTGTAAAGCTTTAAATGGCTTAGGACTTGCTTTTAAGACTACTGGATTACATGGCACCCTGTTGAGATAGCTGGGAAATTAAATTCTAGACTTGCGTGAATTAGAAGAAACACCTGGAAAGAAGTTGCTTATGGTTTGGCTTGGCCCAGCTGAGGGATGAGGAAGAGGGGGGGAAGTAGTGCTGCCTCCGTCCTGGAGGACTTGGACAGGTGAGCAGGCTGCAGCCATTGCATCCCTTGACGCCTCTCAGTAGTCGTGGCGAAAATACTTGCCAAGCTAAAACATGTGGGGGCAAGATAGTGGTTGCACTGAGTAGGACGCTCCCTACCCGGGTAGGGGGTGTGATAGAAACGGGAGCCTTTTCAGCGTGGGCCAGTCTCCAAGTTGAATCTTCTTTTTCCTGGCTGACTGACAAGGCTGGAGCAGGCTCCAGCTGTAACCTGTGGCGCGTGTCCCCTTCGGAAGGCTGTCCCAGGCCATCGGAGGAAGCGGTGCGGGTATTAAGGCAGGAGTGCAGCTTCCCAGGAGGGGGAGGCTGGCTGGGCTTGAATCTGATGAGGCTCTGGCAGAACCAAGTCCTGGAGGTACAAGTGAGCCGCAGCTCCCAGTCCAGTGACGGGTCAGACAAGTGGTGAGATCTAATGAACAACTGAAGGTGTGGAGGAAGAAAAGAGACTTTATTTTAAGCTACCAGCATTCCTGTTACTGCTACTATACCATCAAGACTATTTACCACCCCAACAGAAGAAAAACTCCAGGTCATGCTTTATAGTGTGACTGTAGCTACTAATATTTTTACAGCATTGATGAACGATAACAGAAGCAAGCTCAGTCATCTCTGAAAAAATTCTCTAGAATACCTAGTCTCAGAAGGACTTTATTTTATTAGGGATTGTTTTGAAAACAGTAATCTGACAGAGGAGAATGCTTTAAAAGTTTTTTTAAGTTAAAATTTAATTTATTGGAAAATCTTCATGAAATATTTCAATAATCAATTTGGGGTTTTCTTCCAGACCACTTTTTGGTATTCAGGCTGAAATTTCTGCCAATGTGATAAATTCAGAGATAAAATAAATTTTGATTCTTAACAGCTACTATAAAATAGAATTAGCATTCATTGGCCAGCTATACCGATTGCCAAATTAATCGTTGATGGGAATGAAGGGGTACAGAGTAGGCACAAAAGCATGCGTATGTTCTCATACCTACATGAGGGAATTACAATTTGGCTTTTTCATGTATTTTGAAAAAGAAGCATGTGGAAGCGAAGTAAATGAGCACTCTTCACGGTACTTGCTTTTGTTAAATTCGTAGTCCTACCAACCAGCAGCAAGCTTGCTGTGGAAAGCATAGACTTGATAGCACTGTCGTAGATGAAAGACACATTTCCAGAAGTATCTGAACTGAGACAGGAATTAAATTTAGCTTTAGTCATGTGTGGTATATAAAAGAGACAGATCAATAAGCTGTTCTAATTCCATCGTCCACATGTCTCTTGTTTACCATTACCCAGCATTACAAGTTCTGCGCAATGCAAAGGCTGGGCTGTACACACGAATTCTTTGCAGAGGGTTCGACTGAAAGCTGTGTCTAGAACTGCTGTTGAACATCTTGAGTCCAGTGCAAAACGGCAAGTGAACGAAGCATTGTTTCTCTTAAGGGACAAGACTAGAGTCAGTGATAACAGGTGTCAAAGTGATATTTGTTGGATTTATCGGGATAAATTTTATATCCTGAAAGGAAAGCTGCTGTTACTTTTTAGCCAGGGCATCAGTGGTCTACTATTTTTTTTTTCCTGCTGATTTTAAAGAGGCTCTTTTGATAATTGTGAAGCTTTGGATGACAATTTGGGAGCCACGCATCCAATTCCCAGCCCTTACTTCTCTGTTGTACTGGTGTCAGCTGGGGACAGAATACTGGAATGCATAGACGGATCGGCCTGACCCAGCAGGGCTGTTCTGTTCTTATGCAGCGTGGACAGGATGAAGTCCAGTGCGAGTGGGAAGGCTGTGACAAAGTACTCCTGCTTACCTGCAGTCATAGAGCAGAAACTGAAGAAAAAACTAAAAGGTAACTCCCCAAATTGTGTGTATTTGCTAACAACAAAAAAAAAAGTTATAATTCATGGATTCTTATTTTTGCTGGGCTCTTTTGTTTGTTGAATGTTTCAAGTTCTTGTAATTACACATCTTGAAATGCTGTCATCTCCAAAACAGTACTAATAATAGTAATGAATCCGTATCTTTTCGTCAGTAGTGAGACTAGCTCCCCTTAGGATAGTACAGTGTTACTCCTGTTTTCTTCCTAGAAATATTACATGCATAGATAAATCTGCAATTAAGATTCTGTTAAAACAATCACAGTGCTGCAGACAAATATGGTAATGTAGAGAATGGCTATAATAATGTATGTACATCTTGGTCTCTGTGAACCAGACCGGAATGATGTACAAGAAGTTTCTTCTGAATGCTATAAGAATAAACTTAAAGGGATAAATAAATAAGCCAGTTGTGAAAAACACAGGATGATTTTACACGGATAATCTTATTTTTAGGATTGTCCCTTGGGTTTTGTTTGGTATCAGTTCCACTGGACTCTAGATGCTTGTAGGTGCTGCTGTTATCCCTCTGATGATTAACCGTATGAAACTTATACTGTAAGTAGCTTTCATTAGGTTTAAAATTTCACTCTCTGTATGTTACAAAGAGAGCCAGCCCTCTCCCCCAGTCAGAGAAGGTAGAAGGAGAAAAAAACTTAAGAGGAATTACTCTAAAGAGTTTGGTGCATGGGATCAGGCTGTCGGAATACGATGCTGAGGTTCAAGAGAAATGTCAGGTATGCTACAAGAACATAAGGGGGCATAGATTCAGGATGGGACAGAGAAGGTGGCGATACAGGGATCAGGGACATTGATTTAAAAAAGAAAAAAAAAAAACTGTGCTAAACCGATAGCATAAGTACTCCCTAAATGATTGGGGTTGTAGTATTTTTCTTCCCATACAGTTAAGGAAATGTCCAGTAGAACTTCTGGTATTTGTTGTGTTGCCTTTCTTTATTACTTTCTGAATTACACTGAATAAATGATAGAAAGTGAATGTATTTGATCAAGAGTTATTATAGAAATTATATACTATGGAAATGTTGGAATAAGGTGGTCCTAGGGTAAACTAAAGGTCGAGCCAAAGCAGTCCTTGTCTTGAACATAGCTGAAATTTGGCTAAAACAGAGATATGAATCTCAGCTTTTACCGCTGAGTCTGCTCTGGGTGTAACTGTACTCACTGAGACTATTTGCTACCTAGAATATAATCGCTTTCATTCTTGTTGGTTCATAATGCTATATCGAGATTAAGGAAAGCACTTCAGTAAACACTGCATAATTATAATGAACACTTCTTGCTTCTTGATTTCTGCTTGAAGAAGCTTGTTTTTGTCATCATTATTAACTTAATGCCAATTATGATTGTAATTATGGCTGCAGTCCCAAAGTACTTCATCCTCTGTGAACACCTTTATTAAAACATTGCTATTGCTTTGACAGTGTGCACAAATTGTGCTCAGGATTACGTAGACATGAGTGCCTAAAAATAATTTAGAAACCTTTAATCAATATTCTTAAAGTTACAGAAAATAACTTCCTGTTTTGTTCTAAGCTGCTTAGATTCTCAGTCTCTTTACAGAAATGCTTAGTGCCTCTAATTTAATGTAGCAAGCTTTGGACTAATAACCCATTAATTTGGAAGGATTTTCATGTAAGCACTGAAGGGTGAAGCAAAGAGAATTCAGCCACAGGCACTTATCTTCTAAAGCTATCCAGAAGCAGAAGGGTCTTATCTCTCCTGAGTTGCATTAACTTGAAGGGAAGTCCACGTCAGAAAAAGACCTTCCAAATATCTGATTTTGGGTGTTTGAAAACATTCAGGAGAAAAAAGATTTGAACAAACAGCTTTAAGAAACATATTCCTAGTCTGTTTTTCTTGTTTGAAAATTCTTAAATTAGGAGTATACTGCCTTCCTCAACCAATGGCTTTTTATTCATCCTTATAGCAATACGATGAAGTTCATTCTTGGACAGTATAACTGCATTTCCTGTTAAACCTGGTAAGTTCTTTCTTGCTCCTCATTTCACAGTACAATGAGTTAACCACAGTCTGTGATCATTGAAATGAAGACAGAAAAAGTTCACTCTTAAAGCCCTTCAATAATTTTTGCCCACCCCCCCAAAAAAATAAAAATTATTTTGTATTAGCAGAAACTTTCAAGGGACCTGGAAGGCTGTTTATAGCTTCCAAGAAACAAAATGTCTTGTATTCAGACGGCTCAGAGTTAGAAGTCTGAAAATGCCAAGGAAATGAAAGCTACAGATTGATTTATCTTGTCTCTTCTGACCAGGCAGACTATCTCTGTGTACTCTGAAGCAGACTGTTGCAAAAAAACCTTGCTACTGAGATGAAAGCGTGACAAAAGCATTCTGTGCATTGGTTATGTAAGAACATTTCCTACTGTATATATGTTAACAGTACACTTAAAAGTGAATTTGGGTTCTTATTTTCATGCTAAAATGTATTTGAAATTGATGACTGGTATTTGTATACAATGAAGTGGTGTTGGATTTTTAGCTGCACAACAAAAGTCACTTAATGCAGCAGCGATCATGAAAACATGTCAATTAAACTGAGCAGCTGAACATGTATGAAACTATTCAAAGGAAGAACAAAGCTTTAATGCGTGTTCTGGAATCAAGTTTCTGTTCAGCTACGAAAATAGACTTCTCCCCAGCTTTATCACATGGTATTCCAGTCTGTGCCCTTCACTGGCTAACTTGTACAGACATAATAGGGTTACTGCTGTTCATTATGCTTGTGACATCGCCAATGTGAAAAAGGAAAATACAAGGCAAGAGAATATGTAGCCAATTAACCTTTAGATGGAGCTGTTTCTCCTTGGATGATGTGAAGGTTGCAAATACTTAGTGTGGCTAATAAGAAAAAATAAGAATGAGCTGATTTGTGCTCTCATCCAGTAATGGATTTTTTTTAAATGCATGTTTATCACTGCCAAAAAAAAAAAAGTGTATCCTGTTCAAACCTGTTCCAAGTATCTCTTAAGAGAACTAAATATTGATAAGTAGAAGGAGGTAATATTATTTTATATATATATATATAATAATATTTTCGGTATAGTAATATTTTGGGAAATATACAAGTATATTTTGTATAACTCAAAAGCTTCCTCATATGAAAAAAATGTGAACACTTCATATAAGATAATGTTACAAACACAGTTAAACGGATGTGGCTTCTGAGCCTTTAAATGTGTCCCAGTGGAGAAAAGAAAGGGCTGATTTTTTTCCCTGTGAGCAGCAGTGTGTTTGTGGGAGTGATCCTAAAAATTAGAAGAGCTGTTTGTTTGTTTCCTGTCATGATTAACACAGGCCTCTTTCATTAACCAGGCTTTCACGATCTATCAGCGTTAACTCCAGCATACCCAAGGCAGCTCTGGTAGCTGGTCGTGGGGAAGCTGTCTAATCAGCCTTGCGATTAAGTGCCTCTTCAGAAGGGCATAGCCTCCAACGCACTCTTCTCTAGGTGTTCGCCCTCGTACAGAGTAAACCTGTGCAAGTGATCCGCGGACTCAGTGGCGCCCCCCAAAGGCTCCTCAGCTATTCTAGAGCACACAGTCTAGCTGGAGTTTTTCGGCTGTCAAGAAATTTGGGGTTGGCTGTGGGTTATATTCATTGTTCTGGCAGCAGTAGCAGCCTGCCTCTGCCTTTTCTGTACCTTGCCATGGTAGGACAGAGGCACACCCATGATTTGATGAGGGAGAGGGAGCGTGGGTTCCCAAAGGGAAGGAGGGTCTGGAGTTAATACGCAGGCAAATGAACGATATATTTAGCCCAAAGACAACTCCTTTTTTTTTTTTTTTTTTTTTTTTTTTTAATACAGTGTGAATTGTTAAGAACAGACCTGACTGACTGGGTTAGACTTCTGGTGCACGTAGGTCAATATTCTATATCCAACAGTGCCATTAGTCAGTACTTTCTAGGAAGACTAGGTGAACCTCATCACTTTTGGTCCTGTCACCCCTCATAGTCCCTGTTCCCCCCTCTCCCCCATCCATACTTGATGTATTAGGGATGTTAGAGGATACATTCCTGTCTATTCCCTTTACTATGTGTTCATGGATCTGTTGTCCATGAATTTTTCTAATCCTTTACTGAACCTGCTAATACTGTCTGCCTGTACAACCTCTTGTGACAGCATGTTCTGAAAGTTCACTCTCTCCACTGTAAAGAAGAATTATCTTAAACCAACCACCCATAGGCCTCATCAAATGATCCCTAGTTTAAATGGTGTAAGATTATACAAATAGCAGTTCTGTATTCAGATGATGTGCCATCTTCATGATTTTGTAAATGTTAATCATTCATCCCCCTCAGCCATTTTCTCTCCAGGTAGAAGAGGCCTGGCCTTTTGATCCTTCCTGTTAAAGCAACTGTGCTCCATCTACTTGGATCAATTTATATGCCCACTGTATCTTCTTGAGATGCAGAGACCAAAACTGTGCTTAGTACTCAAGATGTGGTATTGCTCAGTAAAGAGGATTTTGCCATTAATAGCAGGTGGCCACAGGCTTTGTATTGACCTGCCAGCGGAGGTTCTCAGGACTCTTCTGGGCTTTGCTTGGACCTGAGCAGCTTTTGGCTTGTTCTAACAATTGTTAATTGCCTGACCTAGCATAGCTTTGTGAATAACATTTATGTTAAAGGCCTGACAAACCCTAATACTCGCTGCCTAATAAACAATAGCCCTTTATGACAGTCGAGGCTAGGGGGAGGCTACTGTGTCGCTGCAAAAATAAAGAGATGGGATACCCCTAGTAGCTTGAGTCTTCATGGGAAATACACTGGTATGTGGGCCAGTTATTTTCATTTTTGATCTGCTTTGAGATAGCAGGATTTTTAAAAGGAGATGAGAAAACTTCTAAAGCAGAAAGAAACACCAGTCTTTGTGCTAGAGACAGATACAGTAGAATGCAGGACAGGTATTTTAAACTATTTGTTTAATAAGTGTTTAATATTAACTGTTTTAAATCTACATTTTATTAATTAATCTTTAAACATGCCTTTATTTATCTTTAAGTAATTTTTTTCCAGGTCATTTCAACATTTTGTCAGCCTTATGCTAAAGACTCTTTCTAGGAACAGCATGCACTGTATTAGTAATTGACTGTGGCACATTCTTACAGAGAACTTTCTTGATTACTACTGGTTACTGTACCAGCTCTCTCATCTGACCAGTGTAGGTAAAATGGGGTCCACTTTATTACACTTAGAATACAGTAGAAAATAGACCAGGCAAGTGAGGTATTCACTAAGATGTCTTGTGGTCTGACTTCGCCACAAGCTTGTTGATAGCCTCAGAGTTAATGTTTATTCAAACTATATTGACATGAAATGCCGAAACCCCAAACCAACCAACCAAACCACAAAACTCAACAGCAAAACACTTCAGACCTTCCAAATACTTGCATAAATTATTGATAATATATAAAATAGACTTGCAATTACTTGTGCATATATTATATATATGTATATATATAATAATATAATATATATATTTTACTTGTGTAATATATAAAATAGACTTGCAATAGCTTGTGTTTGAGATAGTTGATGAAATAAAAGGGAGCTGTGCTTAAACTGCTTACACTGAGGTTATATCAGAAGTGAACTCCTGGACAAAGCAACAGCTAGACCTTCAGTCTTTGTGCACCTCAGTTTGCATCTGCTGGAGAGATGCTATTGAGAAGGCTCTGTTAAGGAATTCACTTGTGAGACTGCTTCCCTGAAGCTGTTGCCACCAGAGGATAGCTTCTAGAGACTGTGCTTTAGATTATCACAACACCCTTCCAGATTTCCTCTTTTCGTAGAGGATATTAACTCTTACAGATGGTTTTCTGCTTTGAAGTGTTTCTGAGAGTTTAGACAGATTCAGTGCTTTATCCTGAAATATAATTTTCCCTGTCCAAGGCAGTGTCTGGCCATTCTTCCTTAAAATAAGGATTGCTTCATTTCTTTAGATACCTATGTATCACTCTGACAGTAACTCCTGGTGACACCTTATTTGACATGGGTTAAAACATTTCCCCTGCTTTCCAGTGATTCAGACAGAATAAATGTTTCGTTCAAACATAAGTTTTCAGTCAATTTGTTTATTAAATTATAATTTACAATAAAAAATAAATAAGCCAAATGTGTGTAGCTTGTTATTGGCTCTTTATTGAGACTAGGCACAGTGACAGTTAACAGTTTTGAGGTGTTTGATTCCCAGCTGCTTTCTAAGTATAACAGGATACCCAGATTTTTAAACTGCAATATTCAGTAGCATAAAGAAGGAAGAAATACATGTAAAAATGTATGTTTTTTATTATTAAAAGCACTGTTTAGAACTTGCTGGAGTGATGCTTCTGGATAGCCAAACTCATCTGGCTCTTGAATGTGGCAGGCACTAAGTTAGATGCATTCATTGGCTATTTTATTTGGAAACTTCCACTGTCGATAAACAGCCCGGCTGAATACACTGTCTTTCTCTGCTGGCGAAACCAACTGGAATTCGAAGTGGAACAGGAAGTGTTTGTAAGTAGATCTGCGAGCAGAAAATGGGTAAGCTGTTGCTGCAGCAGCTCAAAGAGTACACGGTATGTTGTGAGGCTAGTATTCTAGACGCTCTTCCAGCTTGTTGGATTAAGACTGCAAATTGCCTGATGTTGCTAGGGCGGAGTAGAACTGATACAGGCAGTACCAAGTTGCAGGCTTTGCAGTTCAAAGGGAATTATTGGACCATCAGTTGATTTTCCGGACTTTAAAGAGAGTGGCTTGATATGCTTCCACAGGAATCAGTGTAAATTCTCTAATGGAGGAATGTGTTTGCACTGCTTTTGTTTGAGTTCACAGACATCAGTCTTCCCTTTGTGAAGTATATTTTTAAGAGTAGTGGATATTCACAGTTGTTTCAGGAATTACAAGAAAGCTGTTGACTGTTTGTAGACCAGAAAATACTGAGTATTCATCTGTACCACAGTAGCAAATTGTGTTTTGAAGTGTAAGAGATCGAAAGAAAACTAGTATTAAAGTTGTCTGAATTTCCCAGAAAGCATTTTATATTTTGTATTTAAGCTTTTGCATTTATCTTCTTAAGATATATTGATCAGCACTCTTTTTTTGATTGGATGACAGAAAGTATACTTATATTTATAATATTATCCACTATGTATTGCTGGCTTTGCAATAATTGTAAAGGATATTCTGTGGTGCTCAGAGGGGTAGACAGAATCCAGAGCAGATTAATAGAAAGTAAGCAGTCAGAAACAACAGGCAAATTAGAGACATCACGTTCATTCATTAAAACCAATGTAATGGATGTGATTCTTCAATAGGAATTGAAAAATGGTTTGGCCAAAGCTTTTTTAATCAGCTCAAGTAGGTCAGGTGTACCTTTATGTATACAGGATTATTGAAGAACAAAGAGAGCGAGAAGGTGACTGTGTGCAGGGGGTGGTGGTGGTTCAGTCTAGCTGCAGGGAAGAGAGAGCTGAAGCTGTGTCTCTGATTGCAGTTATTCAGATGCTGAAGTACTATCTTCTCCCATTCCCCTATTGGCTTGAACCTGCAGGAGCAGGAATTGAATTGTATAGGCATGGGAGCCACCCTAGAGGCCAGTGCTATGTGTTGCCTCATTAGAGCCCAGTAGGCATCTGACACTTGGTGGGTTCATCTGTTAGTGACACTGCCACTTACAAAATAAACAAGGGTCTCTACTTGCTCTGGCTGGTGAATTTTGGATTCTGTAAAACAACAACAAACACTACTGTATTTTGTATTAGCTGCAATGTAATGAATACTAAATAACCTATTAAAAATGTACAAAAGAATTCTCATATTTCAGTCATTTGCCATTTTTATATAGACCACTACTAATCTTTGTTCATCTCTTTGTAATATGCAGCCTCATCCATTGAGTATATACAAGTCTTACAGCATTCCTCAAGAAATGAACAGTTCTGGAAATATTTAGTCTTCATATGACTACCATGTATTATTACACAGAGTTGGAACTGCTGAATTCATATGATTTTGCATCCGAATATATATAAACCCTGTCATATTCTGAACGTGTTCCTGAACACGCTTCCAGAAGCTCAGCTTCCAACTATGGCTTTGTAACACATTTTCTATTTTCTGAACTCCAGCTACTCTATCCCACTAGGCAGTGGGTGGGATGCTGGCCAATTTTGCCCTCTAAATGTAGCCACATTAACAGAAACAAATCATCTTTAAAACAGGATTGGCTGCACAGTTTGCTGATTCTCTTTTTGAAGGCTCCAGGCCTGGGTAACTCACCATGTTTCCTTTCCCAGGTTCATATTGGATTTCATCACACATCCAAAAATAAAGATGCCTAGATGTTTTCCTTTATGGCACATTGTGCCAATCTAATTTCAGACAGACAAATACACTCATTTGTAATCTCTGTCCATATAGGACATAGCACAAGACAAATCTTTAGTCATACTTGTTACAGTTTATGGAAGTGAATTTTCTTTGATTTATACAACTTACCTGTTACTCCTCTCTCCCCCTCTTAAATTGTTTTCTTGCCTGTTAATATCACATATATTATCCAGTTAATATCAAATATAATATTTTCTCCTGAGAAGAAAATATCATTCAAAGCCAACAGTTTAGAGGAGTTGCATCAAATTTATTCAAAAACTTTTCAGTGCCCTTTGGAAACTTAGTTATGGAAGTTATTTCTAGCAGCTCAGGATACCCTGAGCCAAACGACACTGGCATAAATACTGTTTTCTGCTTAACTACGTATATGGCTTAGTCTCATATATCATTGCCTGTATGTAACCCAGTCTTTCATTCATTAGCATCTGTTCCTCTCTTGATTTTCTGGAAACTTCCTACAACCTAATTCAGATACTCTAACTGTCTTGCTTCTGGTAGGATCCCTGCAGGTTGTGATGAAGCTTTATTAGTTTCATTTGTGTTTCATTACCGAATAATCAGAATCACACTAACAAATCCTCTTGTTATTGCTCTATAAATCTTGTATCATAGCTGCTTGTTTCTTAGCAGTGGGTAGCCCAATATTCTGCAAGTGCAAGAAGTAAATAAATCTGTGCTGAGCAAAAGCCTGTCAGGCTTCTATATATTTCCAGGCAATCCTGAAGATCTTCTTCAAGCCTTTACTCACACTTATCTTTCCTGAATGAAGTAATTGAGTAGCTGTTTCACCTGTTGTCTAGCAACATCCTACGAAGTACCCAATAACTAGAGCAGATGTTGTAGGAAGCAGTGCTGCCCTATAAAGCCCAGGCTCTGAGTGATAGGCAGAACTTTAGCTTCTCTTTTTAATTTCTCATCATATATACTATGAAGAGAATACACAAGAATTTCTCTAACAGAGGTATCTTACATAGTTATTTCCCAGCCTGTTTTGCTACGCTGTTTTGTAATTAAAGAAACTTCTGAGTGGCTTCTCATCTCCTAAAATAACTTGTGTTTTGAGCTGATAGCAATTTAAAATCATTTTACAGAGGTGTGTTCATTTGGAGAAAAAGTGGAGAATAAGGCTTAGACTGAGACAACCTAACTTTAGGTTATAAGTACTCCTGCTAATATTTTCTAATTTTTTTTGTATAAATATGTGATTTCAGAAACTTGGCATTTTTTTGTGTACCAGTGATCTCTGTGATCCATAAACTTGCAATGTGTTAACTACTGTGAAATCAATCACGTTTTGTAATTTGCTTCCACATCCTTGTCTTCTAATTGGCATCCCTGGGGATTTCTTCTAATGGATCATTTTTAGCAGTTGTTTTTTTTTTTTCTTTCTATTTATGGTTCTAAAGATGCTTCCCTGATAATTTATTACTTTGGGTTGGCTGTCAAATATGAATATGAATTTAGCTCTACTCTCATGCTCAAATTCTGATAGCTTAGTTGTGAAACATAGACCTGGACAAAGACAAGTTATGTCTTCTTTAATATGGTGCATTTACTACATCTTTACAACAATAAAAGAAAAAGGCTCTCCAAATTAACAATTATAGGTAGTAATTAGTGCCTATTATGAGAAAAAGATGCTGAGCTAACTTGCTTAGCAGTATTGGGCCAGTGACTATGGTTCTCCTACTCTGTGGTGCTGCCAGGTCATGTTGCTTTTATGTCATCTTATGTGCAGTAGTGGTGTTTAAAAAAAAAACAAAAAAAACCCCACAAAAACTCATACGTTAGAGTGTATGTCTATAACAGAAATACAGGTTTGATTGTATTATTTAATAAATGGAGAGAAGAGTTCTTTATGTTCTTTACGTCATATTTTGGAAATAAATTCTTCTCTGTGTGTGGGTTGGGTATTTCATGGATTTTTAATTTTTTTTAAAATAAGATATATGAATTTATCACCACAGTAGTTGTTCTTAGCTGTTTTCCATATTCTATCTTTGGATTGTCTTTTAGATATAATTCAATGTGCATGTGTCACACTGTGCCTGACACTGCTTTCCTGATATTGTATTACTAAGCACCTCATAGTCTCCGTTCTGCCACTTCATTTGGGCTTTTTGCTATCAAGGAAAGCTATTTACTGTATTTTAAGTACTGCTGTGATTGAATCCATTTCAAAAAGGATGTGCGCTTCTATTTGTAAAAAGTGATTGATCGGCTGCTGGCTGAGGAGATCTCACTGTTAAGATTTTTGGAATGTTTTTCATTAGCAAAGTGGTTTTGTTGAATGTCACTCAAACCTGCTGCATATACTGCCCAGGGATCAGCGAGCTTTATTTGAGAAGACAGCTTGACGTAGTCTGTCTAACATATGCTCCGTCACTTGGTCTGCATCTTCTGTGCAAGGATCAAAATGGTCAGGCGTTTTGCGTTAGTACCAAATAGAGCACTGCACAATCTCTGAGACTTCTGTTCAGATGATACAGGTGAAAGAAGCTTCGTTTTAATCATTTCTTAGGAACTGTATCTTTTCCTTGTCTGTCTTATTTTCTTGCCCAGAGTAGTGTACTTTTATGTTTATAAATCCCCTTTTTGTGTATAAATTCATAGTTCAATCTTCTGTGATTCAGACATGGATCTACACAAATTTCTTTAATTGGAAATAAAAAGCTTTGGCTCACAGACTATAGTTTAATCAGGTTTTGATATGTTTTTGAAGTCTACTTTGAAAGACACATTTTATGAGGATGGGTATATCTGTTACGATTGAGTTGGGTGGGTGTGGAGAGTATGTTGTATAGACTTTTGGTCAGAATCTTTAAAAGGAAAGCAACTTATGTCAAAAAATAAAAATGAAGAAAAAGAGTTTTATAGAACAGCATGAGATGATTACTTTTTTTAATGCTGAGAATCACAAAATTATTTCCAGTTTTAGCTTTTGGTTTTATTTATATATATGTATCTCCTGTCCATGCTCCATTTCCAGTCTAATTAAAATCTTTTTAGCAGTGTAAATATTTAGGAAGCTTGAAAGATAGGCAAATAAGTATATTGTGACATATTGTTTTGGAATTTGATTGTATTGTTTTTTGGTTTCTTGAGGAAAAGAGGTGTAATAAGCAACAGAAAAAAAACCAAACAAAACTGAAGTTGTACCCATGAGTGAATGAGTTTCTCTTTAGAGGATTTATGTGAAGAAAGGTTTCATCTTCTTTTTCCCCTTTTTAATAATTAAAAGCTCATATATCTGTATGAAGAACAGCTCAAAATTCATGGAAAACCTATACAACTAGAAATGTTCTAAATTATATTTTGCATCAAAAATACATTTATAGCCTTGGACGTTCCTCATGTCTGCATTGGTCTGCTAAGCTCTTGTGAACGAAGGAGAGAGAGGTGGAGGAACTGGCAGCTGGTCACCTCTTCTCCTCCCCCTGCATGTCCGTTCTGTGGTCGTGTCACCCCTGTCTGTGTTCTCCCGTACTGTGTTCACCCCTAAGGTGAAATATCCTTGACAGAAAGGAGCAAGTTTTTCCATGAGAAATATTAATTCCTTCTTCTTTAATTTGCTCAGAGGCCTCTGAAGGGCTCAAGGGAGTACTTCACAAGTACCCCTTGGTGTTTGATTTGTTTGGTCATACAAAAACTGAATATTCACTTAAGAGCGTGAAGTAGCTCCCAGAACTGAACATACTGGGTGTTTGATAATAAATAGATTAATCCTACTGACTTGTTTCCAACACCAAGAAAGTTACAAAACCATGTCTCTCCAGACACACGAGGGATTATTATTCTTGTCATTTTGCTATAAAGACCTTAATCTAAAATCTTAATGTTGCTCATAGAAGCACGTTTGTAATGTCACATAAACTTCCACTTGCATCTAATAAATTGAGGGTCTGTGGGTTAATTTTCTGCAGGATGCAGCAAAGGAGGGTAAAATCTTTTGAGAAAACTAAAGCAGGCAAAATAAGGAGGTTTCAGCCAAAAGAGCATCCTGTCGTCTTTTTAGGCTGACAGTTAGGTTTCCTGTAGGCTACATTTACGTCTTCCTGAATAAAGGGTGCCTTCCTAAAATGTTGAGTGTCATCTGTCAGTGAATTGCATCATACTTTATTGCTCAATACTTCTGAAAACCTGGATTAAAAAAACCAAAAAACTTTTATTCAGAATGTCTGAGAAAGTTAAAACTCAATCTCGTTGATCAGACAGTTCAATTAACCACCCCTTTTCTCTAATGAAATGTGCAAAACGTGCAAAAGCTGTAAAAAAGAGATGATATCAACTGCTTTTTTAAATGTCCTGGGAAGTAAAGAAATTGCATTTGGTCGATGTAGCAAGAACACCTTGTTGACAGGCATTGTTAAGCATTTGTGTCAACTCATTTTAAGAAGAAAAAATCTGATAAATGCTCCAAAAGCTTGAGCTAACTTGATATCAATTACAAACACTACTACTGTAGTAAAAAGAACAGATTTCTAATAAAGCGTCCATCCAAACCCAAAGCTTGTGTTTAGATTTCTAAGCAGGTTTCAGCATTTCATGAAATTCAGTCTAAAAATCTGCAGTATTAATAATGTCTTCCTTCATACTTTCCATAATTCAGAAAACCAAAATATTCATTATATAATAATGTTACCCAATTGTTGTTTTCTTTTTTATGAAGAAACAATTTTTGTGTAACAGCCTAAAATAGTACTGATAAATAATTTAAAATGTTATAAATAGTTTTAATAAATTTCTGTAGGTCTTATGTATATGGACTATGAGCACTAGTCCGTCTTCAGCCACACTGTTGAAGGAATTAGAATTTTCTAATTTTGGCTTTCTACATAAGAGTGGCCTGTTCTTCTGTTACAGATTTTGTGTTCTCCATAGATGTTATACAGTATAAAGTGTCAGGGATTCAAAGTTCTCCAATATTTCATATTTGATATATTGAGATATCTTTATCATCATCTAAGGCATTGCTTGGTATTCTCACTATTGTCCTGATATGGTATATTCTGAGACATATTTTTTTGTATTTCTTTTTTTTTTTTTTTTTGTAAAACTTGTTGCTCACTTTACCTTTCCCTGTGCTTCTGGATATTCCTTTTTTAATTTGGTTCAGAATATATATTAAAGGTGTGTCCCTACTGCCTTAGAAGACCAGATTTTCTGAAAATGCCAGCATTGTTGACATAATTAATTTCAGATAAGTGTTAGTTGATAAATTAGAGGTATTAACAGCCGTCAGGCCTTAAAAGTAAATTAGCAGGTCCATGTTCTTTCTAATTTTCAAAGTATCCAAGTGTAAGTTCAGATTGTTTTATTGTTTTGTATTTAGATCTTGCTTATTTGAAATAAGTCATTTGAGCATTACATACATTAATTAAGATAAAGTAACAGAAAGTGATAATGTTCTGCACTTGGATTTTAGATACAGGAATACCATAAAGCTGTGATTGGCATGCAGTTCATTTCTCCCAAACCTCAGTAGAAGATGTATCTTGTTTTCATCTGAACATGAGGAAAAACTTCTTCACTGTGAGGGTGACAGAGCACTGGAACAGGTTGCCCCGAGAGGTGGTGGAGTCTCCTTCTCTGGAGATATTCAAAACGCGCCTGGATGCAATCCTGTGCAATGTGCTCTAGGTGACCCTGCTTGAGCAGGGGGGTTGGACTAGATGATCTCCAGAGGTCCCTTCCAACCTCAGCGATTCTGTGATTCTGTTTTCTGGTGGATTTATAGACACAGAATTACAGTAACTCAATAACTGATACATTTCCCTAGGATCCCTCCGTGTGGCAAAACAGGCTAGGACTGTTTTGACGTCGGCGAGCCCAGTGCAGTGACGATGAGGCGGCTGCGCGGGCTTTGCCTGGGCCCGGCGTTGCCCTGGGCCCGCTTGCTGGAGCGGAGGCTGTGCACCTTCAGCGCTCTCCTCGCTGCCGCCTCCTGCCCGCGGCTGCCGGGCTCCCTGCTCGTACAGGACAGCCTCTCCTCTGCTTGCCAGCAGTTTGCCCGAGCGCTCCCCGGGGTCAGGTGTACCGCTAGGTTGCCAACATGCGAACCTACGCCAACCACTGCAAATGGGAAGGCCAAAAATTACTAATGTTTTCCAACGAATTTAAAAAGCAGGCTGACACAGTAATAAAATCTACCAGACCTTGTATCAGTGGAGGCTCCAACATTGACCCAGATGGTGTTGATTTAATATGCCAAATTTTCGTTCTTCTCTTCTGTTTTACAACAGATGATATCTCAGCTTTCATACGTATATATGTGTGTATATGCATATATATGCATACATATATATGTTCTCTTAAATTGCAGTTTATTCTTGGATATGTATCCCTTACCTGAGTGCGGCAAAAACCAATCAGGAACTTGATACTACCACTTTCTCCTTGAGTATGAAAATAATCTTTTTCACAGTTATAAAGTGAAAAAATGACCTGTGAACCTACACCTACAGATTTTTCACCCTTGAGAAAATTCAAAACTAATTAAAAAAAACCCTTTATCTATTGACATTACAAGACTTAATAGGATTGCTGACTGCTAGAGACTGTGTAAAAGCACTGTTTGCACATACTGATTTCCAAGGATCTTTTGATGGCCCGTAACAGAGTGGGGAAAAAAGGAAACTGAAATATAATGACAGAAGATACTGTTGTATTCAAACAGATATCGAGTAACTATTTCGTAGTCATTTCTTCCCGTCTTTCTCATGGAAGACGCAGAATCGGAGTAAATGGATCCTGAGTGTCTGCGATTAGAACAAGTCATTGTACGGAAGTACTCACTGTGTTGAAGGTAAATAGCTGAAGGGTCTGGATGTGCTGTTGGGTTTCCATGGCAGTAACAGCAGGATGTAAAAGCTCTGCTAACTGGCTTGTAAGTAGGGTGTTTTGTCAGTACCTCTGATTGATTTGTTACCACCAAAAAAGTCAACTTTGTTCCTGGTTAGCAGTATATGCCCCTGTCCTTCCAGACGCAACCATGGTATGGTAATTTATGCATTGTAATTTGTAGGCTTGGGCTGTTGAATTTATAGTTCAAAACTCTTAAACCGCTAAAAAACTGTGGTTTTTTGATTTACTTACTATATTTGTTATTGTTTGAATACCTTTAAAGGAAAGCTCAAGATCGCTTAAGAGGAGAGAGCCCACTACTGTATCAGCTGAGACAGGTTTTTAGGTGATGGCATTAATACACCTTTTTTATTAGGTGCTAATATCAGTTAACCTTTTGGGGTAGTTTATTGTTTCCTGGAAGAATTATTTTTTAGTATGTCAGTTTGCTTCATATGGAACAGCTGTTCTTTCATGCTTCAACATTTGTAGCTGTAGTGATCCATCTTAACTGCAAAAGTGTACCCAGGTAGAAAGCTAAAAAAAATTCTGCTGGCTGTCAGTGTTTATAAGTTTGTCATAAGTATAAATCTTAATGTTGTTGTGTTTTTTTTTTTTTTTTTTTTTTTTTTTTTTTTTTTTTTTTTTGCTAAGTGTAGCACAGGAGATAGAGAATTCGGGGTCTGATAACGGTACAGGGTTTTTCTCTTAAAGGTCATCTTTCTTTGGAAAGATGATGATGTACCTATTTTTCCAAATATGTTTATTAATCCTTTTGTTTGTTTGTTTGTTTGACATCTTTGAAGTTGCCAAGGTTTTTTCTTGCTTTTATGAAGGGACTTATGCATAGAATGAGAAGAAATGTAATTTTCCAAAGAAAACAAGACTATAGTGAAAATGTATCGTGCTCAAAAATAACGGTCACCTGTTTTTCCTTCTTATAAACAGATTGTTTTGTTTATTTTGGGGTGTGTGTTTCTTTGGTCAGTAATATTTACTTTAAATTAAATTTAAATGTCTTGAGGGGAAAAATCAACATTTCTCCTTCCTATTCCATAAATCTTCATTAAATTTTAGACCTGAATAGTGACTCAGTCTTTTAGAAACTAATGCTTCAGCAAAGTTTTGTTTAATTGTTTTGAAATTCTTGTTTAAACCAAGGTTCGGGTAGGAAAAAACTTGGCTAAAAATATGAAGAAATTGAAATCTTCATTGAATATGTTGCCTCATAACTCTTGCTGTTTCCTGGTTTCAGGGGTCCCTTATAGGAGACTAGTGCATAAACCTTATGGTGGTTTGCCGAACGCTTGAAATCATGGTTTATTAATCATTTTCTTTTTAATATAATGAAACAATCGGTGACTGTTATGAGAGGAGAATCTGTATTTAGAAGTGGAGAGGGCTCTCCCCCCGCCTTTACTTGGTAAGATGTTTGCCTTGTTGTCTTTAAGGGCATTCTGCCTTTAATTTTTTCTGGGGTTCAACATGAGATGCATTCAGAACCCAGGGCAGTTCTCTGAACATCTGCCAAATTTACTAAATTACTCTGGTGCTCACAACAGAAGATGATATTATGGCAGCTTTTGGAGAATCAGCTGGAGAAGAGTCTGTTGCTGCAATTTTTTCCTGTGGGATGCCAGGATGATGGAGTATTCCTTGCTACCATGTAGAGCAATAAGCACTTTGTAGTCTAATAATTACAGTGCAGAATACTGAATGCACAAAGACATGTCATTTTACAAAGTCGAAATAAAGCATGTACAATCTGGAAGGTTTCACTGCTGCATTCTCTGTATTTTGAGCTTATATTAAAAGGTAATCCACAGTATGATGTACTTGTTTTTACATTTTCATATATTGATAAAGTCATGAAAAACAATAATAATGACTGTTAAAACTGGGAGAGCAGATGAACAGTGTTTGAAGAAAGAAATGGTCATGGGCTTGATCAGACTGTTCGTCATAACGACTCAGAAATCACTTGCTTTATTGCTTCTCTCTAAACCTTTTCTAGTCCTGTCTTGCTTCAGTCCTGATCCTGTGACAGACGGTAGTATCTCCTCAGAGTAGAGAATCTCTTGTTGTCTGATTAGATTTAAGGTTTGCCTACACTTGCAGATATCAGCATGGTGTGTGGCTTGGTCTGAGACAAGCCTTTTTTCCTTTTGGCATCCCAAGAATTCACGTGCATTACTATGCCAAGTAGACAGAGAAATCAGTATGTCTGGTGAGTTACGGAACAGCGGTGCGAACAACAGCCTGCTGTCTCCTGGGGCTCTGCTGTCCCGGCGTGCTGCTCCGTTACCTTCCGCAATCAGCACTCTTGGGCTGGGGCTCTGGCAACATGTTACTTTCCTTTATTTGGTATGTTCTCATCACTGTCTAATGAATGCCAGCTAGTTTCATGGCTGCTGTAAAGCATGCTAGTGGTGGATTTTACTGTAACTTAAATTGTATTGGGCTTACTGATATGATACAGTTCTTATTTGAGCTTTCCTCACATGGGCTATTAAGCCAGACCCGAGTGCAGCTTCTGTCTCTGGCCAAGATTGAGCCTGATGGTCACAGTTTCTCTGTTTAGCATCTGCACAGGTCCACTGCTGTGGTGATTGGACACTAGGAGCACAGGGCAGAGCCAGGCAATGGTGATCTGTTGTGACTAGTTTGGTAGCCTGAAAGGTTAATGCTGAACTTGGAAGCTGGGCTATTGCTTTAGAAATGTAAGGAGTAGAAGGAGAAAGAGATGTGTAGAATGTCAGAAGTAATAGTGTTTTGCTCTAATCTAGGGATATGAATGAAAGATTGGCATTGGCCAGAATTGGTTTATTTGAATAAATTGATCCAGTTGTAAAAAGTAGCCAAGTTTTCAGGTTTACTATCTTCATCAGATTTGAAAGGTCAGAACACAAATAAACAGGTGATTACAATTACCTTTGGGTGTTGCGGTCTTCCTGTTCCTTCTGGGATAAGGGTAGCTTTCTAGCCAGTACATGGACAGAGGATATGGACTGCCTTGAAACTGTAGCATAGGACCGTGAGCTGATTTTAAAAGGGGGAGGGGGGGAGAGGAGGAGAATTGCCAGAGAATTCAACAGTGATTGCATGTGTCCTATCTTGGATTGATTAATGTTCACAACAGTAATTGTCTTGGGTTCTGAATTTCAGTCAAGAAAAGTTAGACTTGGGGCAGCCATGTACCTGCTTCAAAAGTTTCTTTGAAACTAGTCTAGTTTGCAAGTATAGCAAGAATACATGTGCCAAATACATGATGTCAAGCTACTAATTGTTTCATGTATGCTGTCAAATAGTTCATGTATTCAATAACTTTTCAAACAGAATCCCTTATTTTGCATAGTATCTTTTCTGTGTAGAAGACATGTAGAAAGTCTGCGTAGATTTTCTGTGCAGAAGCTCTGGTGCTGGTTGGTGCAGTTGGCCAGCAGTGTTCCAGTCTGGTGCACTTGTGCTGCTTAATGTGCTGCCTGAAAAGGGGAAGCTTATGGGGATGGTTTGGGGCTAAGATTCTGGCTAGATTTGGCTAGTTCCTTACTGACAGGAGCAAGAGAGAGACTGCGGAGGAAGAACAAAGCCAGGAATGGTTATGTAATGTAGGTGTCCTAATGGCGTTTGTAGGAATTGCTTTGTGACTTCCTGTTGAGGTAGGTGCCTCTCTAAATTTTCTGTGAATATAAATGGCTTACATGTATGTTAGCCCATGTTTAGTTAAGGTGAAGAGATATGATCAGAATAGCAAGAGGAATGGATTAGATGAGGTGAAAGACCAGAAATAGGCAAGTGCTGTATTCACCCTGGAATGGGATAACAGGATAAAATGAAAGTTTTAGAGACTGTGTTCTTTTTTACCTCTGGTAAATAGTTGTGCTAACAGTAGTATTTTACTAGTGCAGGTGAAAGCAGTGATATGTAAATCACTTTTTATTTTGCTAAGTTCTTAATTTTTTTGGTGGTTCCCTTAGTACTGTACCCATATTGAGAGCGAGTGCGCACCAAGAATCACCATCAGTGTTGCTTGCACTGCAGTTCAACCCTGGCCTGAGCTTGCATTTCCATTGAAGAGGTTGACACTGACTTTTACCTTTCTTCCCATGTTCCAGCAAGTTCATGGGGCCTCACAGTGAATTTGATGAAATTAAAATTAACCTTTTGTTGTTGTTTTTAAACCCAGATGACTTATTGTTTTAGTTCACCACATGTGAACAGTTGTGCTGGCATGAGAAAGGAGGTGGCTTTAGGTTATGAAAGAGCAACTGGAGGATGGAATTGCTTCTTCCAGCAGTAGTCTGACTGATTGAAATGATTGTTGATACTCTGTTTTGGGTTTTTGTTTTTTTTTGTTAAACTCTGAAGATCAAAAGCTCTTTCTGCTGAGAATGATAATATTTTTGGAAACAACATACAAGAACTAATGATTCTGCCTCCAAGCACAGTTAGCTACAGCTCTAGTTGCTTCTCTTTCACATTTTGATTTCTCTGTGCATGGGAAATGTCAGGAATTTAAGTTCGTAAGCTCACTATTTCTGCTTTGCATTTTGGCTTGGAATCTTACCTGAAGAAAGGCATTTTAGTATTGAGAAGTAAAAATGGGTCTCTGCTTGCCGCAGCTCACTCCTCTCTGTGACTCCAGTAAACAGATGTGCTGGAATATTCTGTATCTAGCCAGACAGCTCTGGGTAAGGGATATTCATTTTCTACGTTTCTTTGTTTTTTTTTTTTTTTTTTTAAAGGTGATAAATCTCATCAGAGTTTCCTGCCTCTTCTTATAGTTCAGATTTTGAGGGGGGATTGAGCAGAGAGGAAAGGAAGAGGGATGACTTGCAGAGCCCTGTTTTGTTAGAATAAAGATATGTCCACATAAAAAGCTTGCATAAGAAGAAAAGATGGACCAGAGGAACAGGAAACAGTTATAAGAACAAGTTTTAAAATGAGGTATGCACTTGGGTTGATTTGGAGAGAGTTTTCTTGACCACGTGGCAGGATTTGTATCTTGGCATAATCTTTAGTTGTTCTTACTTACTTAAACTATATGGGAGAAAGTCTCCTTAAAGATTTCAGGATAGCTTAGTTGCTTAGCTTCAAACTTCTTTCAAGTCCTTATATATCCTTTCTTTCATGCTGAAGTACCTGATGCAGACTCAATATTTCCGTTAGCAAAAAAACTTTTCTTGCGGTGCAAAAATGAGTAATGGCTGAAATGTTTTTCCAGTTGTTTTTCCTCACATCATAGCCCAAATTCTGTATAGCTGTCTGTTTTGTTTTCTTGAGCCAAACTTGTGTCATATATTTTGTGATTTTGGGATAGAAAATACCTGCTTTTTCTGAGTGTCAGTTGCTAGTTTTGCTGTCTATTTTTCCCTAACGATGAAGGTTAACTTTTAAGGTTAACTATTCTTTTCCTAAATACAGTAGTATTTGCAAAATAAAGATCATGTAAGCATTAGTTTGTTCTAAAATTTGCAGGGTTTTGTGTCTTTTCTCAGAATGTTGTATCAGTATGAATTGATTTTTATTGTTTTTGTTGTAGCCATCTCTATTTCCTATCCATCTATTCTTAGCCATCTCTTATACCGATTTCCTTTTGTTTTGTGTGTGTACATGCTCAAACATGCGCATACTTTCTGACATTCTTGTTACTGTTCTACTGCTTTAGTGTTGGGGAGCACTTAAGCCTGAATACAGAATGGTCTAACCCAGTTTACAGACAGTTCTGTATAATAGATCACTTTATATTGCTTTTAGTGAGTAACAGTTCCACTTTTTACTTGCTTTATAAGCAAGTAAAGTGAAAGTATTTTGAGAAACTGTGATATGACTTTTAGTACTCTGTATCAAAATAATCTCCAAATAATTAAACCATCTGTTTAATTTTTTTTTATTTGGTCCAGATTTCATAAGTTTTCATATCTGTGACTCAGAGTTATAGCTTCTGACAACAAACCACTATCTCAAAGAGAAGAAAAAAGTGAGTTCTTTGAGAAATAATGTTTCAAGTTGTACTGAGGCTTATGCTTTGAAGCTTATTTGATTTGCTTCCTGTGTCTAGTGGTTAAATTCCAGTCTGGCTCTTCAGTATCTTCCGAGCAGGTAAGCTCAGTCTTCTGACTCATCAAGCGCCTGCTTACACCGAGGCAGAGGCTCATGTGTTTTTCCTACAGTTGTTCCTCTTTTCCTTTCTTTCATTATCAGGCTAAGAAAAATGCATTTCTCTGTTGTGTCTTGAGCGTTCTGTCTGTGACCTTTTCCTACAGCTTTGAGGGTATTCCCTGTTACACTGATAGGAGACAGAATACACAGTATGAGGTCCAGGGCAGTGTCTGTGCTACATCTCAAGACTCATAGGCATGTTCCTTTGCAGAGTTAGTCAGGAGGCGGTTTCAAGCCACTTTAAAGTTAGTCATAGTTTGGATCTGCTGCAAATGGATGTGGTCCGCTACCATAAACTAGTATCTGGGAGGTCAGGGAGAGCCACACTCTTTTGCCTCTCTCAGAAATTGGAGCTTAATGACTTGAAACTGTTCCCAGGCTGGTAATCCTGTTAATAGATATTGAATTTGCTCCTCTGAATCAGTCCAGAAGTACAATCCCCTCCTACCCCCCCCCGCCCCAAATTCCCTTTGCAATGAAAAATAAAGAATTGACTGTATCTCCAGTTTCTTTGGTTATTAAAAAAGAAATACAAAGCTCCTGTTGCTTTTCTATTGCAACTTCAATCTGTACCATATTTTCAGTTCTCTCTCACACTATTGACCACTTCTAAATCTTTGTAAATCCAGAACTTTCCTTGTTACTAATAGGCTTGTGCTCATATTTTTTTTTTCCTCCCTCCAATATCTCTGCGTACCTCCTTCCTCCCTAGTTTTATCTCCCATGAACAGTTATTACTTCTGTTTTGGTACAATCGTACAAAAATAAGCTTAGAATCTTTCTTGTTTTAAAGCCTTGTAGAACTCCAAAATCAGTGACATCAAAGATGCACAGTCATAGAAAGCTTCCTCAAGTGAATAACAGTATTGATGGTTATTATTTGTGACTTAATATCTCCTCAAAGCTAGCAAAAGTTGAGTCCATAGTCCCATGTGAAGTTCAAGAGACAAAGTATCTGATCACGGCTCTGTAGGGCTCTTTCATCTACTGCATGCTTGCTACAAAACAGAATTCTTTCTGGTTTGAAACAGTTTTTATGACATTGAAGAGCTGGATAGTATTCCCTTTTAATCAAATTTTTCTTGGATTCAAAATTCCCCTTCCCTATAGTAAAGACCCAACTTGTAAAAGAAGATAGCTGAGAAGGGGTTTTTTTTCCACTTACAGAAACCAAAGCGATTTACAAGAGAGTATTCTTGATTAATTTTGCGACTCAAGAAAATGTTGGAAAGAAGAAATAAAAAAGCTGATGTAATCAGATACTTAATTTCTAAAAAGCTGCATTTTCTGTTTTGAACTAAGTTGGAAGGTTTTATTCTTCTGTGTTTGTGAAGATTTTGAAGGTTCTAAATTTTGTCCATAACACTTATTCAAAATATGAAAATACTGTAACAACTTCTACGCACCTATTCTGCATGTAGATATGAAGATTTAGGGTGGCTTAAGACTTTAGAAAATCCCCTTTCAAAAAAAAAAAGTCAGATTGGGAGAATTCATACTGGTTTTATGACATCGAAGAGAGTGGACTGCCTTCCTAATTAATAAAACGTTTCAGAACAGAATATTTGTACTACTTTCACTTCTTTGAAGTCCTTTTCTTTTCTTGCTTTGAAAATGTAGATGTGAAAATGATTTTATTATTGTTTTCATCTTCTTGCACTTGGTTGTCTGCTTAACAGTAATCAAATCTTAAAGTCTGTTTTATCCTATTTGTTATCTGTTTTATGATTGAAGCTGTGAACGTAGTGATTACAATCAAACTGGACCAGATTATTTTGATGGAGTCATCTTAACGAAGTTGCAATTTTAGGCATGATCAGGTCGCATAATAGAAATATTCATATATCCGTGAGCCCTTAAGTAATTACTTGAATCTTTAATGTAAAGTTACTAAATCTCCATGAATAGTCAGATTGTGTGTATATCCGATATTTATGGGCCTTTTTCCTTGCTCGTTTTATGATACTGGGCATTACTAATCTCATCTTTTCTAGGAAGATGTTAGAATCAAATGTTTCCAACAGACAGAGTCAGAAAGTTTAATAAGATATTAAGAGTGAAGGTGAAACAAGTCAACTCATTTAGAAACAATGTCAATTCAATTTATTTTCATTAGAAGACACTATAGAGATTTATATCCCAGAGTATCAGTAATTTATAATGTTTGCATTTGAAATTTTAATTATATCCTTGTTGAACTAGATGCTACATTATTAATTATCAGACAGCAATGGCTAGAATTTCATTACTAAAATTAGTTGCAAGATAGCACTGTCTATCTGAAGTATATAGTGAAGATTCGAGGTAAGGGAACAGATACACCTGATACACAAATGTGTGCTTAACTCGGTTTTTAGAACCTGGTGAAGAATGTGCCTTAGTATATACATGCATAATAGACAGCAACTACAGGTCTGTAATCCTGCCTATTTGACTTTTAATGCTGGAGATAAGGCAAGCTGTACTTTGGAGCTATTTTGGAAATTTGAAGGGTTCCTCACAAATTTAACTCTGGCATATAGGCAGGTATAATTCATTGAATTTACTCCAATTTTTAGTGAAGATTAACAGTAACAGTCTTAAATGGTTTTTATTTTGGACCTTTAATTGTTAATTGCTTATCATATAAAATAATTTGCTGAATACTTTGCAAATTGTTTTGAGACTTTATCACGTAACTGTTGATGGCTTTGTTTTGCCACAGTTCTGTATGCTGTGTTAAGTCAGTGGTAAAAATTTTGATAAGCATTTTATCTTTATTTTAAAAACTATAGGGAAAATGTCTTTTTTTTTTCCTGACAAGAATTTTATTCACAAATTACACTGCAATAAATGTCACTCAGGATGTATTGCATCAAAACAAATATTGCTGCATAGTCATAGATAATTTTATGCATAAGTAAAGCCAGATGCTGTAAATGAGTCATTTGCTGTTAACAGTAATAAGTGTTAAAAAATACAGCTCTTTTTAAACCCTCTTTTTAGATATGAGTTTTGGTTCTTATTAAGATTTCTTTCTGTCTGCATAGACTATATCATATAGACTTGATTTTCCCAGGACATCCTGAATTTTAGGTCTCTTTTTTTCCCTTTAATTTGAATGTGAAGTACTGCAGACAGAAGATATTTTCTGGTTGGGCAAGTACATCTTTAATAAACTTATAAATGAACTGGCAATAGGGTGGGGAGAGTGGTTGTTGTTTTTTATTTGTTTGTTTTTTAAATCTCCTGGCACAACTGATGGACTAAGTTTTCTGAAAGGTGAAACTATGTCCACTTAAAATTGAGGTTTGTCTAAGAGGCTTACCAGAATTGATAATCAAGCAATAAATATATATAGCCTTGTTATACATTCCCGTATGCCTGGCCTATATGAAAATAATTCAAAGCATATTTTCTGGTTATTGTCTCATTAATTCCTGTGTTTTTTCCAACAAAAGCTGAAAAAGCCATCGTTGCTTTCAATAGAGCATTCATTTCAGTAGCATTGAACTCGCGCCAGAATTCCTTAGTGCTGAAACTGTGCACTCTTGGATCCCCGAGCAGTGCAGATTTGATCCAGATTAGCTGTGAATACATGATCTGATTTCTGTCCAGTTAACCAGAGCATATGGTTAGAATTCATGCTGGTTTATTACTTCTGTGTTGGGTGTAGATGGGTAGATGAATGAGCTTAAAGTTAGAGTAGAGCAGGCAGACTGTGTCATAAAGCTGATGTAATAAAGCTAGTCTTCAAAAATTTTGACCAAATTCAAAGCGCACTGGGTTAGTGCTCCACATCATTAAGCTGGCATAATTTTAATCTGTCCCTAAATCTTGATTTACTGTGTCATTATACCTTGGCATGGATTATTTTCTAGCATATGTATTCAGCTAGGCATTTTCAGTACCCAAGATATATATTGTAAGGAAACACAGGCATGTCCTCATGAGTTCAAGTCACATCTTTGACTGCAGCAAAGGCAGAGGTATTATGAAATGCGTGCCTCTTTCCAGCTCCCCTGATTCTTTACCTCTGTGATTTCCATCTCTCTTCCGCTTGCTCTGCCTTTCACCTCTTTGCCCTTGAGGTTCTCCCCTCCTGCATTCGAGTTCTTTCCTGCTAGAGTTCTGAGGGCTCGTCTTGCTGTTGTGCCTGCATTTTGCTCTTCTTTCATGGCCTCTGTTTCTCCTGCTGCTGAAGCTAATGTTTCCCTTCACTTCTCACTGATGGGGTTGGTGCCCCATCTCCCTTTCCTCCTCTGAGTCCGTTCTTTCCCTGCTGCTGAGCACAAAAATTTTGGAGTGGAAAGGTAAATTAGCAAGTAAACTGATCAATGATAATCTGATAACCTTCCTCCTGATAACCTTCCTCCCAACCTGGAACTCCCAAACTATGAATTTGTCCCCAGTGTGTCAGCCAAAAAAGAATTCTATAGGAAGATTTTAAAAGGAATGTAATGAAAAGAGCAAAGAAAGTAACCTCCAAAGGGAGCTTCTACCATTGTATCTCTTTCAGCAGAACGTTAGATCTTGGAAGCTGTACTTTAAAGCTTTCCTTGGAAAACAACTTCCTTTTATTCTCTCAAGAACTTCATGCCCTCAGGATAGAAACCAGTGCTGCGTAGCACACTGCACGCAGATGCATCCCGCTGAGAGGTGGTACACTCAGCTCAGTTGTTCACATACGTGCAGCAACACCTATTTGCTGGACCATTCTTCCTGGTTAGTAAATGAAATAGAAATTTATGCAGTTGTTGTAAGAACTTAAATTCACTAAAGCAGAACTGTAATGGTGCTAAAGAAGTGGCTTATGTGGTGGCAGTAAAGTGGCATTTTTAAACCTTAAATAACATACGGAGTAAACATAGTGATTAAATAAGATATTTTGTTAGGATGTACTTGGGAACAGTACCTCCTCATTGTGTGTGTGTGTTTTCAGAATGAATTTTATGTAAACAAGGACCCAAGGTCACGCTGAATGCAGATTCCTAAGTAAATGGAGGGCAAAAAATTATTTATTGTCTTGTTTTACATGCTTCATTATTCCCGTTCCCTCCATGGTGAGTGATTAGGGCTCATCAGAGCCTGAAAGCTGGCTGGAGAGCCATGTAGGGATTTGCTTATGTGGCATGCTTCCTCAACCTGGGCTGAGACTCAGGGCTCCCTGTGCTTGCACAGCTGCTGTTGTTGTATCAAAACTAGGCTGCAAGCATGTGTCTCAGTTCCAAAGTGACTAAGGAACAACTTCTTAAACTTTGCTGTGCTCTGCCTGTTCTTTTTCCTCTTCCAGTGCAAAGATGACAGCTTTAATTTAAATGACGTGTTAGTTGCAACTTTCCAGATACAAATGGTTTAAACTACTTGATTGACTTTCCCTGGTAATGGATGAGGAGGGAATTGTAATCTGTAACTACCAAAAATAATGGAGCCTAGGAACTGCTCTCTTGTCCTGTCATTTGCAAGTGGATCACTGGCTCTGCTGTATAAAACGGTGGAGTCATGCTGCACTGCGCAACTGGTTCATTTCTAGCTCTTTTTTCCCCAAGGAGTTTCTAGGTATGACTAGAAGGGCTCCAGAGCACAGTCAGCCAGCTGAACAGCTTGTTTGATGGGTAAATTATGACTCAAGCCAGACTAACAAACAGTGAGGATATAAATTAGGATTTTTCAGACATGTTTGAGACGCTAAGCTCTTTAAAAAGGCTTGTCATTTCTCAAGAGCAGCAGAGGGTCTCACAGTGAAAGGCTTGTGATCACAGTAGTTCCTCCCCAGCCGCTCCTGTTCGAGATAGTCCGGTGTGGTGAAGAGAAGAGGGTAGAATCAGTCTTGCTTTCCTTTACGTTTCAGCAAAGAGAGAACAGAATTTGGCCTTAAAATTTCTAGTTATCAAGGACCTGGAAGAGGATTTGGAAAAACCTTTGTGAAAAGAACCTTACAAACACAGTTTGAATCAGGGGCAAGAAAACTGTGCCGTGCAGCAAGCTGAAAAGAATGATCTCAGCCAGGCTTGGAGGACACTAGCCTCTTGCACAGAGAGACTTGAAGTAAGACTTGCAGTAGGAAAGGTTTATTATAACTTAATAATTGTATGAGTATGGATCCCTTCTGGTCATATTTGCTCCTTTTATGCATACAGCTGTGATGTCTCTTCATCTAATTATTCAAAACTGAACTACTTGATTCCTCAGTATAAGTTTTCCAAAGGATTTCTTACAACGTTAAGGGAACAGCTTTTGCTCCGCAGCTAGCTGTCACATACCAAAGTAGTCATTAAAATCCATTTGCCCTCTTGCACTCCTGGCCACTGAAAGGAGCGGAAGATGGACTTTTTGCAGCATTTGGGAACTAAGTGTATACGTGTTTAAAGAGTTGGCCAGGGATACAGAGGGCATTGACCTGTACCTTCTAGAAACCGAGGACTGAATACCCAATGCTGTTGCCAACTGAAAGATGTGCATCTCCTTCCAAAATGTCTAACTCTTTTTTTCACGCTCTAGTTAAATAAAAGTCCATGTTTAATGTTTTAAGCTTAGCATTTATTTGGAGTTCAGGAAGGAGTTCAGACCTGGAAATGTTCTGTTAGACATGCGGCGTTGCATTTTTATGTTGGATTCTGAAGAAAGAAAGTCATGTTGCTCAGTCCCAGAAAGCCCATCTAGTTCGTTAGCGTATCTCAATTTCCTTAATAATGTGGGTAAAGAGGAATGCATAGTTGTTATCTATTCTTGGCTCTTGTGAAAGAAAAACAAGGAAAAAAAGATGCATATACATTCCCAGTGTGCATCTGTACTTCTGCCTATTCCCTACTGTATGTATAGCTATACTTTCCAGATTTCCGTATTATCTTCTAGAAACAAGACAAGTGTCTCTGATACCTCTTTGAGAAACGTGTAGATGAGTTAGTGTTCATAGATTATTTTTAAATATGAGAAAAAGAATAGTTTATACCTATATAAGCAATTTTCAGCTTTATTTTTTGTTAAACTGCATTTAGTTAAGTAGTGTGGCACAGGTCAGTAATTCCTATCTTGTCAATAATGATCTTGGAAGGGAACGCTGCCAAGTTTGTTTGATTACAAACAGTATTCTCATGACGTAGAATATGGTAGCTGTATTTTTGTAGTAGACAACATGATTCTTTTTTATTGAGCACTCTGGCATTTTTTCATAGATAATATACTATATTATATACTACACTGACCGTGGATTCTACCAAAATGTTATTGTTCTATTACCTTTTCCATTACCATCAAAGCTTTTTTTTTTTGCACTGACTCAAAATATACTCCTTTCAATCTTTCAGCACAGTGTGAAGGAGAGACAGATGAGAGGAAATTGCTTGCTCATCAGACAGAGGAAATATGTTAGATATTGCTGTTCTTTCATACCGTTGGATTTGTATGCTTTCTAGATTATCCCCAAGCACTGTCTTTCTCAGGCTAAAAATTAAATAATTATTTCTGAGCTTTGCTTTCATATAAATTTTAATTGAATTTTATTTTGTCATTTGTTGACATTTCCTATGAGAATGTTTAAACCTATATATTTTGTTTGAGTCATAGAAATTTTAACCATTGTATGAACATAGATTTTTCTTAAATTATTTAATTTCTGTATCATAATTGATGGGGGCAGTTCTCAAGATGACTCGTCCTTCTGTTTTGCTTTGTACAAAACAACACTCTTTGATGCAACAACCTTTGTTAATTTTTTTTGTTTTATTTTGACTAGAAGCATTCTATAATGCAAGAGTCAAGTCCAGAGCCCACAAACTTTGAAAACCAAAATTAAGATGCTTTTAGAAAATCTTTATACAAATTTCACCTATGGCTTTATTAAATAGATGTTGTTACTCACAGAGTAAAAGAATTGCAGATGAACTTGGTTCTAGGAAAAGCACAATTGATGAGGGTGATTATAGAGAATCAAAATTCAAGGGAAAGGATAAGAAGCATCTCTCTTTTAAAATCATGGAGTCTTTTTCTGCCAATGGACAAGCACACATGTTTCAAACTGGCATGCATTTGATTTAAAAATAATCAGTAAAAACCTTTTTTTACAAATAAGCAACATCTGAGATTTCAAAGAGAGACATTCTAAAAATATCTTGCATATAAGCATAAATGATATTTTTCCACTAGATATTAATTACAATATAAATATTGAATCTCACTAATATAGCAGTAGGCTCTTTCAAAAGCTTCAGTACTGTGTTTTTGTTCCAGAGCACATATGGGAGATCATTTTGTTCTTCAGTTTGCATAGTTAAATAATTGTCGAGGATGACACAAAAACATCAACATTTTGATTTAATAGCAAAAAGGAATATTAGGCAACCAGAATATTGAGCGTCTTAGTATCCTAGTTCTTTTTATGAAACATTAAGAATTTTTCCTGTCCTCATGATGTGAATGCTTTCAAGGATTTGGTCTGGGACAGACTTCAGAGACTAGGAAGGGCTGATAATAACAAGAATCAAGTTTACCTTATTAAATAGAGAAAGGCAGAGCTAATACTTTCTGAAATATTTGCTGTTCATTAAGCAAAATTAGGCCATTTATATCTCCATGGTCCTGGACTTCCAGTTAATTTGGTCATTTTCTTTTCAGTGTTAAATCATCCTTTTAAAAGATACTATATGCATCTGGTCATTTCTGGTTATGTGTTTATATTCTATATCTTGCTTCATGATCTACATGACTTTAATCTCTTTTTAATCACTAGTGCATTGTTAGATAGATTCAATTCTTTGCTTACAATACCAGAAGACAAAATATTTATTTCTGTAATTTATTCTTTGCAAAATGATGGTGGTCTATTTCTAGCACTAGGTATTGTGAGGTAGGTTGAGACGTCTGGCTCGAAATATTCGTAGCTAAACTTCTAGTGTTGTAGACCAATTCAAATTGGAAGTCATATAGCCTTCACTTTTAATATCCTGTATTTGGAAATGCCAAGCAGGGTGGTAAGAGAGGTAGGGTTACAGGAACTGAGAACCAGGTACTTACATAAAACAAATAAATAAAGTACATACCAGCAATCATGAAGCCAGCATATAAACACAGAGTATTCTACCAGTTGTAATTATTAAAGTAATACAATACATCAATACTCAGCTTCTGTTTTTTATACTAAAATGTATACTGACAGCTAAAAAAACCTTAAGAATTAAAAACTTTAATGTTAAGTCTTCTGTATGCTATAGACATCTCTAGTCCTTCCTGCCAATTTTTCTTTTTCTGGGATGAAAGCTAAACTGCTGTATTTTAGAGTTTCTTTCTCCTCATGTGGTAGGTAGTCATTGTGATAGGTAGGTTTTTTTAAAAGGAGGTTTGGAGGTTTGTTAACCTTTTGGCAATGTTTTTTCCTGATGCTGTTTTTACCATGTGCCCGTATGCATAGTGCTCAGGACCAGCAAGAGGAAAGGCAAGGCAGGGGGACATGAACTGGAGGAGGAGATGTTTTTGTACGTTCTTACATGCCTGCTGCTTTGTTCCAAGTGCTAAAGCCGAAGGCCACGCTTTTGAAGTGCCTGTACTTCTGAATGCTCATTTAAAGATATTTCTCATTCATGAGATATGTATTCTGCACGTGGTAAAATCTATCTCTTTAAATATGTTTCAAATTAGATATCTGCAATCACTGATAATTTCTGGAAATTCTGATTAATCCTAAACGACTTCCTTTTTAATTATGTATATTTTTAAACCTTTTAGGAGAGCTTTACCCAGAGCTGTGATGAAGAAATAGGCCTTGTTCTTCCCTAGCATTAGCCTGGTTTTGCTAATGTGTGAGAATCTGCATTATGAAAAAACAAATCCAAATGTTCAAAGTGGAACCATTTTTCTTATTCTTAATCCTCTTTCGTATTTGTTCTTCTTGTTGCTCTAGCCTGGTTAAAAATGGAGGATAATTGGAACACCCAAAGGGATGAAATAACGATCTCGATGGGAAGTTTGCAAGGTTGGAGACACTGCTGTTATATAAATGCACATTGTGTGCCTGTATAAATTTCTGTGCCGATGGAAACTAAAGCTCTGCAGTAGGTTTTGCTTGGTATTAGTTCGATTTAGAGATGAGGAGTAACCACAATAGAAGCAGAAAATGAGGAAATAATATGATTTTTAAGCAAATGTTTATTCTTGAAGTTCCCATTTTTCTGCCAGTTGTATCTGGCTGGCTGGTCTCTCAGCGGGCTGTGTAACGAACACCACATAGCCGAGAAGCAGGCGCCGAACAGCAGCACTAAGGCATCTGTTACGCAGTCAAAAAAGAATCTAAAACACCACTCTGCTGGAAAAAGAATATATTTTGTAGAGCAAAGACTTCAGTATTCTTTCACCAGTTTTAATATAACAGGGAATAAACTTGCTTGTTAATGACAATAAATTATTTCGGACTGATGGTACAGGAATTTTCTGCCTGCAAAAGGATTTAACAAAAATGTTGTCTGTAGAAGTGAGCCTTACTTAGTATTCTCTCTTGCAGGAATAAATTGGAGCATGAGGTAGATGCAGTGCTGTGAGAATTGAATAGCTTCCCATGCTAGTGATCTTCGAAAACATTTTGCATCTCTTTCACTACTGACATGTTGCCTGCATAACTATTTTTGAGATTAATTTGGGGATTGTTTTTTGTGAGGAAATGTCTCAGAAAAACCATTCTTAGGTTTTGGTGAAATTAGAAGGGGCTTAAGGACAGTTTAGAAAGTGAAAGGCCTAATGGTATATCAGGTTTGAGGGTGAAGGTCTGCTGATTAGGTAGAAAATTAACAAATGAAACTTAAGGTGTTTTTTAAGGTCTTTAGAAAGAAAGATTACCTCTGATACCTTAACGTAGTTCATGAGACAGGTGGTTTTGATTTCTAGACTTTTGATATACATGTGCTGGGTTATGTAAAGATAATCATTATAATGTTTCTGTTAAAAACAGTAAATGCAATTGAAGTTACATAAAACCAGTAAAATGTAGTACCCTATGTTTAGCTGGAGTCACAAATATCAGATAATGAATTTTTAAGTTAACCAGGTTAAAGGTAAAAAGGTTTTAAGAATAATTTTTGGAGCTGTTTCTCAAGAGGATGCCATGAAAACTTTTCTGTCATATTGGGATTGTTGTTAGAATCAATTTTTATTTCAACACTAGAACTACCTTGCATTTTACATTCACATTCCTTTTGAGAAGCCTCACATGATTATATGATATGTATTTACAGAAAAACTCAAACCAATACAATGTAACAGGAACAATGTCTACAGTACCCGTGGACATTTTAGCCATATAGAAAATACCTACGTACTGTCTTTCCGATGGTGAAAGCTGCACATGAGGATATGCTATATTATTATTGTCAAAATGTATTTGAAATTATTCAGGTGCATTTCCTTGGTCTGACTGTGTTTTAATATGTGAATCTTTCTCTTGCTTTCACTGATATAATGGAGTAATTTTGATTCCGTCTGATGTGGAGAGAGCAATGGTACAGCTGTGTTAGCGGTGCCGTATACCTCCACAGATTGAGTTCTGCCAGTAACCCTGCTCCCTAGAAAGGCTGTACTGGATGATTTCCAGTTTTCTATAGTGCATCTGAATGTTACCTCTTTACTTTGCGATGATAAATTCAGTCTTTGGCCAAATCTTGTGCAAACTACCTTACTATTGGGTGATCAAAATGTTTTCAGTTCATATTGCTGTTCATAGACACTATCAGAGAAAAACTTGTTTCTCTTGATCTGGTACTTGGAATGCCAAGACTGAAAAAGACAATTTGACAGGATTCTAAGAGGTGTTGGAATATTTAGAGTGTTTTTAGTAAAAGTGCCCATTCTAAATGTTTAGTGTATTTGTCAAAACAGAATAGCATCAGGGGAAAAGTTGTTGCCAGAAAAAAACGCCCATGTCTTGACACTTCTGAAAGTCTGCAACAGAACTGTATCTGGGAAAGCAGTCAAGCTTCTGACCTATTAGATACAACAGTTTGTTGTGGGTTTGATAGTAAGAGAATCCAGCACGGTGATCAAGTTTGACTTCTTTTACCTTGACTCTGTGCAAGTTCACTGCAAAGCTGACTGCAAGCTCAGGAGCTATTTTATCAGGACATACCATGTGTGCGTGTGAATTTTCTTTTCACATACAGTCCATTGTCTGAATATATTAAATTATTTATTTCATTTGGAGACACTGCTTTTCACATAATATTTGCATGTGCTGCTTTCCCTGATGGACAAGTGTTAGTGAAAATGGGTTTACAGGTGGGCACCTTCATCGTCTTGGGACGTAGCAGTGCTGTACAGGAGGAGCTTATCCTTCTGCAGTGAAGCCAGCATTCTCTTTACCTTCTTCATGGAGAGATGAAATGTTTGATACTGTGGTCTGTATTGTTGTACCTTCTGAATTACCTTTAACAAATTAAGGGTAAACCACTCTGCACACTAGAAACACGTTCTAGTTTGGCTGGATCCTGCATTAAATGTTTGTCGCTAAACCAGCCAGTGAACTGAGTGCCAGCCTCTGATGATCTAGGTCTCTACAGGTTTGGCTCCAGGGAGTTTTCCCCTTGTAGTATTTAACTAATGAAAATAGCTAAACGCATTGCATGCAGACTGCGTCTTGTTTTGCTTTTGAACACCTTCTCTGTTTTAATGTTACCTCAGTAGGTTCTTCCATGCAAAGCAATTGCCCACCTGTGTTAACACACATATTTAATTCTTTAATGAATCTTTAATGAAATCTTTTTAGTCTTATTAGTGCTTGCGATGTGCTTTGGTGTGTTCTCATGCTTATGAGATGACAGGTTAGCATTGTATAAATTTTTAGCTAGAATGATAAACATTTAAAAAGGCCATTTTCGAATGGCTGGCCAGGCTGCATAGCCACCTCCTCAGCAGGAAAGATGGTGACGTTATTTTGTTTTATAACAAAGCTGGACGCAGTGCTCCGTTGGAGTTAGACTTTAACTGGACAGCATATTCGTGTCTAAAGGAACTCCAGAGACCTTGGGTGAGGTTTAGCTATTTTAGACTTTTGGTAGTTTTCCTACAGTTTTGCCAATTAAAAGCAGTTAACTGGCTTTTTTTATACTGTTTGCTCATTCTGAAAGGCCTAAAATCTTCTAATTGTGTCCCTCTTATTTTTTTTAACTTTAATCTCTAATCCAGGCTACATGCAGTTAAAAAAATAGAAGAAAAAAAATAGAAGAATTAAGCCTTCAGCAATTCTAGATTTGGACGCAGGTATTCAGAGTGGCACCATGAACAAGTTCATTTTGTGAATATTCCATCTTTTCTAATAATATAAATTAAGGGATAATGTCAGTGGAATACAAAATTATCTCACGTTAATAAGTGCCTGCTGCTATTTAAATGTCAAGGCAAAGCTGAATATTTTATGGATAATAGAAGTTGAGGATATTTCAAATCCACTGAGTAGTGAGAAATAATGGTCATTTCTGATAATCACTTTTACCATTCATCTAGCCACTTTGCAGCAAGTGATATCTGAACTCATTTAAATCCTTATCATAATATGATAAGAGATTAAAATGTTTTGTCCATATCATTTTATAATTAAAGGTTAAATGTGAAATAGAATATTAGAGACCCCTTTCAGAAAGAGTTGAGCACTCTTGAGGTCTGTGCTTCTATAGTAAATATTTATCGGGATCAGCCTGCAGTAAAGCAGTTCATGTACTTCAAAAAAAAAAAAAAAAAAAAAAGTTTGGAGGGACAGCCCCCCCACACACCCAAATTCAGTGGTATTACAATATCAAATAATACTCTTGGTCAGCACCTACTGTGAGACCAAAAAGCTTACCAAACATGGTGAGGAGTTGAAGGAATGGTCAGATCAGGAGAATTTGTATATAAAAATGAATGCTTATTCACATTTTTGCTTGCAAACACATAGAAACAACCTAAAGTCCAATGTGACTAATAAAACCAAGAAACCCTTTTCAATTTCCATGTATTCAGTGATAATATGGAAAGATTAAAGCATATGTTTCAAAGCTTTGTACTTTGAGGTGATAAGTCCTGAAAGTAAAAGTCTACCTAGATTTTAGCATTATGGATCGATTGCATTAAGTCGCCTAAGGGGTACCTAAATTATCTTTTCTCCACTCTTCCACCCAAAGAGAATACAGAATAAGAGAAAAGTGGGTAAAATAATATTATGAGGAGAAAATTTTGGTAAAAGTAGCATCTTAAATATTTTTTCATTAGGGATCCTCAGGTGTCCTGACCACACTGGGACATCCGTTCACACAGTCTGAAGAACATATTTAGGACATGGTTAGTTCATTAGGGAAGTGAAACATTCTTCAAAAAACCCAAACACTCCCAGTTGCTTCCGATCGTCGTGTAGCACAATACTTTGGTACTACTAAGGGTGTTTGACCAGACAGTTTCATTAGAAACGCACACATAATAAAATAAATTCTCAAAGTTTCAGAAATTTGACTAGATTCTTGGTTTATTTGGAAGAAGCCTATTACTTCCTCTGTGCTACATTGATTATCTTCTGCATTTTATTAACTAACATTTTATTCAACTCCAGTAGTAATGTGACCTTCCCTGACCACTATATGTGACTGAGAGGTTCACAGATGCTCCTGTATTACAGAGCCAAGATGCCCGAAGTCCTAGAAGAACGCTGAACAGAACGCTAGCTGAGAAGACATACTAGACTAGTTACATAGGTCAAGTTATTTTTGTTTGTTACTTTCCAGAAAAACCTGTGAAACTGCTAGATTATTTACCAAATATTTCTATTAGGTACAGAGAAGAATTAACTAGACTTTTACTTCCATTTATGTTTCTGGCTTTTGACTTAATGTAGCTATTTCTTTTGTCCTCTGAGTATCAAGTATGTGTTTAACACATTCACCATAGTTTTAGGGGTCTGTGAAAAATGTAGTGGTAGACTTTTATTTCCACAAATGTGCATTAGGTGAGGAAGAATTGGAGAGAAGAATGGTTTTGTGTTTTGAGCAGCTACCTGGGTTCCATTCTCCATTCTTCCGTTTCCAGGGTCTGCACTTTTCTTCTTCCCTGAACTTGTGTACTTGCTTTTTGAACCCTTACAGACTTGAAAATATCCATAACATACTGATAGCAGATAGGTGGGAAAAAGGTCGTGTGAAAAGAGATGAAGAACTGAATTCACAAAAGAAAACTGGTCGTCTTCTTCTCCCCTTCCCTTCCACATCCTGTGTTACGCCCTGTGACAATAAAATTTGATGTTCACCCTTCCTAGTTCTTCGTATTTGTTTTGCGATTAGAAAGAGCTGATGGGAATGTTGAACATATCGTACTGCTAAATCACTATGAACTAGGTATGTTAGTTGCATAGTTCTAGTGTTCTCGCTGTGACAGTGAAGCCTGCTTTGAGTTGATCAGTGATGATTGCTGTGTTAAACAGGCATATCCTGGAGAAGTTATAGTCACACTGCATTCTAACGTAATTAAGCAGATCATATACTATATTTTGAAATGACTTTAAAGTGCAGACTGAATGACAATGTTTAGTTTATCACCTTTTAATTTTGTCTACAACAAATTAAATTTAGTCTACAGAAAATAAATTTATAAAGAAGATGAAGTGTCTCACAGCAAGAAAACCCATTAGAGAGTCTTGAAAGTGTCCTGATTTAAGAAAAAAAAAATCACTTTGCAAGCTTCACAGCCATTTCACATACCATCTAGTGAATTCATTTGTGGGGTATGTGCATGTTGGGAGGTGGAGAGTGGGCAAGAGACATTGTAGGCTTTACAAGTCCAGTTTAAATATCATGCTTGTTCATTCTAGTATCAGTGTGTGTAAATAGAAAAAAAAAACAAAAACTTTTTTTCTTACACTGTTCTTAGGCATTTACTGAACCAAAAGGTTAAAAAAAAAATGTTGATAGCTATTTAAATGTTGTAATAGATTCTTCTTTGTTTTCCCATAAAAAGTAAGAGTGCATTGCTCATATATGGATATTAACAACAAGTACAGCTAAATTAATACTGGTAAGTGGTAGATTTTTGTGCAGAAAAATTTAGACTGTGAAGAATATAATTTAAAACCACAGATAGGTAAGTCCACAAATGCATGGTTGTAAGGTCAGAGAAAATACCAGTTTCACAGGCTACTTGACTGTTTTGTTGTGCCACTTTTTGAGATGCTTAGTTGAAACATGAGTGCTTTATCTGCACATTTAATGCTTTCTGGAACTTTGCAAGAATGAGTATATTAGGCTGCCAAGCTCTGCTAGTGAAGTTGATTTGCTTCTTGCTCGTTAAAGGTGATGTAAGAACTCTTTATTCACTGGTGCCCAGTGATGATTTTAGTTTCCTGCGTGGTATTTCTCTGCTCTTCCAGTAAAACCAGAAAATTCCTTGGCTTTGTCTTTCTAGAATAACTTCTGTTTTGGTGGAAGCGCAAGGATATTAATGCCAAAGAATTTTAAGGTCACAATACTTAATACACTTGAAGCACAAGTTGGAAATATTATGCTATTCAAAACATCATTAGTTTGTAAAACCTCTTTGTAAAGAATTGAGGAAATGGTATTTTCTAAATGACCACAGTTTATGTGAAATGTCAGAAACTAGCTTAGAATAAGACCACTATGAAGAGGGCATATGGCTATATTCAGTGTAAGTAAAATGAACTATTGTGGGAAAAACTGAATATTTGGAGGAATTAGAGGGGCAAGTTAAGAAATATTTGTTATTTTGAAATACAGCTTAAATATAGACTTATATTAGACTTCTTAACTGTGAAGAAATGATCTCTTGTTGACTGAAGATTGCCTGCCTGTTTTGAAAGAAGTTCAACAGAAAAAGAGTACGAATTATAAAACAAAGACAAATTACTTTATCCCTGTTATCAGAAAATAACTATTGTAGAAGTCCTGGGCTTTTTCTTTTCCATTTAATAAGCAATTTTCTTGTTATAGTTCATGTAGTTCATGAAATAACATGTTTGGCCACTCTCAGGTATCTGTCTTTGGGTAGCAGGCATTTTCCACAAATGTATGAAGTAGCAGTGCTTATGAATCTTAATGCCTGTGGTCCCACATGGTCTGTATAGTAAGTTCTAGCAGGTGATGTGTGTTCTACATATGCAAATAGAAAACAAAGCTAGAAGAATTTGTTTGGGTCAGAAGCAGAATGAAAAAGTTGAAAGAGCAAAACAAAAAAATCCCAAGAAGTTCTAAGTGTTATTTTGTGTTGAAATTGCCTTATGTCCTAAATTTCAACATATCCTAAGAATGGTCAAATCTAAACCAGAATGGTTTGTTTCATCTCATAACTTTTCCACTGAATCAAAAATTCTTCATACCCGTTTGCCAATAATGGTACAGAACAACTGTGATGGAGGGTTTTCTTTTTTCTGTCAAGGTCTCAGACTGGATTTTGGTAGGTACCTGCGACTACCTGTTGTGACATGGAAAGCTAAGTGATAACAATAACTTAACTATAGAATGATAAGTGGCTGATTGTGTGTTTATTGATACTCCTGTTGAGTTGCATTCTAAAAATGTTTAGGATAAATGCTGATTATTTAGCAATTTAACATGCATCCTCTCAGAGTCTCCAACTGTTACATAAACAATGATGTTCAAAGGCATTTTTTGTTACATTAGATAACTGGTTTAAAAAATGTATAATGGTTTTATTTACACTGTGTAAAACTTGAAGCCAAAAGCTTATATAAATGTGTTAATGACATAAAATTTTTGCATCCCAACTTTATTTTTCACGAACCCTTAAATACGAATACAAGACCTCTTCTGATGATAGTTGACTATTCCTCCAGTAGTCAGTGTAAAGTCATAAATCTGTATGGATGACAAGTTCTTATGTAATGTCCCTTGAACGTTTCTGGTACTCTTGGTACTTTGTGAATAGGTCACAACATCATACTTACAATACCATTAATTGCTTAATTGCTAACATTAGGGAGCCATTGTTTTGATTTTGTGATTCAATTAGTGGAACCTAAGCCATTTATAAAAGGTTGAAGTGTACCTTTTGAGCAAAATGGTTTTAAGTTTATTCATGACTGTAGTTGCTGTTCATCTTTTTCATTCCTCAAATTTTTTTCATTCCTTTTGTTTCCCTTCCAAGTACTTAAAATCTTGGAGACATTCAGAATCTGATTTAGCTAAAGAGAAATTGAGCGTTGCATTGGCCTCACCGCAGCTCAGTCCTTTACCATTCATGTAAGTAAAGCTAAAAACTAAAACAGACGTGCTCTGGAATACCAGCAGAAATGCGCCTTGAGTATTGTTTCTTCCTTTCCTTGACCTCTCCTTGACTAACCCTTAAAGTGAAATAGAAAATGGCAACCTCTGTGTTCTTGCATTTTGCTATCAGAAAACAATTCATGCCCACTTATAAGAACTGTATTTCCTTTGATTTGTAAAACATGCCACTCGGTATGGATCATATGAACATTATAAATTATCCTCATTTGTCTTTGTTATGTAAATGTAAAGATAAAAACAATATGTTCTGTATAATCCAAGTGGGCTTTGACTTAGAGAATGCAGAAGTCAAGTTTTGAAAAAGGACACAAGAACTGTAACTACTTTAGTTCTTTTGTATTTTTTCTAAATCACTAGTAAATAAATGAAGAGTTATGGCTTATTACCCCGGGAATGATAAGTATTAGCACAGACTGCTGTGCAGGTTGAGCAGCTGCCCTAACAAGACTTGGCAATGTAAGAACCACACTAGAAATGCTATTTCAAAAGGGTATTTCAGAGCTAAGTGTTCCAGTTTGAATAGAGAGGAGGCCCATTGTAATAGTAATCACATTTCTAGTCACTGATTATATCCTTTCCCTGCATTTTGTGAAGTATTAGCATGAGTAAATTTTACTGTACTGAATATGAATATGTGTTAGAGCTGGATATATGTGTTCTCGCCTCAACAACATTAATACTCCACATATACATTTGATCTTTGAAGTGCCCTCAATCAGTTTCAAAATACATGACTCAATAGAATGTTAAAAAAAAAACAAAAAAAACAGACCACAAAAAACTGATGAACGGGCCTGTCAGTGATTGTGTATTAATGTAATATCAATAATTAGACTTTTACTAATGGCTGCATTATGTGCTGTATCAATGTAAGAAATAATTGTGAAATATCCCTAAGATTGTTCTAAACTGAGTATTAACCTTGGCATTTTTCAGCAGATGGGGACTCAGGTCTTACGGTTTCCTTAGCAAGTGTCTGGCCTCACCCAAAGGCTTGCACCCTCTTAGGATGGAACAGATGCTGTTAAAAGCACAGCAGTATGCACGACAGAACTGTTGATGCAAGAACAGGAAGAAGTACTAAACCATGCAACTGATAAAAGCTTTTTTGAATAATGACACTTTGGATCACAGAAGTAGTAAGTAAAATAATAGGTGCATAGCAAAAACCTCACGTGACCTAACGACAAGAACTGTTTTCCTTTGACCTAACAGAAATATCCCATTATTGCATTTGTTGTGCTTGTATTTTTGCTACCCACTGTTGACTCTGTTTCCCTCATTTTTCTGTTGAAGGAGAAAAGGGAGGTATTACTCTACTGCTGTACATTTTGTATTCCTCTGTAAAAAAAACTGCATTCCAGGAATTATGCGAAGTGAACTTAATCTGTCACTTACAGGGGTGACACGTGCAAGGAGCTGCAGAACCTCTTCTTGATCATTACTTTGAAAACCCGTAGAATTGATTGTTCTGTGAAGTTGGTCTCTTAAAGTAGTTGAGAATCACCATACAAAATATGTTTAAGCGTTTCTCTTATCAGTCTTTAATGCCAGAGGCAACAGTACAATTGGTTATTTGAACAAGTTTCAGTGTTATGAAATTGGTAATTTTTTCTTTTTCATGGTTTTGTTGTGTTCATATTTTCATGAATTGCATCATTTTAATGTGTGCAGGAGTTTGTGCTGTGCAAATGGGGCCTCTCTGTGACTCAAGTAGTTGTAACAATATTTAAATTATGTGTAAGGTACCATATTTCAGCTGCTGATATGATCATTTATGACTAACCTATTACAATTTGTTAGCACAGAACTGACCTTTTTCTTGTAAGCAAAGGGCACGTTTTACAGCTTTCTGAACATGTCTTATCTACTTAGAAGGTTTTACAGAAAAGTAAGATGTAGTGACATTTAGTTTTATTCTAGTTCACTGCCATTAACCTCCTCCTACTGACTTTTAAATAGTTGTGTATAGTGCTTTATCAAGAAAGAGCAAATTAAGCTTCTGTGTTTGAAGCTGAAGCCTGTTAATGTGCTACGTATTACAGAACTGCAATATTTGAATGTTTAATGATATACTATATGTGTTTCTGCCTATGACATATGTTTACACAACTGCTTGCAAAACACAGCTTCATCAAGTAAACGTTCACTTTTTTTCAGTGCTGAAACATCATTCTTTTAAATATCTGTTGACTTCCCATGAGGAGTCGTTGCTGATTGGCCTACACCTGTGTGCTTACTTGTACACCACGAGCTAGATATAAAAATAGTTTGTATGGTTCTTTTGAATATTCATATTTCACTTGGTTTGCCATTCCATTTCCGTTTATGCCATGCCGTGCTATTTAGTATGCTCAGTGCTTTGCTTCGCACCCCATGGATCAATTCGGCTATGAAGTTAACAATGTATGGAAGGTTTCTGTGAACACATATTCGACTATGCGGTTTTTTAACTTTTTTTCCAGTGTATTTAATGGATTTGGACATAAAATCTAAGGCATTTCACAGGCTGTTTGATATGTATGGGGAAGCACAGTTCAAAATGAGGTTTTCATTTCAGTTAATTTAATGTTTGGAGTCTGTCAGATTTACTGAAAGATGGGTAGTTATACTGTGTGAGTAACAAAGGAATCATATCATCCCTCCTCCACCCCTACGGTTAGCCTTCCTTGAATGTGTTCATTAAACTGATAAATGATTTCCAGCAGGGAACATTAGAAATACTCCTGCCTAAGAAAAAATAGTCAGGACTGCATGGGAAGCTGTCTAAAACAGACTGGGAGCCACCTCTGTTTAATTACTGCTTTGGATTGGAATGCTTTTCTGGTGTTACTACAGTTTCCAGTACTTGAGAATGTTGATGGATTTTGAAATAATAATAGCAGCAGTGGGTACGAATTCAATCCAAATATGAATCATTCACTGCCAAATATACGTTAGTCCTTAATTATTAGAACTCAGTAGCGTATTGCTGGATAAGAGTGTTTTGGATTTCAGACTTACTCAAAGAGCTTTCTGCTGAACAATTAATATACAATGTGCAATGCCATTCTTTTTGGGCAAGAGTTTGCAGAGGACTGTCATTTCTTTGAATACCTTTCTGTCCCTTCAGGAAATCTGTCTTGGGAAATAGCTTGGACTTATTTTTGGACGAGCAAATTAAAGTAATGTGAATTTACATTTAAATCCAAGCAGTTAATTTACATGTAAATCCAAGCAGTTAATTAAGCTTCTGTCTCTTTTGCCAGAGGATCAGTGATACGGCACTGATCCTTGGGCCAAATGATGGTTGTTTTGTTTATTCGCAAACAGATTTATCCTCATACTGTTTTTTTAGATGGGCTATGTTAAGTGGATCACTCTAAATGTCCATACGTAGCATGTTTCTTTTTACCCAATGGCACTTTTAAAATGAACACATTTACTGGCTGGATTAGAGAATAAATTCATGTTCCTGTTGGAAAAGACAAACCCAGTAAGTAATGGAATAAAAATAAAAGACCCTCAGAGCACTAATGGTATAAAAACTCAGAACCTATATCACAAAGACGTCATTTTTTGACTCCAAGGAAACAGAATTTAGTAGTTTGCAAGTGGTGCAAATGCAACATCAAGTGAGAAGGAAGGCAGGGTTTTATTTATGTACTTGTGTTATTTATGAATTTTATGTCAGTTAAAAAAAAAAAAAAAAGGATCAGCAAGTGTAAAACAGGGCTTTCAGAATATGGTTTCTGCTAGAGTGGCCTGCTGAGAAGGACACTGCCTTTGCTAATGAAATAGTTCAAAAGATGTGACCATAAGACAGTGGGAAGTATTTATTTATATGATGCAGAGGAAAAGCGTACTGCTTCACAGATCACACATGGATTGACTTATTTAATGTTTCTGAGGATGCATTTTGAAGCAAGAGAAGTTCCCTATTTATGTACATATGAGGAAAGAGATGGATTTTTATGAGAACATTTGCTTGTTTGCTCCCTTTCGCTTAGGGGAAATATCAAGGTCTGTCTTTAAATTCTAAATGAGAAATTTTGCTTTCTGTAGTACTTTGATAAACATGAAATTGCAGCAGATATCACCTTGATGAGTAGCTAAAATAATTTTGCACAACATAGTGAGATCTGGCAGCTAATGCGTAGTTTAATCTCTAATACATTAGATTACTTATTAAAGTTTCTGTGGCTAAATTTTAACAGTTTTGGACAATTTTATGGTCACATATTAATAACATCTATATATATAACAATACAAATTAATCAAAATTTTTACCATGTAGAGAACTGTACAGCTTGCTTTGTGTTTTAAGGGTTTATTCATTTTTCTAATGCTTTCTGAGAAGCTTTAGCCATCAGCCACTTCCAAGGGATTGATTGTAGGTTGTGTGAAAGGGCACTCTCATTTTTAGTACTTACTGTATTCTTTGCATCAGATTTTGAGATCTTTTATTCTAATAGAGTTGTAGCATTTCTGTTATTATATATTCCATTGGTGGTTCATTATGGACATCTGGTATGGATTAGTTAGTTAATAAGTGTTTAGGTACCTCTTGCACCATTGTTTCCAGTCGTCTGTGATTGCTGTTAGTCCATCATATATTGTTACATTCCGAATTCATTGAGGTCTCTCTTAAAACCTCAAGGGCTTTTTTTTTTTTTTTTTTTTTTTTTTTTTTTTTGCTTGCATTAGTAAGCTGTTCCTGGAACTTAATCGTTAGAAATTATCTTCTAATTTTTTGACTGAAGTTATTTAGTCAGTTCATAGTCCTTGGCTGTTATGGCAGCATTGTCCTTTAGCAGAGGTAGCTCTTCTCATGCTTCAATATTTATGAATTACCTGCTGTAATGGCCATATGGCTGGACTAAAGAATAAATTAATGTTCCTGTTGGAAAAGACAAACCCAGTAAGTAACAGAATAAAAATAAAAGACCCTCAGAGCACTAATGGTATAAAAACTCAGAATCTATATCACAAAGGCATCATTTTTTGACTCCAAGGAAACAGAATTTAGTAGTTTGCAAGTGGCCATAATTCCAGACCATAATTTTATCTTCTCTTGGTTTTCATTTACTTAGATGTTTTATCCTGTGGTAGCTGAATGTATATAGTGAAATGCTTCTGTGAGCAGAAGGAAAAAATCCATGTTCTCTTGTCAGTTGCATGTGTAACCTGGTAGACCACAGTTTTTCTTTCCTGCCTAAAAGGATACCTTTTTTTTTTTTCTTTTCACTTCAGTGCTGTAAATGATGTTTCTACGCAACCTTATGTATTGTCTGTAATGTTCACTTCTCCTAAAACAGCTCTGTGGGTCTGAATCTTCCAAAACTGTAGATGGAATTAAATCAAGGTCTCTGACTTCCTAGGTGGGTATGTAAATTGCTCATGTGTGGAGGGTAGGTACTGCCACCTTTTGCAGCAGGAAGGGAGATGATTCTGGAGATGTATATGGGTGGTCTGTAGATGTATGTGGGTAGTGTCTGAGAACACGCAGTGTTTCTGTTGTTCCAGTGCCGATAACCATTATCTCTGGTCAGAGCATAGGCATCAGACCAACAGATTCAGAGTAGTTCTGGGGACTCCAGGCTCCTAGGAACCAAAGCGTTGAAAGGGATGTGCCTAGTGATCACTCAGAGTAGATATGTAGGACTTTTTCTGGAGTTAGCAATTATGTGGGTGTCCGAGTGCTACAGCTGCTGAATACACATATGTACTGTGCCTGCTTGGTTATCACAAAAAGAATCATTGTTAAGTCTGGGGATAAGGGTTCTGTTTTATGAATAATCCTGAAAATTTCAGGAGAGTCTCTTTTCTGAACTGTGGTGAAATAATAATCTTTTGTTTTTTTGTTTGTTGGCTGGTTAATTTGTTGGATTTGGTCTCGGTGCTGGTTTAGATATCCCTCCAGTGATTATTTTGTTGTTTTTATGATGTGGGAGATTTAGGTCAAGAAAGATAAAGAAGCAGCACGAAGAAGCGGCTAGTTAGAATACCTCTTTGGAACATGGAAGCAGAGTTTTGTGGCTTGGCAGGCCAAAAGCAAAGATAGGAAACTATCCCAGATGAATGAATGGGCAGGTGAATGACTTTTATTCTTAGTTTGACCAGAACTTCTGTTGTGGAATAGAGAAGTCTTTTCCACTGGAAAACACATTTCTTAAAGATTAGGCCAGTTTTAGAAGTTGTCATTTTCAGGCTTGTTACTAGAGTAAGGCATTTTCATGCATATCACTGAGGCAGGCAAATAAATTGAAACTTTATTGTACTGCAGAGCTGTTGGCTTTATCGTATCAGTGCAGATATTCTTCAGGCAGGCAAGCATTTACACCCCCACTTAAATGGTTACAGTTGTATCAAGAATGAAGGAGGGAAGATTGTTTTTAGAATCTGGAAATTCTGATGTTTGGATAACACTGAAATAATTGAAGTGTTAATTTACATGAAAGATTGGCATCAAGGAGTGCAGTACACTACATGTGTGCCTGTAGTAAAATTGAAGAATTGTTGAAAAATGCAGCAGAAAGTGCAGTGGCCTGTACTTTACTGGCCAAGCTAGCATTACAGCCATTGCGCAGATCGATTTCTAGCATATAAGCTACTTGACATTTTTCCCATTTCCTCAGTCTATTAGCTTTTTCTAATTTGAGACATCTAGATAGATTCAAACATAGCAACCGTCCTTGTTCTTTGTAGAAAGGAAGTAGCAGTTAGCATTTGTTGTTTTCTTATAATACCTCTTCAAGCACTTGAACACAGGCGTGATGGCAAAAGGGATTTACGCAGAAAAATGAAGGACCTAGTTGAGAAAGAAAAATAGGGGTGGACTGCTGATTCTGGTGCAGTTGGAAGTAGTAAAGAGTTGGTAAACAATCTTCCAGAAGAAATAGTAGAGGTTGCATCTTCTTTTATTCACATCACCTTTAAATGTATAACTACATTTTCTTGTATTGGATTTAAGGTATGCATTTATTTTCCATTCTAGTGTCCTCATCCCTCATTCAGGCACACATGCATTAGGAGTTATCATGTATTCATCATGGTAATCTCTTTACCCGTAAGCTAACTTTTGACTTTTCCATACTTCAGTCATTTTACTCCCAAACATTCCTTTATATATGTTTACTTTTATTTGTGAACACATAGCGCTGAATTGAAAATTTTCTTTTCTGTCTTATTATTAGGACAGCAGCCAGCTAGCTATATAGATCTTTTTCATAGCTAAGCCTCAAGATGCCCTGTCTTTAGGGTAAAAGTTTATATATATATATGTGCATAATATACATCTCTGTCATCTGAATGAGTATTTTGAAGAGTACTTCGAATATTCTGAACTATCACCCACTGACCACTGTAAATAAAGTGCTTGTCTAGCTGACTCCTGAGTCTGCGTCCTTTCAAATGGGAAACATGCTGGAATACAGTGTGTAGAGCTCGTGCGTGTGAAGATTGAAATTTTGAATTGAATTGAATTCTGAAAGCTGTTGTCATCATAGTAGACATTTTGTAGAGTTCAGTTTTTTTTGCTCTTCCATTGTGGGGAAAAAAGCATCACACGCACACAGATCCGGCTCCCCCCACACACACTGGCTGTCTTTGGGGTTGACAGAAGGAGTCCAGATGACTCCAGAGGATACTGAATCAGGGCCTAGGTGTTTTGCACACTGTTTATAAAAAGCTGATCATCTTAATCAAAATCTGTAAGCTCCTACAGTCCAGTGTTTAAAAGGGAAGAGGGGGAGGGGTGGGAGATTCACCATCACCTGTTTTATAGTTTGTTAATGCAAATCTGAAGAGATGCTAGTGAGCTTCCTTACAATCCAGATATGAGACTAAGAAGGGCTTATTAAACCTCAAAATCACCAAAAGTTGGCTGTCTGATTTTAAGTGAGGTGCAGTCTTTCTATTACCATCCTCTTAGCCTCAGCCTCTGTCTTGAACTGCTTAGAGGAAGTTGCCCACAACTTCAACTCGGGTGCATCAGCCCCCTCTGTTGCATCAGAAGGTACTAGTGCAGTGTCTGGTACCTTTACAATATCACTTCCTTAAGTGTTATTTTTTGAGGAAAAACATTGAGTTTCTTACACGGTTGTGAAGCTCTTCTTTCCTATAGTGCAGGTAGAACTTAGATCCAAAATCCAAGCTATTTTGTTCAGCATTTCTCCCAGAAACTACTTTTAAGCTAGTGTTTTAATTTCTTATCCTGAGCTCCCTGCATGAAACCTGTTTAAGAACAGATCCCCCACTAGTGCTGTGTTAAGCACTGATTGACTAGAAAGCTGAGCAGATTGGGGTGAGTGAAACACAGCAAAAGCTGTAGCTTGTTGAGGCTCCATCCTTGGAGATATTCAAAACCCAGCTGGACACAGTCCTTATCAGCCTGCTCTAGCTGACTCTGCTTGAGCAGAAGGGTTGGACTAGATGATCTCCAGAGGTCCCTTCCAACTTCTGTTATTCTGTAATCCTACTGTGGAGGCTGGGTAGACTCCTTGGTGCCAGTATATTAATTGAGTTGCTCTTCCTTTTCAGTTTCTCTTATGTCATTAACGATGGTACTGCTTACCCTAGTCAGAATTGAAAATCTCTCCAGATGATTGCTTAATCTTCCACACACTATGAATTTCATTGTTTTTGTGACAATGTCTACACAATGGAAATTTCCCTTCTGTGGTAAATAACACCAACCAAGCAAGGTCACTTAAAAAGAATCAGGTCCTATGAGAAAATGAACACTGACTAAAAATATGGAGGCGCATCAGCAACATAACATTGATTTGTTGCTAGATTTCTAACTCTTTTTCTTGTTTTAAGCATGAGCTGAAGAAAGAAATTAATTTATTAAGGAAATGAAAAACAGAATAAAATAGATGCAAGATACTTTCAGCTGATGAAGTGCCTCCAGCATTAAACACAAAGTTGTAAGAATGGTGTCCAAAGCTGAAAAAATTCAATGCTTGTGTTTAATAATTAGAACAATCTTGGTGATTATTTATGCTCCTCTATCGAGTATTTTCTGTAATGCTTTTTGTTAGATTCTGTTTTACAGATGAGTTTTTATGGAGTGCTATGTATTTACCCTAAAGATGCTAATAGGGCAACTATGGCTCTATTAAGGTGTTTCGTTGGAGGCACCAAAGGAATGTAGTGTATCATTTTATAATCTTTAGCTTCAGTGGGGATATAGTATAATCATCAGAATTCCTTGTCCCATATAGGTATGGTTAGAAAGTTGCATAAAATACATTAAAGGACAACAAAAATTCTGCCCCAGTGCCCTACATGCTGAAGATTACCATAGCCCTCTGAAAAGTTACTTTTGGTAAGAATATGTCAGTCTGTAAAAACTATGAACGAGATTTGAAGGAGAGGTGGGGTCTTTTTTCCTTTGTGTTTCTTCTCCCCCTTGGTAGATTTAACAGTCTTAAAAATCTTGAAAGTCTGCTTCATGTCATGGTTAAAAGTATCTGCTTTCTCTTTTTTCCAAACAATATTACAAAGTGTAGTGGACCTTTAGATGCTGTCAGTCATCTGACCTTGATTTCAGATGTGCAGTATAATTAAAGGAGGATTCTTAAAACAGCCAGGGAAGCTTAGAGTTAATGCTATAGATATAAAATTCCTGACATTTTTTTTCCTTGAATGTTGTTACTGCAGAAAGCTTTAGGAATTACCTGAACTGATGTTTTCAAAAGCAGAATGTGCCCTTTAAAACAAATCAAGGGCATGTCTGAACTCTTAAATTTTTTTTTAAGTTATTAGTGTTAGAAAAGAGGTCAGATTAACTGGAAGATGTCTCCACTGGAGTTCTGAAACCTTGGTTAGCTTTCTCTCTCACTTCAGACCTGCTTTAGAATAGTGATATACAAAGAAATAAAAGGGATCCCAGATGGGGTTTTTTGCTCTTTTATATATATATGTGTGTGTGTGTGTATGTGTATGTATGTATGTATTTATGTATATGTATATATATATATATGAATGATATGACCTTTTCTGGGAGGAAAGTCTACACATGTACCTGAAGTCACAATATATCCATGAACAACTCTGAAAATAATGGAGAAATTTAAATGAGTTACCATGTGTTGTTGAATTTCCAGTCTGAATGGGGTGAAGATTTTATTTAATGTCAGAGTTATACTTGAATATTTAAGTTAAAATGTTTACTGTAATTAAACACTCATCTCTTTCTCTCTTGTGCTGCAAATGAGCTATGAGAGCTATGATAAAATATTCATTAATAATTAAGTTACAGAGCTAAAGAAAGAATGGCTTTGGGAAAACTGAGCGGTTAATCCTTTTGCAATAATAGATCATAAGTGTGGTTTTTAAGTATGGTCTCTGAAGGCTGTGTGTCTGTAACAAAGATCCAACAGAGGCAGAGGCACAAATTTGGAAGACACCAAGGACCTGGCTTTTTCCATCCCTGTAGTTATCCCCTCTTCTCCATTCCAGAACATCAGGGACCACCGTTACCCTCTTTGCTTTTGTGAGCAGCAGCTACCCCTTTAGTAAGGTGGACGAATTTCTAATGAGAACAGAAAGGCAGCAGAGCACACATTCAGCCTGCTGCAGCGCTCGCTACGTGCAGGGGCACAGAAGGGACTTGGGTATCTGAAGTATAATGAAGCATAATTAAATTAAATCAAAATTGCTCATGGTGAAAACTAACTGTTGTTATTGTTGGTATCGTACGTTGATAACCAACACAAATTCTAAGGCTTTGCACATTGTTGTATTTTCTTTATACATGTTATTATGATCTCATAATACTATAATGACTGCTGGTGAGCAGTCCTGTTCAGAGCTTGACTTCTCCCATCTCTCGCAGGAGAGCGTGTTTTGGCATTAAAGGGTGAGTCCATAGCAAGCAAAATAAATTACAGATAGCACAAGATGGAAGCGAGTATCTTTAGCCTGTGTAGAAGAACTGGTCATGGTCACAGGAAGAGAGAATTGAAAATGATTAAAAGTCAATCACAGCAGATTTTCAGACTTATTTGAGCAAAGATGAGGAAAAAAACCACAAGGTTTGCTGCAGGTTTGAGTGTCCAGGGCAAGAGCCATTGAAGTTGGAATTAAAACCTACATTGAAGATGGGCAATTTGAGCTAAAACGGGCAATTAGCACTCTCTACTTAATTATTGTAACTGGCAATTTTGGAGAAGGGAATATCACTTCCTAACAGGGTTATGTGATAGTCTACCTAAAAATAAGCAAGATTATAAAAAATCTGGGGTTTATTGAACGTAAAAGCCTGACTCCCTGATACCTCTGAATTAGCTTAAAAACAAGCAGAATAGGAAGTATCACTTACTGGTAACCGATTAGAATTATTACATATGACCCATATGCTTAGTCAAGACTTCAGTAACCATTTCTAAACCAAGAACATGTTATGCTGTACTTGAAACTTGTCTTGTTTTTCATGTGGCACAGGGCAAGAGAGTTTACTATAGTGAGTAACTGTTGTGCTTACAGTGTCTAATATGTCGTGGAGAAATTAAATTAAACTTATACAGGCATGGTTACCATGACAGATACCTAGTTTCTATTCACTGAGAATTTCAAATTTCAATATAGTATGAAACAGCAAGCATCTTAAGCTGTAATTGGTTGTTGTATGCATTTAATGGCTTGGATCTTTGAAAATCAGAATTTAGGCTTGAACTTCTATATAGAAATTAGTGTAGAAAAGGCACATATACTGTCAGGTATGATCCATCCGCCAGTGTGCCTTGAAGATGTCTCTTCTCTGCAAACTACCACTGTATGTTAATTTTATATCCAATAACATAAAGGATAGTAAAGACGAAGAGGAACAAGGATTATCTGACTAGGCAGCCTTACTTAGTATCAGAAAAATAAATCCTTGTCCTAGGGCAGGTCAGAAATTTTTCAGTGAAGTCTTTCATTTTGGAAAATGTTGGTTTTGTTGTTTGTTTATATATATATATATATATACACACACACACACACACACACACACACACATATACATATATATACACACACATATACATATATATACACACACGTGCACATATGTATATATAAAATATGTGCACATATGAAATATAAATAAAATATGTTTGTGTGTATGTATATATAAAATACACAGCTGTAGACACAGCTGTTCCATAATTTCCACTTCATTCCCTTCATGTGAGTAGTGGTCCTACCTACTTCAGTAGATTTAGTTTTCTAACTTACCATCAGTTGTCAAAGATTGAAAAATAGAGACTTTTTCTGGATATGGTTACTATTCAGGGTAATGCTAATTCTAATAAATTGTTCTGTTGATGGAAGGGCTTGTAAATGGAACGCTATTAACTATGTATGATAGCTTTGACATTTTGCCTGGTAGATCATCTGCTTTTTAAAACCTTCCTTTCACTATCCATGACAAAAAATTCTGTTTCTGTTGTGATTTCTAAAGTGTTTACCCCATTTTTATGCCATATTGTTAGAACATTTTTAACTTAGTACAGGCAAATGCTTCATTCTGTGTTTCTGTTTTTTTCCTGTGTGGGTGTCTTCCGTTCAAATGTGCAATACAATGGAATATCAGCTAACTTGGCAAGTTTATATATAGTGTTAGAAATATGTATGGAAGATAATTAAATGTCTTTTAAGTACAAAATGCTACATGCAGTCTTAGGGAATTTAATGATTATAATTGCTAGAAGATGTTCACAAAGACAAGTTTTATGTTTATTCCTTTGAACAAAGGCTATGTCATTTTTTTTAACTACATGTGAAAAAATGTTCTTAAGAACTGTAAAAGAATGTATTTTGGCACTCTTACTAACACTATTTCAAAAAATCGACAGTTAAAAAAAAAAATCAGTAGCGCCCCCCCCCCTTTTTTTTAAGGAATCTGGCAGTGTTTTGTCAATTTATTCCCAATAAAAAAGAAAACTGACATTTTTAAAATTCATGGACAGGCCAGTTTTCAAGTATTCCTTGGGCAAACCAATCTCACCCAAATTCATTTTTTGGTAGACTTTCTAATTAATGTTTTTAATTAGTCATTGTCTTATATACTCATTGCAGTAGTTTGTAAAGGAAGACAAAAGAATTAGGATTAAAGTTCCAAAAAGCAAACAGTCATTTGCATGTGTCATCCAAATATTTGTTCTAAAGTATTTTTGTTTAATGTGCACAAACAGAAAATAAGTAGTTTGTTTTTAAGATCCCCAAATAATTCTAAGCTCAGCAGTTTTCACTCTAACTAGTTTGGTGAGCATCCTGATGCTTAATAGGGATCAGGATATGGTACCTGACTAATGTACTTAGTGAAGATCTACCAAGCATATATTTTAAGAACCACTTTCATTGTTTTACCTTGTTTTACTTTTTAATGAATTGAATGGATCCAAATTATAATAAATGACAAATAATTGCAATAACCTATTAGACTTCTAATGTTGTATTATCGCACTCATTTTAAAGACGTAGGGAAAGCAGAGAAAAAGAGCTAGTGAACAGTAGCAGATAGTTGATATTTTCATTTCTACTGTGCTGCAGTAGAAGGAAGCCATATAAAGAAATGCTTCAGGATCTTGAAAACTAACAAAATACAGATGTAATATATGAACAGGTTACATTATTATTGGAAATATTTATATATGAGTATTTGTTGTAGGTGGAAGGAAGCTGTCCAGTGGAAAGCTTTCTCAGGCTAAGGTTATATTTTAAGTGTTAGCATACGTTGGTACGTAATTCTTTGAGAAACCGGTTAGTGCTGCTGGAAACTGCTCATAGCTCATAAAAAAGAATAAAGAATTTATTTTAAATTCTGTGTAAAGCAAAAAGTATCACAAATTGGCTTCTATATTCATATTTGTACTGAATATTTCTGGAAGTCATACTAGGAGGCGCAATATTAATTCTTCTTTCTAGGTAATCATATCTCATATTAGTCAAACAGATCTTGTCAGTTTAAATTGGTTTCAGTATAACTTCTTTGGAAATTACTGGAAATGGTGTCATTAAAGACTACTTAATAATGTAAAAGTTCTGTAAGTAGTTAACATAGATGAATGTGATAACATGGACATATATGAATTATGTTTCTTTGGCGAGAAGTTGTTTCACTAGTACTAAGGCATATCACACAGTTGAGAGAAAATACGGCTTCTAACACAAAGGGGTGTTGGTCCATGAAGAGGATGCCTGAGCCATGTGGTAATAAATACAATAAACAGCATATTCATTTTGAAGTTGGAATATAGTAATTTGCTGTAAGAAATTTGTGCAGCAAGATGTAAGTGGATGAAACAGCACATCTGATTTTAATTTCTTTAGTTTCTAATCTTATCTAAAAGGTTGCTAGGCTTCCCATCTGTATTTATAGCTTGTGGTTCTGGTTGCCTTCCCCTGCAAGAAATGACATAAATTCAGAACCTTTCTGAAGCTAATTTAGATACTGAATAATTACAATTAGACATCTAATAGAGGCATTTTTGGATAAAGTATTACAAATCCTTCAGTCTCTTCAGACCTATTAAGTGTAGTTGGTTACACAGTACCTTAGTACCTTTAAATTGTGGTGCTGCATTGTGCAGCTGAAACATTAAGTCTTCTGGAGGAGCGCACTCCTCGCTTAAAAAAAAACACACAACCCCCCCCCCCCCCAACCCTCCTCCCAAGTCCCTAAACTTCTGAATTTTGTCCTTCGCAGACTGGTAACGCTGCTGCACTCTTGGTAACTGTAATATGACTTTATATACTAATATTTATAGAATATTTTCCTCTCTAAAAGTATCTTTATATCTCGTAAGATAGAAGGTCTAAACACTGGATATTATCATAATTGCCTTAGGTTGTCCCTGAAGCCCTTTCTGACAATCAGCAGGGATATTATCTCAAATGTCTTTTCAAGTTGTAATGGGAAAAGGAAATACTTTGAATTTGTATTTGTCTTTTTTGAAGGTACAAGCATGAATGAGAAAGTATTCACAGGAATTATTAGAAAATCAGGGCACCAAGCTTTATGAAAGCAGCTGGGAAAAACTGCAAGAGCAGAAGGATTTGCTGTGACGGCTAAACAGAGTAAGGCCATGTGAAGGCACTGGTGATGTATGTGAGCTATTTAGGTTCCCATTGTAAGTAACAGTGATGTGTGAAATGTATACAGCATGACAGGAAATGCTGTGAATATTAGTTTTTAGTCCTACTGTACTTGAAAATAAGTCTTACCTACTGATGCTCGTTTCTTGAAGAGGTGGAAGTGTGTGAAATGTATACAGCATGACAGGAAATGCTGTGAATATTAGTTTTTAGTCCTACTGTACTTGAAAATAAGTCTTACCTACTGATGCTCGTTTCTTGAAGAGGTGGAAGTATGTAACAGGTGATCTGTGAGCTAGAGAAGTAATGGCTAGAGATTTATCAGTTCTCTAAGAACACAGTAAGGGAAGATCCTCTAGGATTAAGAAATTTGTCCAATCTAATGTTAACTTAATTTGTAGACATCCTTAATCTTCTTCACTGTGCAACAGCAAGAGTTGGGATTCATGCATCACCCTGTGGTTAAAACATCAATTCCCTCTTCTAAATGAGGTTGTTAGCTGAGGACTGTTGGATTTGTGATGAAAGCAGAACCTGTGCTCTTCTGGAGAAGCAGCCACCTCTCCTTGGGTGCAGTGGAATATTTGGCTTGAAACAGCTGTATGGTTTAAAGATATTACTGCCTTTTCCACGTTTCTGTGGCCAGGGCTGAGGCACTTCAAAAGATTGCCCAAGCATTTCTAATCAGTACACAGGAGTACACCAGGTGTTCAGAAGGGGTGGAAAGCTGTAATAATGGTAGCTTCAATTTAGGGGAATTTTAACAGCTAAGAGCAGAAATTCTTTTCATCTGCTCTAACTACAGCCAGAACAACTTGTGTGATAAGGCCCTATTTAAGTACCCTCAGGTCTGTGTGCATACAGCAGTTAAGAGTCAGGAAGTTTTTGTTAGGAAGTATTCATTAGCCTGGCAGTGAAGACAGTTATCCTGCACCACGGCACTCATAAAGCATAAAGAGGTTCCAGACTTGTTCATGCCAGAGCTCTAGCACCGTTCTGATTATAAAATGACATATTTGGTTTTCTCACAAAAGTGAAGATGGAAAAAGAAACTGTGAAGCAAAGAGCAATTTCCACTTTGAAGTTTCATAAGATGACAGGCTACTTTTTGGAGTATGTCAGTTATTTGACATATTTCCCAATAATGGCAGGAAATCGTATCTATTTTAAATCTGCCTAAGTTGTCTTTGTTTTCACTTTTTACATCCTGTTCAAATTCCCAGACAAGTCACTGAATTTGTTTGAGCTCTCAGTAAAATTCCTTCTCTTCCTGACTGTTCTCTGCCAGACAGTGCTAACAAGAAGCCTTCCAAGCAACGTCTTAGGTGGAATACGCTGTAATAGCCTGAAAGGGGACTTTTTGTTGCGAGTCCTCTGAACCCCAGAGATGTGAGTTGTCTTGTCCTGAAAGCATGTGCTTCTCTAAACCCCAAAGATGTTGAGTTTTCTTTTCCTCAAAGAACGCAGTCACAAAGCAGAGGGGGGAAAAAAAATCTTTTAAGAGAGAGATTCCTTTTTCAGGCCTTTGAGTGCCTGGGAAAGGGAAGCAATAGAAACTAATGTGCCAATCCTAGAAGTGTAGTGTGCAGTTGAATGCTTTCTAAAAAGAAAGGACGGAGTTAATCCATTAGCTCTGCTTTTACTGTAACCCAACCTCTGACAGCTCTGATACTGGCAGTTACCTGCAGTTCTGTTCCTAGTGCGGTAGCACTGAGAGGTTTCGTGCCCTTTAAAACAAGGGAGGGGGGACAAGGGGCAAAGGGGCGCCTTACTGTTTATATACCACGTCTGCACACTTACCTGGCACCAGATCATAATCGTATAAAAGAGTTATTTGCTTCCCTTGGTATCAAGGTAATTTAGGAGCAAGTTAGACTTAGGTGAATGATGGCATTTTCCCTTTATTCCCTTTGCAAATACCTGGTAGCTGGGTGGCAGTATGTGGGTGCTATTAAGGCTTAAGATCCCGGTGTTCTGCTTCTTGCTTGTGCTGCTTCCTCTGTGTTTTGCAGTCATTTTCTGTTTGCCTCACAGGAGCTAAGAAACTGAGGCTAAAATGGAAAGCAGTTCCATTTTGAAATACATTTATAGGTAAAGCTAACTTGCATAGTGTTCAGTGAGTGAAAACTATATAGAATGAGGCTTAAAAAGGTTATTGTGCAAGTGATAATTTTCATTTTGAATTGAAATGAATAGTTCCTCCACAAACTACTTTAAGCAGTCTGAAAGCGGCATGTGACTGTGAATATAGCTATATATAACTTTCAAATTCTGCTTTCTAGATCTTGCTTTAACTTTGAATAGCTCAGTGTGTGCAGACTCCCGTCATTTGTGGGTAGTGCTGCTTGGTATATATCCCAGACCAGGAGCAATGGAGATCAATAATTGAAGGGGGTTTCCATTCAAATGAAAGCATCTTGGGTTAATAGTGAATTGCAGCAGAACAAGTCCTGCCAAGTTTGTCTGGAGTGACGGGAATTTAGACTGAAAAATCTCTAAGACTGAGGCTTGGAGGCAGGTCTTAAAGGCCACAGAACCTGACAAATCCAAGGATGCTTAGAGGTAAGATAAGCAGATAATGGGAACCAGCCTTCTCAGTTTTCTACATTTCTAAGATGTGAGAGTCATCACAGGAAAATGCATCAATTGTGCTGGATCAAGGAATAAATGCAATTTTTTATGAATCGTGATGTGTTTATGTTTGGAGAGCCCGCTCATTTGAAGGAGGAGAACCTCTGGGAGGGGCAGTGACACTGAGCTGAGCTCTCTAGCCTCTTTCAGCTATTATGTAAACCTTGAATGTATTATACGGAATTTAACTGGTCTGGGTAAATGGCAAAGAGCCTACCTGCCCAAGGAGTATATTGGAGTGGCTAGAAAAGCCTAGAAGCACACAACCCAGGATATGTAGCCATTTGGTAAAGGTCATGCTGGGGCAGTGCAGAGGCAGCTGTGGAACAAAGTGTGAAAACTGGCCTGAGATGAACAATCAGCTATGTAGCATCTTTCAAATCATCCGACGAAGCAAGACCTAGTCATTAGCTTGCTGCTGTTGTACCAGACAGACAATTTATTGTTAAATGCTTGTCTGTAGAGAAGAATTTGCTTTTTTCTAGGAGCTCTCAATGGCACTGACATTTACTCAGAGTAAATCTAGCATGGGTTGGCTCAGAACAGTACAGCTTGACAGACATGACATTTACTGCTGCCATACTTTAACCAATATTGTGATGATAAGGTCTTGGATATCCAATGGAATTGGTGAAATACAATTTTAAATCTAATGGATAGTCTATTTACCTTTTCACTAAGCCCTAAGAAGAAATAAATTAAGGATCTTTTGTTGCTCCTTGGTATACACTGAGAAAACCTCATGAATTAAATTTTACCCTTATTTCCATTGTCTCTAGACATTAAAGGTACAAGTTATATTTTCCTTTCCTTTTTTGGAGTTTGTAAATCTGTTTGCCTAAGCCTTGCTAAACTGTAGATTATACGTGATCTTTAAATACTATATGATTATTATGAAAAGGAAAAGATATTTATTCACATTCAGTGCCATCCATAAAAATCAAGAGAGCTCTTTAAGTTGTAAGTGACCTTTCATAGTTTTCCAGACTTCTTGAAAAATTCAGTTTGATTTATAATTCTGTTCAGTTCTTCCCCTCATGCAGTTCAGTTCTATGTTTTCTGCTAAGTTTAATATAATAAATGAAACAACACTTAATGCACATAATACTTCATAGCTAGGTATCACACAAATTCCGTGTCTTTTTTTTTCCTGTAGGATACAAGGAAATTAATTAAAAGAAACCAAGGTAGGCAGACAGGTGCAGTACTCCTTAATAAACAGAACTGCTGGAAGTCTGTCAGCAGTAAGGATTTGTATTTTTTAGAAAATGTTACTTTCCCACCTCTTGGTCTTTTAGTGATATTGCAGTAAAGTGTTGGGACTCTCCACAGTTTGATTTTGTCACCCAGTGCCCATAGCAGATGCTCCCCCCCCCCCCTCGTTTTTCTTCTGAGGTGATATCGGTGACACAGGCTGGAATTTATGAAGCAGACTGCAGTAGAACAGCAAGCTGTATTGGTCCGTGGTTCCTTCTACGGTTTGTGAAACCAGCTCTAGTAGTGTAACTCTTCAGTTCTTTGGAATCTTGTTYGCAGCTTGGAAGAAGTTACTCTGTGAAGACCAAAACAAATGAAGCCAGGTTTCGTGGTTGTTGAGGGTATTTGTAAGGGCTCACTCATGCAGATTTTCTAGTTCCTGAGAATGCCTGACCAAAGCCTGCAGCTTGCCTCTCCACCAGGTGATTAAAAGCAATGCTTAGAGGGAGTCTTTCCCTTTCAGTATGTTTGCAACTTCTGGGACTTCTGAGGCTTCCATTCCTTGGACAAACTTTTCGAAAAAGCTAATGGATTTGAAGTGGAAAATACATACATATGTGCCTAAAGCAATTTTTCAGTACTACCTTTTTTTCCTTTTCTATTTATTTCTTTACTGTATTTTTCCTTCCTATATATAAACTCCTCTTGAAGGCGTATGCATATAATAAGTATGCATATAGTAAGTATTTTGATTTTTTTGTTTCATTGTGTAATAAATCTCTCCAGCCCCATGCTTGCTTCTCAGCTGATGACCACAGTGCACATGCATCCTTGTTTTTTGTTATGTCAAAAGGAATTTGTCTCATTGACTGGTGAAGGCACATGAGTAAATGTGTGTATATGATGCTGCCCAATTGATAGGAGCAGCAGCCAAGGGAGCCCTGGTATCAGGAAACTCACACCAGGGTCCGGTATTCAGGAATGACAGCTAAAAGGAAATCTTCCATCTTTCCTTCTTTCATCTTCCTGGCATATGATACCTTGTGTAGTAATTAACCTTATATATTAATTAACTATTATTTTCAATTTATTTGCTCTTGTCTTAGTTCCCCCCCCCCCCCTTCTCTTCCCTTTTCTTTTTTTTAGCCCAGTTTGGAGAGGACAGATTGAATGTTTGATGAGATCTTTGTCCTTCCTTTCGAATAAATTTTCCCATCAGCTCACAAAAGATTTTAACTTTTGCCGGGGGGGCAGGAAATAGAGGTATAGGAAAAGGTGTTCTTCGCATTAGGAGCAACTGCTGAAGTGCTGAGGACTTCCCACGAGGTGCAGGACCAAGGAAATGAAAAACATAATGACTAGTATTGTTTTTCTTTATACGATAGTTCCAGCACTTGGTTCATTATTGTGTCATCATGAAATGAGGAAAAAATAGCTGCAATTGACTTCTGAGTTTTCACTAACTTTTCATTAAAACTTTAAATATCAGGAATTTGCCAGTGCTTGCCATGCATGTTCAGGTAAGCATCCATATGGACCTGTATTCTTTATTCCGGACAAGAAGAAACTTCAGAAGACAGAAATGTTGTGCAGGAAATACTGTTATTAATTAAGTGCATGAAAATGAAGGGCTTCAACCTAGGGGTCAGGAATAAAAGGTCTTAGTAAAGACAGGAGGAAAATTTCAAGTTTGAATTTAAAAACAGTGTGCTGGATAAATGATAGAAACATTACTAGTATTCAGCATCAGTGGGGAATCTCTAACAAGAAATAAAGTAATGTATTATTAAAAATACAGAATAGTTTTATTTCCACCAGGAAATGAAAGAATTGCATGAAGCTGTCTTTTTATAGCTTTTTTTCATAAATCATTTGCATAATATTTCCTTCTTACTATTAGTCATAAGTTCAATTTTCAGTTGTGTAGTGTGTCAAGAAGTGGTTATGTCTTGATGAGATCCAATTATTCATGTGTTTATTTTGCCAGATTTTTTTTAAAGTGTGTTGAAGTAAAGGTTACTGTCCTTCATGGTTTAAGATAATCAAATTATACACACAATGTTATGGGGTGAAAGCAATTACCAGTCATGCAAACACAGTTAAAATAAGTTTTGAAGTTTTCGGAGAGCTTTAACATTTTATTACCGCTCTTAAGTAAGAATATTGTCATAATAGTTTATAAACCTGCTAGATAATCAAAACCTGTTCTTTTTAATGCCAACTGCTCGTAGATGTGTTTTAGTGGATCTTCCCTTTGAATAAGTATGACATCTTTGGTGAACAGCATAGTAGTTTTGCTGCGTGGTTCCAAGTTACGAAGGCATAAGAAGAATTAAGAAAAAGCTTGCTTACACATCTTTCAGGGAAAAAAAACAATTCGATTTATTTTAAAGCCATAGCTAACCAGATCCTCTCGCTTTTCTGACTCAGGTAGTTCTTTCTTAGTGGGGGGAGTCTTGCTAAGAATGTTTGATGAATGTTTGAGCTCTTAATACTTTGGAACAACTTGAACTTGTCAATGTGCTGCATTTAAGTGCCCACTGAGCAATAGCCTGTGTGAGTGTAAATATTCTTGGCGGGACAGCAGTGTTATTCCAAAGTGTGTGTTCAATCAAGCAGTCATCATAGAATTGCGGCTGGTACTTAGTATAAATGACACAAGGCTGCATTAACCAATTAAAAGGTTACAACAAGGTATCAGCTAGCGAAGGGAGCAAGAAACTTGCAAAATATTTTATGATCAAATGTTGGTTCCAGAACTTGAGCAACCTCTGCCTGCTTAGCAATGTGCTTGCTGTGGGTAGCTTTGAGGAACAGAATGGCGGAGAGTGTTATTTACCTTAAACATCAAAATGCTTGCTTTCTTTGAACTCTCTGCCAGTGAAGGAAATGTAGTGCAGTTCAAGTCAAGATGATGGTTATATATCAGAGTAGCAGAATTTTCCTTAACACACTCTGGAAATAGCAAAGAGGAGTAGCAGTCAATAAGTTCAAATAGTAGCTATTGGGGAGTTTCCCTTCTCCAGCCTTTCATAATTCACTGCCATCAAGTGTGATTAGTCAGAATGTATACAAGTGAACTAGGTCTCTCTCCCAGGATTAGCTAGATCAGTGACCCATTTCACAGCAGTAGGACCTTTCTATTCAGTTTGGATTTTGTCTGAATTCACTGTACACAAAGAATGTCTCGCTACAAAGAACACGGAGCTTTGAAAAGGTGGCTTTATTCACTTTGTTGTAGCCCTGCTGTCACCGGCAGAACAGGTGCTAAAGCTTGTGTGTGCCAGCTACTAGCTTCAGCAGTTATTTACTACAATTGATGCTTGATCGTTTTCAATACTTGATCACAAGAAAAATTTATGTATCCAGCCTCACTCTAATATTCTACAGCATTGTATCCATAAAATAAAAAAGTGAAGTTCTCTGATAGCAAAACAATAAGTGAAAAGTGAGCCCTTGTTTAGTTCCACTGGCTACTGAAAACTGCAGAAGTTATAAACCGTTAGCAGAATACTTGAAAAATTTTTTTGTTTGGTTGGCTTTTCATTTGTTTTCTCTGAGAGTCTGAGGTTTTACAAGGAGGAGTTGCTTCTCAGCAAGGCACTGCTCGTGTTTGTAGTCAACACTGAATTTTAATTGAAGTTAGTCAGGATGACTGTCAAAAATGATTTCAACTTGGAATAAGTCAAAATCAGTTGAGGTTTTTCAGAATAGGGCCAAATTATATGAATTACGTGCTTAAATCTGTGCACTTCACTTGAGATTTGAAACCAAGAGAAGGTTCTATTAAACAGACCGTGGGTAAATTTTAAACTGTAAATCAAGAATCACAAGCTTCTTGTACACTTAATTAAGTCAGAAAATGCTAGTATATCGAAATGCAAGTGTTCATGAGTTTCAGAACTGCCGAATAAAACCCTGAGGTTGGGGGTCAGGGAGGGGTTGACATTTTGTTGTCTGAGACTTTCTCAAGTTTGGATGTTTTGCTGTCGTAAACAATATTTTGGAAGTGACTTCCCCAAAAGCTTGCCCTATGTCAGGGAACTTTCCTGGACGCTACCAACTCGGGCGATTCTTCTGTCTCTCATGACCCCTCTGGTACCTGTTCTCCGTTTTATTGTTTCACTTCCGTGGTGACACGTTGTTTCTGTGAATGTGCTGCCTGGGAAGCTGAATACTTCCCGAGATGCCTCTATTCCCCGGGTTATAAATACAATATGCTCCTAGGGGAGGAATACCTTGTGGTTGTCTAGTTAGTCCTGCCAGGCTAAGGTAAGCTACAAATAAAAAATATTATTTTATAACAATTCTAATGCCATGAATTTAAAGCACTTGGTGTTTTTGCTCCTTTTTTGTGGATATTTAGTTTGGGGAAAAAAAAATCCCATTACTATAGTAAAGGAATGTTTAAGCACCTTAAATTTAGATGATGAGTTTTGAAAATATGGGACAAAGAAATGCTGAGCACTTGATGATTTCTATGAAATTAAGAGGACCTGCAAGTATTGCCACATGCAGAAATGGTATCACAAATGCACATCCAAAGGGCAGTATCGGTGGTCTGAATTTGAATACAAACAAAGTAACAATCAGTAATTTAGACTGTAATTTGGTCTGTGAATGAATTGCTTAATTGATTTTTATGATGTAAAAAGGGGAATATTCTGCTAAATGGCATATGTATATGTGTTTGGAAATTAAACAAAATGCCCTGAGCCACGTGTTAAAACAAGGTTTGTAATAGAGCTTATATCTTTTGTTAGACTGACTAGCTTAATTGTGAATTTGAGAACAGTTGGTCCCAGTTTATGCTGAATTTTTTGGATAAGGTTAGAAAATACGTGTCACTGTGTGACATTGTGGCAACAGCAAAATTACAAATAGATTTTGAAAGATACTAAATATTGCCACTTGAAATGGGGCCCACACAACACGGCGGGGATGGGGGCGGAAGGTCGAGCCAAACAGCTCTGGCTTGCTCATGTCCTGAGGTCGTTGTGGCAACAGCAAGACTAGCAGAATTAACCTGGCACGTAGAGGGATGACGTTCCTTACTTCTTTTACACACGCATTCCTGATTAGTAGAAAGATAAGACAGCAAAGATGTAAGCAGATAAGAAAGATAAGACAGCATGTATGCACTGTTTTGAAGATGTGAGTAAAGGATTCCCTTCCCCAACAAGTCATAATTGATGAGATTTCCTTAAGATTTAATGATGCCTTCAAAAGGTTTTTTCTTTGCTTGGTTGTTTGGTAGCCCTTGGCAATTTGGGGGTTATATTTTTACATTGGTCTTTGAAACTAAGAGGATTGATTCCCCCGCTCCCTTTCAAACTGAGCTAATGTTGTCATTAAATTATATTTTTGGCATAATAATGTCCACTAACCCTTTCCTAACAGTTAAGCAACGTTGTTATGCACTGGAAAATGAATTTATTGCATTCACTGGATAACATGCAGACTTCTCTGAAGATCACTTAAAAGCATGAGGATTATTCTACAATGTACTCTTCTTTGGGAGCTCTGTTTTCTGCAGAAAGTTACTTTGGAAATATTTGAGATTTGGAAAACAAGGATAACAGCAACTGGATTAATTTCCCTATAGGTACAAGCCTAGTTGTACAAGTCTTGCTGGGAAGACTTTCAGTCAAGAGGTGGAGTATATTTCTCTGAGTTCTGGGGAGGCTGAATTACTATTAAACACTGAAATATCCAAATGTTGATATCACTGAATTTATGTGGGTAGTTTTTATCCATCATTTTTGCAGTTTACATGTTAAAGTGTGCATGTTAAAATGTTTTGACTGAGTGGTAGAAGTTAATGGCTAAAAGTTAGAAACATGGCATGTAATAGCGGTGGAGAATACAAACTTTCTTAAGCTGGATACTGACAGATATTGATGTAACGAAGTTATGAGTGATGGCGACTGGTGACATCCCAGTGGGAAGGCACTGGCATGTATAGATATGTGCCGAATCATTTTAAATCTGCAGTAGATCAAAACAAGGCAGGTATGAAATGTCATTGCGGTATTGGAAAGCTGGAAGAAGCTGACATTTTTGATAACAGCTGCCAGTGCTGTATTAGTGATACTTCTGACTGTCAGTCATTCTTCATTTTAAGAGTGAATGACCTACTTTGGAAATCAAAGTAACCTGCTCTTGTCCGTCAGGGAGTAACGTCACTTTTTTTCCAATAGAGTTACCACCAATTAGTAGTTGGCATATGAAACTACCACGTTGTACTGGGGGACGTTTTAGGCACACAGAGACTTTGCCCCAGGCTGCAGAACAGGAGGACAGTTCGGAGGATAACTATGCGTTTAATGATACTTTGGCACATCTGACCATTTCTTCAGGGTTTAGAGCACAGTGCTGCAGATAGATGTGATCAGCTTGTGAAGAACTGCTCTAAAGAGAGAAAGTGTTTATGTCTTTCAAGAGGAAAAAAATTGAAATGAGTTTTATCAGAACGTAGAATCTAGAATGATGAAAAGGCAAGGAATAAGGAATGCTGTTACCTAATGCTCTTTCCAGTGAGGAAATTTTTTCTTGGATGACAGCATCTTTTTTTTAGGAGTATTATTCTAAAAAAAATCCAGCTAAAAGATGCAGGCGTTCCATAAGCCAGGCTTTCAATTGCTAGCACCCCTGAAAGAGCTCAGTTGGTGTTTAAATGAGAGTGTGCATTTGACTGTTGGTTTTATTGCCTTACAAAGGGAACTTGGTTCCGAGTTCTGTTGGGTTCCATGGGGAACATTAGCAGCCAGCACAAGAGGAGAAGACCTGAAAATAAATGCTTTTGTAGAAATTAGAATCAATGTAAAAGCCACACATATCAAAAACAAGAAAATAACTGATCTCCAGCCTCTGTTTTAAGTCCTAAATCCTAATCCCCTAAGGAGAGGGAGATTCTTTTACTATGTACAGAATAACTTAGTGGTGTTGGTCCTGCTTTGTTTATGGCCCGTTACTAATATTAAGAATTTAACAGAATGAGGAGCTGACCTCACTTTTCAGCAATGATTTTGCAATTTTTATCTTGAAGTTGAAAAAAGGGTATATAACTATCTCTTTTAAATGCATGAAAAGAGATAAAATGTTAAATGGAACTCGAATCTGGGTTCCTTATTCCCACTGTCATGCAGTTTGTCCAAACTAAGGTTCATTTAATTCACCTTTGTTAAAATGGTCGTTTGCCATTGCCATTTAAAAATCAGAAGGAAAATAGTAGTGCTCACAAGGTTGGCCGGATCCTTTATTGGATTAAAATTTTTATTGGTTGTGATGCTCCATAGACAGCCTAAGATATGACAGAGTTTCATGGCCTAAGAGCAGAGTCCTTAGTGTTTAAATTCCTGTTTTGTTACTGCTAGATCATTGCACACTATGGTTATTAGAGAGACTTTGGTTATCAAGGGAGCTGTATGGCAGTTCTCCATAACCCTTTTGTTGTTAACAATTTCATCTCTAATGGTAATGAAATCTTCATTTTCATCTTCATGGAAATGAAAGCAATGGCTTTGATTGTTTGGCTTCATGTGCAGCCAGTGGAGCTCCACAAGCAAGTAGAGGTCAAACAAAAGCGCTTTGGAATTCTCGCTTTTCAGTTTGCGGGGGAAGAAACAGTTTTTGTACTTAATCTTTCTGTCCACCACTGAGGGCTTACATAACAGTGCCATCTCATCCTGTAGTGTCCACAGAGAAATCAGTGCAGCAACGTAAAAGGAGACAATATGAAGTAATAGAAAATAATTTAATCCTGAAAACAGGATCAACTCTACCTGACTAGAAACCCCACTTTCCAGAGGTTTATTATGCTCTTCAGGTTACTAATAGCAGTTCTCTGAAGTAATGATGAAGAAGCAGGATATCATCAATCATTCGACATTCTCTGAGTTAAACCCTCTGGTCAATGTAAGAAGAATACTGAGCTCTTCTCTCTTTGTGAGATTCAATCCTAGCACACTTGAAATTGTAAGTAGACAGTAGAGAAGAGGGCTGTCCACAAATCAGATTCTTTTTATATTAAATGCTGTTTATTCCAACGTATCTGAAAAACAACAGAAACTGTCTGCAAGGAGGTAACCGTGAATTTTTTTCCAAAATACTGAAACATTTCCAAAAGGGTATTTGTTTTCCTCAAATAATAGAGAAAAGCCATTTATTACAGTAATTTCTGGGAGTTCCTGGGATTAACGTTCCTCAGAAAAGTTGAAGAGGAGGCACTCCTATGTGAAAACAGAGATTTTAGAAGTCTTTATCTTGATATGAGTCCCAGTTCTGTGGCTATTACAGGCATTTTTACTAGTGCAGTTCATTCATCAGTGTATGGGCAATCCTGGAACTGGAAATGGGTTCCCCTGAACCCATGGGAGAAGCTTTTAGGAAAGTCTTTTAAGTCCATGGAAACTGAATTGCACAGACACATTGGTCTCAGAGATGCCTTTTTCTGACTAGCTGAAGTATGGAGATGGAGAAAACGCATGAAGATATTCTGTACTTCAAGTGGAAATCTGGCTTGCGAGGAAGAGGAGAGGTTCCCCCTTTCTAAACCAAGAGGTAAAGATTGTTGTTTAAAGCACTGGAGAGTCACCAAGTTTCATGTTGCATTTTATACCATTAATATGACTTGAAGTCTTAAGAACTCTGAGTGTTACAAAAATCAGAACACATAGAATGTGGACTATGCATTTGTTTTTTATTTCTTCTAGCTAAACAAAATTACTAGTATAATGTCTTGAAATTATATATTAAACTCATATCCAGCATCCTGGGTATTTAATGTTATCTTTTAGTATTTTCTAATCACGGTCATTTGGACACTGAAGTAGTCAAGAGGTCAAAATATATTTTCATTACTTCATCACAGACCTTAGCAAATGTTCTTACATCAATAGGTACATAAAAGCATTAGGTAGAAATCGCCATTTTTCAATGAAGTGGTAAAACTAAAGACCGTATGTGATCAATGGTAATTACTGCTTTGATAACAGAACTCTCTGAAATTGTGATTTGATCAAACCAGCAAAGCAAAGCTGTGACGTCATTACAGCCTACTATTTATGTTTCAATTATTCCGCAGCAAAAAAATGAAGTGCTTATTTTCTTTCAAGTAAAAGCCCTACAGAATGTCTGTTGACATTAGGAAAATTTAAAATACAGCTCAAGAGAGAGATTTTAATGGTTAAAATCCTATAAGCCACTTTATCAAGTAGCTTTGCATACAGATACTATGTTTTTGCATTTACCAAAATAATTGTCTTGAAATAATATAGAAAGATTTTCTATTGCTTAGACTTCAGAGGTTTAGTTTATATTGCCAAATGAAAACAAGAAACATTTGTTAAGTGGTAAGCAGCATTAAAAAATTGCTGGCCTTTTATACCTGTGTTTACATTTAATGCTCAGTCTGAGTTTTCTGATGCATTATGGTAATAAAAAATGCACTGTGTTTCCTCTAATAGCAGTAGCCTTTGACCCTCTTGGCATCAAGAGATAATAACAAGCAAAGTAGGTAAACAACATATGCTTGTTACATTGCCAGCTTTGAAATAGGCATCTGGTGGTGATGGAAAAAGTATTCCAAAGCAGGATTGCTCCTGCTTTAAAATTTTATGCTATTCAGTGGCTCACAAGAGCAGAACAACACAGTTGGTGTTCTGTTTGAAAACATTTACTCCTTCCTCTTCCTCATACAGGAGGATCCACAAAGCCAGGGAATCCTTGTTTTGGAATCGCCATCAACAAGCTGCAATACAAACCAGAAGATTACAGCTGCAGAGCATAAAGCAGCGTGAAGCAGAGCTTCCTCAGGTAATGCTGGAACAGAGCTGTGGGACCAGAAGGAATATCTACTTTCTGCTGCTTCTCTGAGCTAATTAAATGGGATTCAGAGCTGCTTTTAAACTTTCGTGCCTTTTTCCCAAGCGAGTGTCACTGGATGAGTGTTGTGTTACTTATTAACACTGTCTTGCTTGGTAGTTCAGACCTGTGGTACAGCATGGCATTGCACTGTGTTGGCATCCCTTAAGCCTTGCCTTTTGTGTCACTCTTGGCATCTAGACAAAACCCATAGCTCATTGCAAGAAACTGAAATTCATCAGAATAAATCATTTAGATGTGTATTTTTTTCTTAAAATGGAACTGACTGACGGTGGAAGAAGTGAGTTTCTCTTACAGAGAGTTTATAAGAAATGAGCATGGTCTACATAGGCACTTGTGTCTGGTAGCTGGCAATTCCTGTCTTCTCTCTGATATAATTTCATGTTCCCATAGGAGCGTGGATCTTCCAGTCCCATGAACTGCCACGGAAATGCAAATATGTGTAGAAATTTTACTGAAGAAAGTATTTGTAGAAAGGAGGACTGGAAATTACATATTAATGGTGAGGAAGGGGGTTGAAGAGTGGAAGGCCTGTAAGGACTAGAAGGAAAGTATTTTGGGGAAAGTGTGCTATCATGGGTTTCACAGACTATCTGATTATCCTGAGCCTTCAAGATATTAAGTATGCAAGGCTCTGATTTCCTCCCTGCTTTTAACATGAAAAAAGTGACAAAAGCAAATTTGTCAACTCAGTTTTGAAAGTTAAGCAGCACAGTTGTACGCACATGAAGAAATGTTGTCATCAGTGATATGAACAGAGATTTGGGGTTCACAAAGAGGTTTCAGCAGTCATATCTTTTTCATGTTAAGCTGTAACATTAACTCCTACTATGTGGAAGTTCAAAACCATCTGTTAAGTGCTACTATATAACAATATACCAAGCCAAGAAAATTTCTCTGGTACAGGTATGTGTTAATAATCTAGGATTAGGCAAATCACATGTAGAAAAAGTTGCTGTTGATAGTATCAATCAGCAATTGGGAAGCCAAGTTTCAAAAAAGTAAGATATTCTGTAATCCTTTAAAAAGAATTCTAAGTAGTTTAAAAGAAATTAAAACACCTTAAGGTCATAATTAAAACATTGCCATTACAGTGCTCCACTTAATCCACAAAATCTCTTCCATGAAATTCTGCAGTTTCTAGGTGAATCTAGAGTAGATTTCCTCCTAACTTGAATCAATCTAGGAAACTTTTTCTGCATCCTTTGTCACCAGCTCCCAGCTTGGTGGTTCTCTTAATCTCTAAAGCTTTCAAACTGTTTCTTGACTGAAACCACGCACGCTATGCATGGTGATATGTCTATGTTTTTACTCTCTGAACTGCGAAGGAACTTAATTATGTGAAAGAAAGGGAGAGAAACTGTTTTGAGCAGCTGACCTAGATTTGAATTCTTTTTTTTTTTTTTTTTAAGGCAAAATGATTCTTGGTAACTTTCAATATATCCTGTGTTTACTAGAGTTTGAAACTTTGTTGTGGAATCACTTCTGGTTTGACTGCTAAATCTATGTTTTAATTGATTCCTTGCAATCTCTGTTAGCTTAAAGTAAAGCTGGAAGAATGAATGGTCCAGCTAATACTCATCATTTTCTCTCTTTATCCTGCTTATTTCTTTCAGATTGTGCCAATGTTAAATATTGCAGCAAATGGTGTATAGCATAATCTAGTCTCTGAATTTCTTAAATAGGGTGGTTACACCTTGATAATTTGTTGTACAAAACCGATGGGGTAAAAGCCTCCTTTGAGATAAGGAAGGTGAAAGAGGCAAATTTATAGAGCGTTTAGTGGTCAGTTTATGGCAGTGCAGGGCATAGTAGATATGGAGACAGTATGCTGAACAGCAGCAGTTCTAAGATACAGGTATATTAAGGGTTTTTTTGGTTTGTTTGCTCTTTTAATCAATGTGTTTCTCCATTTGCCCTGGTGAAGGGATTGAGACAATATATCTAAACGGAAGTTAATAAAAGCTTGTAGCGATACCGTTTAAAGAAAAACTAAGGGATGCATCAAGGGAAAGAATTCATGCGCCTATTTAACACAAATTGCATCTTCATCTGGGGGATATTTATGATAGATTCCCATTCCTGCAAGAATTCGGTGTCAGACAAGAAAAAAAAAGTAACATAAATATTGTCAGTATTACTGCTTTCAGATACAGTGTATGATTACTTGGAGGGACTTTATGTCAGAATTGAAAAGTGAAGAAATGCTGTCGTTTCAAAAATTTTGGAAGGCACCTCATTTCTAGCAGTAACAACGTAATGTTTAAAACGATTTTGCATGCTTGTATTTCTGCATGCTGCTTTGGCATTCAGCTGTTTTGTTAGGCAGTTTCAGTGCTGGGTTTTCTTTCACTACAGTCATTTTGCAGTATTCACAGGTGATGAAAGGAAGTTATTTGTGTAAAATGAATAATAATTTTGTTCATGTTAAAATGTGTTGTTTGGATCATGTTTTCTCACAAGTATTTTAAGCTATTGACGTACAGATTCTTTGGTCTACCAACGGAAGCACCCACTGAAAAGGGGATATTATTATATCTGAAATCTGTATTTGAGAAGTTTGTAGTAAATAAAGGCTGGGGCTGAACAGTGAACAAAGAGTTGAGTGTTCATGGAAGAAAAATGCATCAACAGTAGCTAAATACAAAAATGTCTTCTCTGGCTCAAGAAGCTTTTGAGATCTCATGGATCACTGAATGCTGGCAGTGTGTCCTTACACTTCTCTGGGCAACTACTGATGGTCCCTGTCAGAGACAGGATATTGGACTAGGAAAATTTTTGTTTCAGGCTAGATAAAGCTGTCATTATTAGTATCCTCTATGCTTCAAACGAAAAAGGTTTAGATCTTCTGAAGGAAAAACTGTTGTGTGAAGCTTGTATCATCATCTACAGAGATCCTGAAATGTGTATGTACATGTATGTGTGTGAAGAAGTCTTTCACTGCAGCCCTGGTAACCTCAGGACACCACTGTTTCACTCCTCTTCTGTTTAGGAAGACCTGATGCCACAAGACATGATTTTCCAACAGGCTATAGCTGATTACCAACACAACATTATTATTTACAGACTTCTACAGGGAACATAGTAATGACACAAAGTGTTTGAATGGACAGTATTTCAACTGTTTTAGTTCTACCCTGCACAGAAGAACAGTTTATAAATATATATCAAGAGTCAGTATTTCTTTCCTGTTTACCTGGCCTGCAAGAATTAATATCATACATTTTCTCCCACTTAATGGCCAACACTTCCTCTTCTCCAGCAAATTCAGAGGTTATGGACTAGCAAATCTTTTAGTTTTAGAGTTGCCGAGTCTAGAAACTACTCATAACCCTGCAGATCTTGTCAGTGCATTTACCAATCCTGAAATTACTCAGAATATGTTGTCCTTAGCAAGCTTTTCAGTAAGACTCCCTGTATCGCTTTGGAATTTGATACTGGTTACTTAGGGAATCCCTTACATTTGGCAGGAGCAGTGCATCTTGTGCTTTGAGTATTAAAACAGCCTTCATGTGTTTGGATGGTCTTCCTGTACTGTTGGTATTCTTTGTGAAAAGGCATTCAAAGCAAAGATAACTTTTTGGCTTCCTTCCTTCACATCAGTCAGCCTTGATTTCTGGTGTGAGTTCACTATGTGTATGGGAGACAGTATCAGTTTTTAATCATGTAACATTATGCATGTTGTAAATTACTGTCTGGCCAACTGACCATTAAAAACCTTTGTAGAAAAGGCTTAATATTAGAAAAGATTGTCATGTACAAGCTTTAGATTATTTACCAATTTAACTTTACGTTAGTTAGACTTTACATTGTTTACATGACATGCTTGTTCATCCCTCTTAGTCAACTTCTAGGTTCCTTACGTAGTACATGGAGAAACTGAGATGCCTTGCAGGTGACCCACAGTCTGTTTGCAGAGAACTAGCTGACGTTAGATTGTGGGAACCAAAAACTGCTGAAGTGTGTGTGTGAACTCCTCCATCACTGGAAGTTAAGGGTTTAGTTGGAATATAGGTGTTTTGGTCTGTTCAGGATGCAGATTGCAGAAACCTCCATTGAGGACAAGTAACTGAAAATATTACTGGGAAGAACTAAGCAGGGCTTTCTTTTTAAAAAGAAATTATCAAGCATGTATTAAGGATGAGCATAACAGTGGTGATGGAACCACCTGCTTTATATATAATAATTTGGTTGTTGAAGGAGTGTCTCAAGAAACAGAATAACTAGGTTTCTTTTCTTTTTTTTTCCCCCCATGCAGATCATTTCCCAACTAGTCTGCTTGATCCTGCAAACTTTTTTTTATACAGTTAATAAGAGTGTACACCTTGAAATAGCAGGTTTGTTCTGTACCAATTTTAAGCACACTTAAATATCGCCTCTTGATTTTGAGCAATAAATACATTGAATTCAGTGGAATGGCTGCTGATGAATATTTATAAAGTACCAAAACTTCTTTAGCACAGAAACATTTCCTTTTAAAATACATAAGCCATAACTGTTTCTAAACTGCATAGTTTCTATAATCTGGCTATTTCTGTTCATCTGATAATTTGATAATTTAACTAATTAGAACTTGAATGCTATTTATATAAAATAAACTTGAGAAGTTATAATATTTAGCAATAATATTTCAATGAGTAAAATCTATGTTCTTGAGAATAATTATTTAACAACATTTTAAGTTTAATTAACAGTCTTATTATTCTGTCTTTTATGCTACAGTAATTAATACATTAGTAATTCTGTTGGCACAGATAAAGAAACTAATTACTTTAAATTTTCATTCCTATAAAGAAATGAAATTCATTATGGTTATCATTAGAATAACTTTTGCAGGATTTTGGTAAGTAATATTCTGGTTTATTTTCCTTGTTAAAAAAAGCTATTATAAAAGGGTAATCAATTTTTAATAAGAAGTTACATATAGAAATCTTACATAGTTTAATGCAAGTATGTTATAAATGAAAATACTATTTTTGGTCTTGCTCAAAAACCTTGTATTTTGCTGATTTCAGCATATTGTATTTTTCCAGTATAGCTTTTATTGTCAAATTTGTAAGCAGGACAGGTCACTGTTACAACTATTGTCAGATATAATTTGCCATGGTGAATTATGTACCTGTAGATAAAAGGACATAACTGAAAATCAGAATCAATCTAGCTTATCTTATAATTATTTATATATTTTAGCACTATTATGTTTAATTTGCTTATATTACTAATGCATACAAAAGTACAAATTACATTTGTGGCAATTACTGTAAGGTTAGATGATGCCAGTATTTGTGTATGTGTTAGAGTAGGACCAGTAAAAATCTCAGGAGAACCTCATGTCATTTCTTCTCATTTCTTCTTATTGAAATCCTAGCCTAGCCTAGATGCTGCACAAAAGCTATTCCCAAAGCCATTACAATTTAAGTATGAGAATAAAAGCAATTGATTAAGGTGTTCCAAGCAACAAAAAGGTAGATTGATGAACATGATAAATAGCTTCGGACTAATCATAATTGGGGTTACTGCAGCCACCACAGCAATAGAGAAATTAAGCTGGAATTTCATAAGACAACTGAGTTGGTTTTGCTGGCAGTACCCATCTCCCATCCTAAGCAAAAGGGAGAGTAGATAAGTCACAGAGATGCTTATTTGAAACCATTAAGTGAGCAATGGAAGACTGACATTAATGACCAGGCAGACGCTAAAGCTGTTGTCGTGATGGTGAGGGGGAGGTGATGGAAAGGGTGGAAATAGATCAAAAGGGGTCTTAAAAGGCAAAAAAACTAGCTAATTTTTGATAGATCAGAGAAAGAGGGAGAAAGTGGAAGGAGAAAAAGAAAAGACTGACAGTGAAGTGAGAAGGCTTGGAAAATAGTAGTAAAGGTAGAATTTTAGAAAAAATTTCCATGTGTCAAGGTTAGAGACATGATGATGAGACCCTTGTGAACATATCATTTGAGTCAATGGATAAGAAGAGCCATGTTGTAAAATCTTACAAAGAAATCCTAGAACATTTTGATACCTGATATATCCCTACTCCTGGCTTATAGGCCATAGCTTATAGACCGTGGTGAGAGTCTGGATACTTAATTGTGTCTGGGATGATGGAGCAAAGAGGCAACCTGGAGAATTTGAGGGGTGCTGAAGATTAGGAACTCTGTTTTAATGATACTGAGCTTCAACTGATACTGAAAATGTGACCTAAGACCTCAGTGGGGGGAAGATGCTCTGTGAGGACTTTATTCTGTAGGACTCTCTGCAGCACCTCCTGCTGTGCAACTTAAACTTCAGCATAGTGGAGTGGAAGTGGGGTAATGTTTGTTAGGCTATCAACACGCTGCTAAAAGTAAGAATCAATTTGTAGTGTTTTAGCAGCAGAAAAGAGTGTCTAATACATCTGTTTGTACGTATTCTGTGCTATGTACAAAATACTACCAAAAATAATGTAAAACTTGAAGTCGTCTTTTCCTCTCTTCTAATATTTCTGACCTCAGAAGTTAGTTTCATGGTGAACTGATGGCAATGCAAGAGGGAGAGGACCCTGCTAGATTTCACAGAATCACAGAATAGTTGAGGTTGGAAGGAACTGAACTTGGATGGCAGCCCAGTGTCCACTAGCTTAAAGTACTGGACACTTTCATAATCTGTAAAGTTTTGTTTGTTCTGTTTTAATATCCGCTCCACTGAATGGAGAAGTATAAGCAAGGGAACATAGTTCTATCTCCACATAATGCTGATGTTTTATTCTTTAATTATACCAGAGCAGAAAGGGTCAGTGGATTGTTAATAGAGCTGCTAACTACTCTCTTTGGACAATCAGTCTATAAGGTTTACTATTTATAACTTTTAAATAAGCAACTGTAGGTGAAATCCTCTCGTTTTCCCATTTCTCTGTCACTTAAATCCTTACTTTATTAAGCAGCATGCATTGCAACTGATACAGAACTGCAGCACTAATACAGTGGTTCAATGCAATAAACTTTTCTCCAGAAACTTGGGTGCTTGTTTAATTTCACAGGTGAAATCAGTTTGTTAATCCTCATCCTTTGTCCGAAAATAGTTTTGTGTGTGTATATATAAAAAAATGTTTTCAGCACAATTTATATGATTAGATCTTCCATTAAGGTTAGCTCTTCGAATAGGCAAGGAAGTGCAGGTTAAGACCACGTTGCATTAGCATGGCTGCATGTGACTCTGCTCTGCCTTGCTTAGCTGTTGCTGGTTTGCACTGAATTTCAAGCACCTCTTTTACAGCATTATGCTCCCTTGTATTGGCCTGATATTGGAGGAACAGGTAGCACAGATCTCTTTCTAGTATCTGAAAAAGGGCTTGCTGATCTCAGTGTGCTGGTTTTGATGCTTTCAAGAGGAATACCCTTTAGTGTCAATTGAAGAAGGTTCAGGAAAGTTACTGAAGTATGTCCAGTGCCAAAGCAATTTCAAGTGCTTAATTGTTCTTAAGTATGTTTTGGGACAAGACAGGCAAGAGGTGTTCTTTCTTCTAGATCCCCAAAGCCAGCTTCCCCTCCACTTGCTACTTCCTGTTATAGGGATGCTGGCTTATGTCCTTTAGCAGATTCCTACTTTGCCTGACTTCTGGTTTGTCTGACCCTGGTCATAGGCTGACCTGGCTTTCCAAGAGTTAGAAGCCTTCAGTATAAAGCACTGCTGATATTTATTTCAGCATTTTAAAAAACCTTTTTCTGAGTATTTACTGAGTCCTCATCCAAAGCTGAAATGCTGTCATCATAGTTCAGAATAAAAACAAATTTTGCAAATGAAAAAATTGTGAAGCAGAATTTCAGTTTTGCCTGCTGTTAAGTTTTACAGGCATTTACAGGCCTCTGTAAATGCCAGGCAATTTTTACATGATTGAGAAATAGTGAGCTTGGAAAAAGCATACCGGACATAGGTATTAATAGGTAAAGTCATCATGAGTCTACTTCAGAGTTCAAGTTATTTTTGTCAGTGAGAAGGTTTTTATACACTGGTTAATAGCAATGCTCTGTGCAGTGAGGCATTTAAAAATTCTTATCTGGGTCTCCAGAGTATATGGCCCATGAATATGTGGGATCTTACGCTGGTTTTATTTAGACCTGCTTCTAATGTAGATGTTAGGTAGAAATCTATCAATCTGTGTTATACCTCCTAATCGGTAAAAGATTCCCCAGACTTTTCTTGTTGACACAGGGATTAAAGAGTTTGGGGCTTTATTAACTGAGCCAATAGAAATGTTAATGGATTTGTTATCTTTTTGAGAAGTAGGATTGATTGTGTAGCTATTAGTCACCATTACTCCACATTAGTTTTATGGAGGCTAATAAGTAACCATCTGCTAATATTAGTCAAGCTTTTTTGGTGTAAAATTCTGGGAGGAGGGTGGTTGTTACTTGATCTAGTCTTTATTAAACAGCCATGAATGGACATGAACAGAAAAAAACTGCACGTCAGGAGTTCTTCATTCTTACTGCATATTTAGCTGTTTGTGATGGGAAACACCCTTTTAATTTACTCATGTTTTTGGTATATCTACAAATATACCTGATTATTATTATATCTAATTGTTTTAAAGTATATATAGATGATTTGGTACCATACTATTGCATAACTTAAAATTTCACTGTCATCACAGTGTTTGGTAAGAACTAGCTTCACTGAACTCGGTTCTACTCATCATCTGTGTTATGTGGGGATTTTTCTCTTCGGTGTTATACAGGAGTAAAAAATAAGGCAACAGCAAGTGTTATGGAATCTTTCATCATTTATAAAGTAAATCAATTTGAAAAGAAGAACTTTCTCCATATCTTGATTAACTGCTGATATCCAGCAGTTGCCCATCTCTTGATTTTTGTGAAAATAATGAAAGAACTATCATATGCAGTGTTACTATTCCAAAAGATTTTGTTACTGTGTTTTTTGCTTTTGACTGTATTGTTTATAATGAATCTATTAATTTCATTTTTCTGGCTTCTTCCTAATGGGCGTCTGAATACTGGAATATATACCCATTTCTAAATTCTGTTCCTTATACTAGTATGGACTGTTTACATACAGAAATAAAAGCCCAGTTCTGAATATGCAGTATCTGTTATTCACAGTGCTTTGCCTATAGAACTGTGTATGGTAGTTTTGGCTGTTAAACACAACATATATTATCCATAGCTTCTTTAATGGGAATGTCAAGAAAAACAAAAAAGAGGTATTTGCATTGAGCTACTTGCAGGAAGTACACTTTGTTCCTTGATAGGCAATTCTCATGCAATGGCCAGAGGGATTTATATTGCTACACTGTGTAATGAAACTTTTAAGTTTTCATTATCTGAAGAGAACTATGATTCATGCTGGCAATTCACAGAGAATTATGAAGGAAGGGGGAGAAATGAGCTCTTAGGTCGCTGATGGCTCTTTGGTGACCTATTCATTACATCAGAATATGTTTAGGTACCTTCTTTTGGCATCAAGTTCTTCAGGTCTGTAAACAGTCAAGAACAACAGATACGTCTGTTTGGAAAGCAGATTGTGGCATCTCTCTAAAAGCTTTTTGGTTTAATATGTTGTTCCACTATTCATTCAATATTTGTCTTTCATTAGTAACAAATAAGGTGCCTTTGAAATGGGACAGAATTGTATCACGATTCACCTTTTGGTGGGGATTCAGTTATTCGTTAATTGGTGGAATTGGAATTGGAATTAGAATTGGAATAAATAACCAGCTTAGGTTACTTCTTTTCACTATCTTGCCTACTTTCCTCCTCCAAACTCAGAACCTCTGGAAGTGAATCTTAGCATCTAAATAAATAGCAAAGAGTGTTACCAAGGTTTTCAAAGGCTTTAAGACTGGCATTGCTGCCTTATCAAGCCCATTAAATTGTTTTTTTCCAAGTAGTAGAGAATTAATGCCTACTACTGACTCTGTAACTAATTCACATAATTTATGCCAAAATATCATCAGGAATTAAGTATTCTGTTATGAATTTCAGCTTATATATAAGCTGAACATTTATATACATTGTTGAAAAATGTAGTTTTCTGCAGTTGCTTGAATGGTAAAAAATCATCAGTGTTGATGTGTTTTGTTTATGATGTTTCATTGTGATAAAAACGATTTTACCACTGGATGGCACTATGCAATAAATTTTTATTGGAGGAAGTTGGTTACTACAATATGCAAACTTTAGATTTAGAGGACATTATAGAAGTGACATTTAGTCTACAATTACTAAGTATATTGTCTCTCTCTCTTTTTTTTTTTAATGGAGAGCACAAAACATGGTGGTACAATGAGCATATCAAATGACAAATGAGGCCATCTTAACAGCATGTGTTGTATACAACACTATCTGTAATATCATAGATCTGACAATTAATACATTTTATATCTTACTGAAGTTCTAATCTTGCTCAACAGCATAAGTTTTTTAAATTATAAATGCTCCCTCTTTTCCTCCCATCAGGAGGAACTGCTTTTAATACAGTCTTCATGGTAATACATGGTGTTGAAGTCTGTTTCTATTTTATTATTCCTTAATATAAATGTCAGCAGTTACCATTCATTAAGCTACCAGTTCCTTACCTCCTTCTTATGCAGGACTTTAGCAGAAGTTAAAGTTAGTGTTCAGACATGAGCAGTTCACACAAGAAAGATTACCAGTAAAAATGAAATGTAATTAGTTTCATTTGTAAGGAAGGAAGAATGCTGGAATGCTCTTTTCCAATTTTTGAAACATAATTGGGGAAGAAATTATACCATAAATAGGCAAATACGTACTTCATATTTAAAAACACATTGGCAATATTAAACAATTTATCTGAGGACATTTCAGGCTTCATTGCCAGAAAGCCAGGAAATAAATAGCAAAAATGTCAGTATATTCCAAACTTGATACTTCTGCAAAGAATAGAAGCATGAAGTAGTAGTTTTAAATTTTTACTCCAGCATTTTTAAAGAGAGTCTTTGATTATGAGCAATGAAACTTTTATTTTCCATAATATTTCCCATAGTTTTATATAATTTCAAAAACTTTACACCCTACGGTTTGTATATTTTTAATAAATTGTGTTAGTGATTATTAAGATGAAGTCAGAAATGCAGTAAGGGAATTAAGGAAAAATAGGTCACTATCCCAGCATAATAATATGGCAGGGAAGAGCAGAAATTCAGGGAGCATGCTGATAGCACAGGTTCTGCTTTCCTTTCTTGCCCAGCTAGTACAGTGGAGGCACAATTTCTGCTTACAAATGTTGAACATCTGCATAGAAAACTTTTTTTTTAAGAGCAGAATTGGAGTTAGAAATATTCAAGATGCATGTTTTGCTGTTAATATTTACCAATTTCACTATGCTGAGTATCAAGTGACTACACTATAAGCTCGGTATCTATAACAATAGCATCTTTGCTTGGAGCTGTGAATTTTGTGGAAAACCTGAAAAACGATATATAGCTTCTGTGGCTTCAGTAGATTGCGCGTAGTACAAACTGCTCTTCAGTGCAAGTGAGAGTAACTGAACAAATCATGGAAAATGTTTACTGAACTCTGACTAAACTTCAGCCTTTTTATTTACTGTTCAGTGAGCATTTCTAAGGATTTTGACTAGCATGCAGCTGCCCTACAGGCAAGGGAAGCCCCATTCCTTCACGAGCTGTACCACCATGTGTGTGGTATGTCAGTTTGAAAAGGAAGAAGAGGTGTCATTTCTGATTTTAGTGGGAATCAGCAAACCAGTAATTAGCCATACGGTCAAGGTTTAAAGATTAAAGACAACCTCCATAAAGTATTTTTCTTACATTTTTGATCCAGGTAACTTCCCTTCCTTTCACATGACACAGTCCTCGCTTTTACTAGATTGAAGAGTTGGTTTGCTGCTTACCAGATAATAGTAGTAATGCCAACCAGATAATATAATGCCAATGGAAGTGCTGATTTTTCTTTCAGAACCTGAAGAACACTTTTCAGAACCTGGAGAATACTTGTTTACCCCTGCACAGAAAATAATACAAGTCCTAGCAAATTCTTAAGAAATGATTAATCAAAAATACGAAAGTGTCAGTTAACATCATTCTTGGAGAGAAATAGATGATGTATTAGATTAAATATGATTGTACTTCATCTGTCATATTACTTCTCTCCAAGAATAATAGACTTACTGTTTGTTTTTTGTTTAACTTTGCTAATGCATAGAGAATGAGCTTATTTCTCTCTTCAGTGGCTAATTCTGCATTTAAGAAGTTGTGTTCTAGATGTGGCACGATGAGTAGAGTACTCCCATAGAGAAATTATGTTAAAAATTTAAATAGTCTGTGAGGTAACTACTGGCAAGGACGTTTCCATTCTCTGTAGCTAATGGAGTGCAGTTGTTCCAAATGGTTTCAGATAGTTTTCTACAGAAGAGATGTGTTAGTTGAAAAATGAAGGTGTTTGCCTCTTTGCTTATAGTAAAATGTTTTTCATGTCCAACATGCTGCATTTTCATATCCAGCAGTAGTGGGACTTGGAGTTGGGTTATTTTCATCCTTGGGCGCAATGTGTGTTGGTTCTTTAATCTCAGAAAAGGCAGCACTGGTTTCTCTGTACAACTAGATTTCTTCTCTTTAGCTTTCAGAACTTGGAAAGATAAAAGAGAGAACCTCTAAAAAGCAAAAAGCAGTTAGCCAAGAGTCTGTTAGGACACTGAAGACTCTTGCTCTCTCTAGATCTACAGTGAAGTCAATTTTTTGTTACAAAAACACTGATATATTTACAGCCAGGCTACTTAGATCATCCAACATTTTAACATCAGTTTGAGAGGTATCGTGGCCTACTAAATCTGGGCTTCATTTCTGATAAAAGTTAATTAAACTTTGTGTTTCTGTTTCTTCTTTTAATCTTGTCAAATCTATTTGGATAGTTTAAAAAGAAAAAATCTTTACCCAAACAAGCTTACAGTATGTTTATTTTGCATCTAGTACATGAAATCTCAACCTCAACAGAAGCCTCTCTATGCTTCCATGACATTGGTTATTCTGTGTTCATTAAAATTATGAGAAAAATACAATAATATTTGCTTCAGGGAAGGAAGAAAATGAAACAGTTAATGTTTAATGAGAATAATGAAGTGGACTTGCTCCAGCCAGAAAGATAAGACAGAGAAAGCCCTGTTGCCGAATACCTGTAGCCCCAGGAGAGCTGGAATTCATTCTTTTCTCAAAATAAGGAATTCAGATGAGCTTCCACACATGCCAGGAGAGCTGTCAGATAAACTGAGCTATTTCTTGGAAACCTTATGGGAAGAAGCTTGGGACTAAGTGGTGTGGCAGTCTAATTTACAAATCTCTGCAGAGTTGACTTGAGTAACAAGAAGTGGTAAATTTAGGCTGGAATTTAAAGTGTTTGGTAAAAATAAGGGAAAACATAGGTGCTACTGGAATGATTCAGAATTTGAGGAGGTCTCCCAAATCTAAAATTTGGATTTGAGTTACCTAAGCTACTCATTTGTGAACCCTATTTTGTAATTTTTTTTCTGTGTCAAAGATAGGTTTATTAGATAAGCAGCTGCTACCCCATGTGTAGCTACTGTTTCGTAACCTTTTTATCACTCATGGTTTGTTATAATCTCTTAAGGTTAAGTGTAGGCTAGAATTTTTACAGAACATGACTCTTCAAAATGCCATAAGGTCTTAATAATATATTCTACATAAACTATATTTAATTTTGCTAGTTAATTAGAAACAGCTTGTCAAAGTGTGCTAGAAGTTAGCAGAATTTAGAAAAATATCTAGTTCTTGTAGACTAATTTGTACTAGAATGTAGCAAATGTTATATTCTGAAGAAATATTATGGCTTATACTAATGCAGACTAGAAGTGTTGACTTACATAAATGCTAATAATGATAGCTTTGTGATTTGCTTTATAAAAATTTCAGGTAATTCTATAGAAATTGGTGGTGATTTGTAACTGGGATGAACAAGTAGGTATCCTTCTAATCTCTCTTGCTTCTTGTTGCTCAAAGACAGTCTATCAGTTGATCTCCCATCAACAGAAATATAGCTAATTCAGCTTATTTAAGTTTTGAGTTAAAATATTGCATAACATTAAGGATTACCAAGTTTATTGGACTTACAGAAACTTACTTAAAACTGTCTAAGGCAAAAAATAGCAAAATACAATACGAAGTCTTTATTCAGTTTCAAAATGTCATTTTTAATTGTAAGTTTTACCTTTTAATGCTCCACTTTAGGTTCCATTATAAAATCCCATGTTAAAAAAGGGTAGGTGACTGAAGTAGGGCTGGGTTTTCTTAAAGGAGCAATTTGTACCCTCTGTCCCAGTTCATAATGGATTTACTTCAGAATGACCTTTTTAGGTAAGAGTTTTTGGTATCTTAAAGACAGAAAGGCAGATTATCTAGGTTCTGCATTACTATACCATTACCCTCATTTTCTGTATCCAATCCTACACTATTGTAGCTCATTTAATGTAGCTAATTTAATGTGTTATAACATGTTCTGTTTTACTCTGGAAGCCCAGTAACTTCTGTTTATGTTTTGATTTCTCTTTGATTTCATCTCCATCATTCATTTATTTACATATCTGAGGTCATGAGCCTATACTGTAAGGTCTGTAATCAGTGGAAGTCACTTTTATGCAAAGCACTCCAGGATGAGATCTTAAGTTTTACGCACCTCATGATAGGAAAGTGTTTTTTATGTATGCCCAATGCAACTATAAAATGTTCTGGTCTTTCCTGGTTGCTCTCTACAGATTTTTCTACATAGAGGGAAGGAATAATTCCCATGCGTATGTATATTTATTTTCTGACTTTAAATAACAGCTTTAATGTTCAAGGTTTGGTGAGGGCACATGAGTGTTTAAGGGATGTTTTTCTCTTGTGAGCTGCTTCTCTGGAAGTACTCTATTACAACTGAGGATGGTAAATGCCTCAGTGCTGCAGTCCTCAGTGCTAGTTAGAGTATGAAGTGGCAGTAAAAGAAGCTCAGCTGTGAACATTTTACCCATGCTGTATAAACTATTTATCTGACCTACAGCTGGTGCACATTCTTGGGCACTGCAGGAGATCCCTACTGCCAGCCCGCAGACCCTGTAATCACCACTTCCACCTGCAGCATCACTGCAGAATGTAATGAAGATGTTACACGTTAGGAGAAGGATTATGCCCTGGGGCAAGTAAATGGCAAAACAATCACTGTAGGAGTGTTTTGGTTTTGTTTTGTTTTTTAAGTGGTGGGTTTGTTCTATTAATTAGTTGGAACACTTAGCTTTCAAATTTCCATTGCAGAAATACCACTGTGATTAGCACAGAAGAGGTAGGTTATATTGTTTTTCTTTCTTTCTTTCTTTCTTTCTTTCTTTTTTAAAGACAGAACTGGGTAAAACCCCTCAAAATCATGTCATTTGGTTTCACTCCAGGTTTGACATACCCTCTGCAATAATTCATTCTCAAGAATTTGTTTGCTTATCCTCTAATAATTAAAATAATTAAAATAATTAAAAATAATGTTAAGTACAATTAAATTGTAATCCATCTGAATGGTTTTCTCAATGCTAATGATCTTCTTACATGATCTCTTAGTTAAGTGGGTGGATGGATGAAAACTGCTTATGCTTTCAGACAGTGTTAAGTAGCAGCTGTGCTTTCAAAGTTACACCAGCCTTTCTCAGAGACTCTTTTTGGAATGGTAGGCATTTCAGAATTCATGGAAGTCATACATCTATTTTAAAAATACTTTGAGGGTTGTTTTTTTTTTCTCTTGTCTAGTTATGTAGAAAACATTGGAAGACAGCAGCAATACTGGAGTAGTCAGAAGAGATGAGTAAAAAGTGAATCTAAAAGTAAAAATAAATAGCTACATAATCATAATCTTAATAGTAAATTACTTCCTACCAATTTTTTTTCTTGATGGTGAGACTTCTATTGCAGCTTCTTAGGCCAGTATAACATGTTTTATTTTATGATAAATAAGGAAGGGAGAATTTTTGTAGAATGGCTTATGTTGCTGTTACAAATAACATAATCAAGGTGTGTATTTGCTGTGTCTAGTTTTTTAAAAGACCCATGTCATGCAAATAAAATTTTATAGCATGTTGTCACTGAGCTTGTTATAAAATGAGGCATAAATAAAATGTGCTACTTCTACAAATAGCCATTTTTTTCTTGGTGCTAACTTAAAAAACTCAGCTTCATTATAAGGGACTACAGAAGGTTCTTAAAATTAGATTATAATTTCAGTGACAGTTATACTGTTCTCCTCTGTAAAATGCTCACATGCCTGATTAGCTGTATGCCTGGTCTGGTTGTAACTGCCATACAGGTCTGTTTGGAGTAGTAAAGGAGTACTTTGCTTACTAAAAGTAGTTTCAAATTAACAGACTTTTGACTTGGTGGTATTAGGAATAGGTATCTGATGAGGTAAAATAGTAATTTTGCCACCCCTTAACATTAATAGAAGGTTGTACTACATTTTGGATTACGTTTTGATGGTTTCAAGCTGTCATGAGCCTGAGAGTTTCAGCTCCATCTGCTCAGAAGTGGTTAAATGTCAATTGTTGGGTATGTTATAAGCTGAGAGGGGTCAGAGATGTTCTTGGTTAGTCTGGAAGATGCCAAAGAGCTTTCCTGGTAAGCATTTGATTCTCTAAGAAATTTAATCCCTTACAGACCTCTTATTACTAGCTCACAAACCCACCAGTTCAGCCAACTGCAAATATAGCTATTGGATGCTGAGGAGAAATGTGCTACGTGTCTGGGTTGCACAGAACCACCCAGAAATCCTGCAAATAGAAGGTTCATTTTGAGGAAATGGAGAAACACCTTCATCTTCAGAACTGATCTTGAAACCATCCTTAATTCAAATCAGCTTGAAGAAACATCATATATTTTTGAATGTTTTTAATATTTTAATACTTTTAGATGGTGAAATGAAATGGTAATAAATACATCAGTTTTCTAGTATTAGAAATTTCAACAGAGTGCAGTTGTTTTATTGATCGTACTGTATTGTTACCAGACCATAAAAGAAGGGAAATATAATAGTGATATTAAAGGTGTTAGTAAAATAATGTACTATAATTAATGCTTATGTGATTATTACAGACTTGTTTTGCTTTTTTTTTAAAATGACCATGATTATGTTCAATGCTTGAAGCACATTTTAGCAGACACTTGACTTTAGCTTGCTTTTTTTGCTAAATGGAATATTTCACCTAAAAATGTTCAAGGGGTTTCTCTTTTCTGTTGCTACAGGTCAAAGCAGAAATTATCTTTGGCCTTGAAAAAACTGGAGGTTCTCATGCAAACTTCAAAGACTATTTGAGAACCTTCAGAGAAATAACTTTCTACATCATACTCTTTTACACTGTCATAAGTAAACTTTCTTATTCTCCTTTCATAGGGAAGAATAATGTAAAGCACAGTGTGGCCTTCAGACTTCCAGGAAAGCATTAATATGTGCAAAATATTCTAAAGATGCTGCTTCCTTTTTTCTTACTTGTATCATTTTCCAGTAGTTCAAATGCCAGTTACTCTCTGAGAGCTTGATATGCAATTGTAAGACAGTTGTCTGTCATTTCCTTTGAAACTTATCATTAACATAAGAAATAGTCTGAGAACAGATTAATACATTATTCCCAATTACTTTCCCAACATGTATAGATAAAAACTAACAATTGAAAAATTACTGTTCTGCCATTTTGTAATGACATTCTTACCACATCTGTGAATGTTCCTGACAGGAAGAACAAGGGACAATGTTGTCTTTGAAAACTACATAGATTTCAGGATCCTCTTGAAGTCTTACATGTGTCTAGAAAGACTGTTCTAAGAGCTGGAAAATAGATACAGAAGTGTGTGTATATACATGGGTGTTAAATTCTTGTTAAACATTTATGAAATTAAAAGTGTATCCCAGTGCATTAACAGAATTAAAGGGATTTGTTGAAGCTCTACCTTCAAAATATTCTGAGACTTTCCTGCTGTAAGAACAAATGCAGTTGGAAATATGCTGCATATGCGTTAAGCAGACTTACATGTTGATGAGCTGAGGATGTTTCCGAAAACAACTCTGTTAATGTATTAAGCCAATTGTAATGATGGCCTGGTCATTCCCTTGTGAAGCCGCACTCACTATGAATTCAGAAAACAGATAAATTGGTCACTTCAAAGAGTGTGCCCATTATCAAATGTATAATTTTTATTGAAGACTCCAAACATAAATAATAAAAGGAGTTGTAATTAGAATGACTACAGTGAAAGGACAGTAAGCTGTTAGACCAGCTCAACCATTCATAACAAATTATATACCCTCATTTTCAGACTCCTCACTAACGATTTTTTCCTTCACTGGGAGGCTGACACACAGCTTTCAAAATGGGATAACATCAATAGAAAAGGAGATAAAGTCTGTGAATTTATGGACTCAGAGTATCCTTTCACATTCTGGAAATGGGAAATCTCAGTTTGAACTCCAGATTAGAAGCAAGAATAGGTATTATTAGTCTTAAAATATGTATTTTTAGACTCTCAGTGTCTGCAGACTGTAGCATAATTATAGAAAGCTTTTTGTATGTATGATTAGTAAAGGAAGAATATGGTAACATCCTTCTGAATGTTAACTAGTATAAATTTTACTTTTCAGCCCATAATTCTGTTTAGATATCTTCCATGTTTAGGGTGTTCAAAACAAACAAACCCTTATTGTAAAAGTAATTATAAAACGTGGTGGATTTATGATGATGTGGCTTTGTTAAGGAGAAGATGCCTAAGTTAGTAAATAAAGAGACATTACTCATCTTGCATCCATTATTTCTCCTGTCCCTAAATAATCTTCTAGCATATGTAATGTAATGAAAACAAAACCCACGTGGTCTAGTCGCATAGTCAAATCCATATTTCTGCATTATTATAGTGACTGGTTAATGTGATTGAGAAGACCTAAAGCATTTAACTGGAGAACAATTGTAATCAAAACCCTTGAAACTTTTGGTACACGTAGAGGCTTCTGGGCTTTTTTTGAATTTAGCGTTGTGTAATGCTTGAGTTTACATATATTTTAGTGGTTGGTGTCTACTTGAGAGTATTTGTAATCTGTTGATTTTTAAATATTAACCACAGTCAGTTCAAGAGCACTTTTCTAAAATAATGGGACATCAGGAGGAACGTGACATTGCATTCTGTTTCTATAATCAGACATGTTAAGCCATTCTTCCCAGTGCTATCATCAGATCAATTGGCTTATGCTCCAATTGTACTATAGCACACTTTCTATTCGAAAATATGCTTTGCTCAAGGCAAGGTGTACTGTTTGCTGTCACAGGAAGGTTTAGCAAGCTAAATAATTATAATCTCAATGACAGCATTACCAAACTCAATAAGAACAACTTATTTTAAAATTGTTTCTGTTTACTCCTCTATTAATAGAAAAAAAATATTTGGCTTTGTGGAAAATTGAATTACTTGGCTTATGTGCAACAAATGCATCATGTAAACCTTGTATTGAGACTGCTGCTAAGAAATCTTTGGAAGGTTTTGCTTGCTTAGAAGGTTAGAGACTCAGATACAAAAAATGCAAAATAGATTTAAGTTCCATATACTTCATAAATGATAAAGGAAATAGTAGGGTTCTCTAAGTTAATGAATAAAGTGAATTCAATGGTTGTGAAAAGTAGTTTCCAGTAGAAGACTATCCACAAAGGAGTGGGAGCATATAATTCCATATAGTATCCAACAGTAGGTGAAATTTTGCCAAGGACAGAGGTAAAGGATTTTAGCTAAACTGGTCTAAGAATAACAGGATCGTTTAATTTATTATGTGTGTACAGCCACTGGTCTAGCTTTGCCATGGCCAGTAAATTTTAAAAGTGAAATATGGTATCCAAATTATAAGAATATTTTTGTACTAAAAATTGCAAGAAAAGCATCACTAATATCTGACATGCATTTAGAAATTTTCATCACTTCTGAAACTGAGTTGATTATCAGTAGCAATTCTGAGGTGAAAGAGAACATATCAGGTTACTAAATCCACATTGAGAAATATATAAATATTCCGTGAATCAACAGTCATTTTTCTCCTTTTTTTTTTTCCCTTAGAGTGGGTAAATGAAAGTCAGACTACACTGAAAAAAAAGCACTGCTCTTACATTTTAGAGACACATTCTTTCCTCTTCAGTGGATCAAGCTAGAATAAATTTCATGATACATAAGAGGAAAAAAAAAAGCCTAAGTCTAAATCAGCCGTAGCATTCTGCCATTCTTTTGTTGATTGTCTATAGATCAGGTAAGTCTCTTTCTAATGCCAGGAAGTAATTTTATTATGTACCAAAGCGTGCATTTGGGAAATTTTTTAAAGTGTATCCAATACCACCAAATACCACTCTGAGTCATGTGTCTAGTTACTACTCAGTCTAGTAAGCACTTTGTTTAAATATCTTGTACAAGCTAATTTTAAGTACAGTATAGTATGCTTTCAAGGCAGTTTTACATTTTTCAGTTTCATTGGAGTGACTTTTTTAGCATTATGAAGAAATGTATCTACAACTTTTCTTTAGCTTCTCGAAACCATTTTATGTTCCTCTGTTACAATCCCATGCCTGATTTTTCTTTTTATCGATTTCACGGACCCTGAGTGTCATGCATTCTGTTCATTTTTGAAGAAATCCTCATGGGACAGTAGGATGATTTAGGTACTTCATAACCAAGAATGTTTATGGATAATTACCTCGGTAATTAGGACAATGAGTGTTTCCGATTTTTTTTTTCAAGGAAACAGGCAAAAATATGCAGTTAATTTACTTGGTAACTCTGTGTACAGAAGTTATTCAGTGAGCATCCAATGAAAATGAGAGTACTTTGTAATCTATTACTGCTCCAATTTTGGTTTAGGCAGAATTCCTAGGGAAACTTGCTTAAAAGAAAAAGCAGAATGTTGAAAAAGTCGAGGACAAAGGTTCACTGGAAGCGGTCTGAATAGTTCATCACAGTGGTATGGATAACATATCAAGATGCCTTTGACTCTGGAGTCCAAATGACTTGGTACCCGCTTATAGATGGATTAAGTGGAGGCAGCTGTTAGTGTAAACAAAAAGTGAAGCTCAGGCAACGCAGTTCTCTAGTGCATAAAATGCTCAGGACAGGCAGAGAGAGAATTGCACAGATAGAAGCTTGACATGAAGGATATTTTCAAATACCATGTATAGTACCCCTTAAGTTTGTTGCCAAAAATTGTTTTTTGAGAGCGAATAAGAGCAAAGTATCAGAATTCCCCTTCTTGGGAATCCCTTTCTTCTTTGGGAAACTTATTTACTTTTGGTTCAAAATCTTAGGATTTTGTTTCCTTTTAAAATGTGAGAAATTAAGTTTATGAGGTGACAAACATCTTTGTAGCTATACATCTTTGCTGCAGAACTTTGAATGGGTATCAATACTGAATTCCTTATACTGCTGGGTACAGGGAATGGCTCCTCTGGACCAGTGCTTAGCTTTGGAGTAAATTTTTAGAGATGATATTTGAAGTAATGCTAAACATCAGGGGGACATGCAGAAGAAATATATTGCCCTGACCATAAGAACCCTTAATGAGAACAACAACAACAAAAAATTTGAGTGCTCAGAAACTGTAATTAACCTCCTCAAACATTTTTAAAAAGTAAAAGAACTTTTAGAACAAGGATGGTTTGTATCTTCTTTCTTCCTGATTGCTTCCTTACAGAAGGAGGCATGGTGTGGTTCAGCAAACGCTTCATTCTCCAGCAAGAGAGGCAGTAAGCTGCGACTTGTTAAGCATAAGTGGTTGCTACAAGCCAAAGAAGTGTTCTAGTGGATCCTATCCGGAATGTGATTTTACTGATGTCTAACAGAAATACAGGCTCTGTTGAGTAGCTATCAGCTTCAAGGATGTGTGCTTTGATTTAAAATATCAGCAATACTCCAGCGAATAACAAAGTCTTCCTGAAAGTGATTAAAATACAGAGCTTGTGAAAATTTTGATAAATAATCTTGAAAGAAACTACTGTAGCATCTTTCAGTTTCCTGAAAGCTAGTCTCCATTCTGTTTAGAATCTGGTTTAACACTTATGTTTTTAAAATCCAGTGCAGAAGACTTGCTTGCTTTCTTACTCTGAGTTAGATAATCATTTTGTCTATGCTAACTGTAATCTTTATAGATGCGTACCCTGACACGAATTGTCTGCTTTACTCCATACAAAAGACAGAATCATTTCTTCATGGTTACCACTTGTATTTATGAAAGGCTATAACTGAAGGACTTTGTGTGCAGCTCCCTGCAAATAAACAAATTAGGCTGCAGGTGCCAAGCAAGCACTGACATGTGACAGCACAATAGCAGTATTTCATAGAGTTCATGCTAACATAACTAGTGCCATGTAAGAATGATTTGTGGAAAACGTGGGTTCCAAGCAAATATTACCAGCATTATAAATAGTTTAATTTGCATTAATTTTCCCTGCTGAGCAATATATAAATATTCATGGTCTGAGCAGTATAGTTTACGTTTTGAGATATTACCAGAGATGAGAGAGAAAATTGGCATAAATATTTTAACTTTCCTAAATATGCATTTCATTTGATTCCCTGGTGATAGTCACAATAACATTAACAAAAGAAAAATTTACAAAAGTTTTATTTGTGGAAGTAATCACTTGCACAGTTGAAATGTATTTGCTGTGCAATTATTCATGAATCCAATGGAATCACTGTTTCTTAGTTTTTTTCTCTTTGTATGTGTATTTGATCAATATTGGTTAAACTATGCCTAAACTTTGTAGGAAAGAAATGTATCCTGAACAAAATTGTCATTGCCACTGGTATGTATTGCTGAGGACTATTCAAGTCCTATTTGTTTTTCATAAGTTCTCTGAAAAGAAACACTGTAACAAGGCAAAGTAACATACAAGTGAAATACACAGTTAACCCCTGATGAAGGGGGAAAGTGGTGTTAGTTTTAGTCTCATAGATAGTAGCCATTGAAATCAGTGTGAGAATTTAAGGGCTTATCTGTGTCACTGGGTGCGGACAACCTTTGTTTCTGCTCCATTAACCTTGAACCTGAAAATCTGGGAAAGTCTAGTAAAAAGGTAGCCAAACTGATCAGGTGCCAGTCCTATGAAAATTGTTTGTTAATCAGAACTCCCTTGCCCCTGAAAAAACATTCATTTGAATTGGTTGAAATTTCTTTTTAAGTTGAGCCATTTTTTAATGACTTTCATATTTTTAAATTATTCAAATATGTAGACATTTGAAACATTCCTTTTCGAAAATACTGCAATTTTTTGTAAAAATGTTTGAGAAAATGAGTACAGCTATTCAATCTCCAGCAGTTTGGGGTTTTTGACAGATTTTCCACTTTTTGTTAAAATAGTTTATCAAAAAGGTTCCTGTTTGTCTTACAGATAAAAGATTTGGCATCCTGGACCACCTATTAAGTATTGTGTAGCTTTGATCGTCACTTCTTCTGATGTGAAAAGTCTTCATTGGGCTTTTAATCTTCCATATTTTGCAGTAAAACTTCTGATAGGCCAGTGGATAGTTAACAGGAAAGTACAATGCTTTAACTAGCTATCACTTTAGTTCTGTTTGCAGAACTTTAAAGTTGTCTTTCCCTGAAGGAAGATTTTGTGATTCAGTCTTTTAATTAAAGTATGTTTGTGTGTGTATGCACATGTGTGTAATAATAGTAGTAACAGCTGCCAGTATAACGGTAAGAGCCCAGAATTTCTGAATGTAATCTTGTGCTATTTATACTCAGCCATTTACAGGAACTGATATTTTAGTGCTTATATCAGAGATTTCCAGAATGCAAACCTTTGGTATAGTTTTGGTGTGTAATCTAATGCTTTTCTATTCCTTACTTGCCTCACCAGCCACAGGGAGATAATGTTTGTGTTTGTAGTGCTTATGAACAATTTAATTAAGCATTGTGAAGGTTTTTTGGGGAAATAAAGATTGCTGAAATAGCTGCCTCTGATGAAATACCTAACAGTAATGGTATCATGCTCCCAAGTGGAACTTTCAATAAGCTAGAGACCCAGCAGCACTTCATAAATGTGGTGTTCCTGCTGGACTGGAAGATTTTTACCTGTTTCTGAGTGGTAAAGGAAAACACCAGAAGAAACAGTATGAACTTCAAAAACAATTAGAAGTTTAAGAGCAATCGCTGTAGGTCTCGCAATACTCCAGAGAAGGAGATGAGTTTTTCTCACTGTAGAGATGGAGAATAGAAATACAGCATCTTAAGTGACATGCTAAAAAATTAAAGCCTTTGGCTAGGCTGGTGTTGAAGACCTTTGTTCCTCGCACACTGTCATTTGGTTTAGATGTGACCTTTTGTCCTGAAACCTACGTAAGTAAAAAAGCAAAAAACAAAAACCCAATTTCATCAGAAGCTGTGCAGCCTTCAAAATAGCAAGAAAACCAGTTGCTTTCATATCTACGTAGTGTTGAAAGCAAGTAACTTCTGTGTGATTAAGTTTCACAGTTAAAATTTTGTGGAATTTTTACCCTGAAGAAATTCTCAGTTTAGTATTTTAAATTAGGTTTTGGACTCTGCTATTAATTCAGCCTTTGCTTCCTGGTTAGGTCTTTTGAAGATTCGTTCCATTGTTTAACTTCTAATTATTAAGAAAATTCATAACTATTTATTGCAAATTTTAATAGCTTTAATTATTGTCATAGTAACCAGTGTACAGGAAATATCTAGGCAGATAAAAAGAATCTTGTCACATTATGCTTCCAAATAATTTCACTTCACATAAAAAGATACCAAACATATTAGAAATCTTACAGGCAGTTTGCTGAGGTAAGATGTTATTCCTTGCCAAGAAACACTGTTGATATTTTATAATTACAATGCAAAGCTTGCTAGTGTCACATTGTGACAAACATTTTTGTCATCATCCCGGTCATTATTATTAATGTGTCTTTGAAGGTGGAATAATATATAAAGCTTTAACTCGTTTTGATCTGACACCAGTTTTTGCACAGTATAAATAAATCTTGTATTACTGTTGTATCTGTGCTCAACACTCCCATAAAGCCAGTCAGTAACAGAAATGCCATTTGGCTTCCTTTTTACTTTAAGAAACCGTATAGTATTTTCTTCTGCCACCTAAATGTTGTGAAAACCTTCCCCTGAGCTTTGGGAGAAACGGATTGTTATTGCAGTAATTGGGTAGTCTATGACAACTTGCAATAATTCCTTTATTAATTATGCTTCTTAATGTGGAAGAAACGACATCTTTGTATGTTTGAATTCAGCTGCCCTGACAAAGTTAATTGCTCCTCAAGAGATGCCAACCTGCGATATGCCGGGAGTGTGAAAAAGAACAACTGCTGACTTTAGTAACTTTTCTTCCTAGCAATTTAACATTTTTCATATAATTAGCCCTGGTGCTCTTCTTAGATTAACAAATCCACTAATAATATTACGCTTTAAAAGCTGAAAATGGGGAAGAACATTATATGGAGCATATTCAAGGGTGCCAGCTCATTACGCTGAGATGTTTGATAAGTACAACATAGTTAACCTTTAACCTTCACAGATGCTTAAATATTTCAAATACAATCTTGATCGTATATTGTAAGTTTATGGATTGGTGTTTTACTAAAACTAATAGATTTACTGACATGAACTTTCTGATTATTTTGATTGTAATCAGATTCTTTCTAAGCAGAAAATTTATTGCATTTGTAGCATCCTCTTCATTACACTCAAAATCTAGCTATGGGGAAAAGGAACACCCCATATATTATGATCTGAGTTTTTGTTGTTAGCCAAAACATCACTTTAAAAGTCTAAGAATCCCCGTTATCTAATTAGCACAGAAAAGCTCTTTAAAATACAGTTGAAGTAGTCATAGAAAAACTTCCTCCTGTCTGCCGTTTTCCCTGGTGCCAGGATCAGCCTCGCAGCGGTTGTCGGGATTGATGGTTTTGGTCTCCTTCACGAAGCAGCGAGAGGTGACGGCGAGGCGGCAGCATCGTGGGGTCTTGGCCGAGAGGAGCACAGTGTTTGCGGCGGGGGTTTCCTCTTCCTCCTCCTCCTCCTCCTCCTCCTCCTCCTCCTCCTCCTCCTCCTCCTCGGCCTCCTGGGGTCTGCGTGGGGCTGTTGGTGTGCGTTTCCTTGTCACGCTTTCCTGCCCCCTGGTTCCCAGCTGAAGTCTGAGAGTTGCCCGATGGCCTCGCTGCAGGCGCAGCTGCCCAGAAGGGCTGGTGGTGGCTGGGCAGTGACCACCCAGGTGTGTCGGGCCTTTACCGAGACTCTTTACAAGGAAGAATCCCACTGCAGAAAACAATTTACATGATGATTGTTAATAATAAATGAGCCTTCCACACTCCAAAATAAGTTTGCTTACCTTTTCTTCCTGTAGGAAAGATTTGTAATGGCAATTTGTAATTGGATAAAAGGTTCTGAGTCCATAGGGTGCTGGGTAGAGTTCCTGTAATGAAAAAGTAAACTTGAGAAGAAATGTATTAACTATGAACATATAATTGCAGGAGCTTACCCAGGGGCAGAATGTAGAAAAAGAAAAATATAAGGAAAGAAAAGGAAGAGAAAAAATGTTACTGTTTCCCAGAGGAAATGATGAAGATCAAGATTTAAGAGGAGGGAGCAGGTCAGCAGAGGTAAGGAGGCTTAGTTGAGGTTAGTTACTGATAACACTATATAGAGTGTGTATATATATAAAGAACTTAGGAGGCCTTAGTAGTAAGGAATACAAAGAGCAACGGCTTAATTTTTTTGAATCTTTATCTTGCTTTAACATAGCAGCTCAAAAATCTGTTTACAAACTATTGCAGACACCCTTCAGTTTGAAGCCACTATCTTTTAATTATATGACAAATGCATTGAAGTGCTGTCTAACTGAAAGCCTCAGCCAATTTTCTTTGGTGGAAAGCTGTATTTGGAAGTAATACAAATACAGGTAGCAAAACCTTTGTGTGTTTTAGGAGATGTTTACAAAGGTAATGCTAACATGCTAATTTTACTAATGGGATGTAAAACATTATGTAAACAATATGAACACCCTTATTTATGTAAAAGAGGATGGACTGGAACAGACCATAGATTACAAACCCTCAGGGGTCCCTGAATTCTTAATCATTAAAGTGTAAAATACTAATCTGAAGGAGCCATAGAGTCATCTTGTACAAAATTATTTTAAAATGCATATGGGAATTCTAAGAGAAAAATGCATCCATCTGATTTATTAATTATAATAGCTAAATATCTGAATTTATCTAAATTAATTATATATTATTTTCTATGTTAAATTCATTACATTATCAACTATGAAATAATATATATTATTATTAAATATTGATCCATCTGATTAATTCTTCACTTGTTCTGTCTTTATGGTTGTATGCTCCCTAGTCTCTCACCATTAAAACTTGCACACTTCAGGTCTGTATACTTGTTTTTAAAGTGCTCTGAGTGGTCAAATGAAAAATAACCTTCAGATCATTCATTACAAAGAAAGACATATGGCAGTGTCTTGATGAAATTTTTCCACAATCAGTTAGAATAGCAGAGGACTTTAAGTCATTTATAGTACATGATTTGTTCTTGTGTGTCCAGCAGACCCACTTGTGTTTATTCCATTTTAAAATGATCCAGTACTACCTGGCTGTACCATACTGCTCTCTGAAAAGTAACTTATTTGTGAAGTTCATTTTCCAGTTATGTACTACGCTTTTCATTCTGTCATATGTTTTAAAGTTTATGCTTGTTTTGTAATGTAAACTCAAAATACGACATGGAAAATGAACTGCAAAAAAAAAAACAATACTAGAAGATATTCTCATGCTGAAACACAGAAATGCTGAAAAATTTTTAGAGTCTGTGTTAATCACAGTGCTTTCTATGAAATGAATATAACTGACCTGTGGGTGCTTCTTCCATGGGAAATCTTGAGACTAAGCCTGGGTCACAGGCCTTTGTTTCTCAGTTCATGAAAACTAGCTCTGTGTATTGATATAAATGGCTTTTAAGCTTTCTAAACTTGAAAACATACAAATGAAGTATACATCTTCACTGGTACTGACCTGACTATGATAAAAGATTTGAAATGCTGCTTGACAAACACTGGTTATCTTTGTTTCATTTTTTGTTTTGTACTAATAAGTCTTCAATATGCAAGGATTTCTTGGTAATAAGTTTCAGTGAAGTTATATTTCTCTATTAAGTTAGGGAAAAAAACAACAACAGTCCAATTAAGATCTGTTGCTTACTAGCCTGAGAAGCTACAATTTCCTTGGCAATGGTTACTCCACTATACTTAATACTAACAATAAACCAGCAATTGTGAAAATATGGCACCAATCGGGAAAACACTTTATATGTGTAGACAGTATTGTCAGTATTTTGTAAATGGAGTATGTATGTACTTACACGGTGGATTCTTCTTACTTTGCATTGAGAATTGAAGATGGCAAAATAGGACTGGTAATTATACAGCAAATCTGCTTTTCTGTTTAAGAGAGTACAGTCTAAATTAGGAAGGATAGGAAAGAAAACTGTCAAATAAATCAACAGTTTTTAATGGTGCTATAATAATCTTTTTCTTTTCCTGAAAACCTTTACACATTTTGGTAACTTTATGTATGTGAGTTTTAGATTATTCAGTGTTCTCAAATACATTTATCTAAAACTCATATACGTAGTCACATAATGAGATCTGCAACAGAGGAAGACTGATGTTGACCTGTTCGTTCTTTTTGTTTTGATTTTTTTTCCCCAGAGAAAAGCATACAAAGATGTTTATTTTTAAACCAACAAAATTTAGGTATATGCTACAAGTAATCAGTCTTCCTGTGCTGCAGATCTCATTATGGGTTTACTGAATCTGAGAACTCAAGTTTGCTTCTCAGCTATGGAGTTTAAATACTTCTGTGTATTCTGTTGCCAACAGAAGAAGTTACAAAAATTATATGCTATATTGTAATCTGATACCAACTAATACAGCACTGAAATTAGCAGGGCCATTCTGATTTACATCTGATAATTATCTGACCCCTATCGTCAGTGAATTGCCCATCCTACAAACCGGACCTTTCTGCAGCAGTTCTTTAAAAGCTTCTCTAAGCTTCCTATGACACCTGAGTTTTGAAAGACAAAAATAAAAAACAGAGAATTTTTTTTTGTATGTTACTTTCACAATCATCGATTAGGATAAGCATTTTATTCTCCTTTTCTTAAGCAGCACAGTCATCCCGCTGAATCAGTCTTCCTGAAATTTGCTTCTTATACAACCATTTATTTTGCTAGAAAGATTAGCATTCAATCAGTGAGAGTGATTTGCTTAAGTTGCATTGATAATAAAAAGGATTATTTTTTTACCTTTTTTCCTCTTTTCATATTTCATGTTGTATTTTTCATAACATGATAGCTATTTCATATACAACAACCATCATATCTATCAAGTCATACTCATATTCAAAGATGACCTTGCATAATGTTGTATCTATGAAATAGTGAGTTGGTTGCAACTGATACTGCCACTGTTTATAAATAAGTGTGCTTAGAGCTATATTGTGACTTTAGCCTGTCTTTGAGCTGTAGGTTGGACTAGATGATCTCCAGGGTCCCTTTCAACCACTGGTCCTGTGATTTGTGATGTCCTTGGGAGTTCTTCAGTCTGTAGCTTGTTTGAGCAGGAAATTACTGCTCCAAATTCATGTAGCTGACTTGGTTGTATGGGCAACCAGAGTTGAAGGTCTGGCCATTCCTGATCAAAGTCTTTTATTTTCATCTTCATTTGTACAAAGAAAATTCTAGAATATAAGAACAGTCGTAATCAGTCAGACTAAAGGTCAGTCTACCTAGTGTCCTGTCTCTAACAGTGGCCCTGCACAAATGAAAGAGAAGGAAAGAGGACAAAGCGTATATAAATCTTCCTTCAAATATTCTTCCAGTCTGCAATTATTTTCATGTCAAGGATTCTGAGCTAGATATATTTTCTGTTTAGGTAGTATCTTTACATGGATTTTTCTGCCATGAACTTGTCCAGTGTTATGTGACATCTTTATAACTTTTGCCATTAGAAGAGCAAATATGTTCATTGAGCATAAAGTAAAATAAAAAGATATTTTATTTCGTAAATTAAAAGAACTCAGATCTCTCTAATGCCAGTGGAATTTTACCTCTCCACGTTAGGAAAGTATACAGAGGAAAGTAACTTAACGATACTGCTGTTTATTGCTCCAAATGTTTAGCTGTATTTTATAACTAGCTCAAGAAGTTACAAAGATGCCTTTAGCAGTCCACAGTTCACTTGGAATGATAACCTCTGGTAATAAATTGAGATAAAGGCCAGCAAAAGGGATGTTTGACATCCTCACTTTGGAGTGTTAGGGCAGCCAAATTGGAGATATGTTGATGAGTCTGTAATTTCTCAGACTACCCTCAACTGAGTAAGCCCTCAATTTTTATGTTTTCTGGACTGCAACCAGATTTGGGAAGAATGGATGCTACTTCAGCAGATTACCCTGAAAATAGAATTCTGAAAGTTGTTGACACACCCCTTTTGCATAATCACTGTTATACACACACACACACACGTATATATACACATATATATATAGTGTAATGTACAGAAGCTGACTTTGATTGTGCACTGCACACTCTTGATAAATGTGTTGGGTATCAGGGGTTACTTTTTTTCTTCAGAGAAATCTTCATTTATTACAGTAAAATTACATGAACTGATTTTTCATGCTGCAGTATGGTGTTCCAGATAATTTTTTTTTCTTTAACATAATTGGTCTGCATAAGAATTGCAACAAACTTGCATGATGTCTTGAATTAAAATACTTCTGTCTTGTAGAAATGTTCTTTAGAGCTGTTCTTCAGGGGAACAAAAATTATGGGGAATTAATTAAGCATGAACTATTTACAGGCCACAGGCTGGCAGTATTTGGTGCTTCCTGCTAGAAGAATTACAATAATACTATACTTTAGAAAAGTTGATAAAGAGTACTATAGCCTTCAAACAGCTACTGGAATAAAACTTCATATTAATAATTCCTTAACTTTTTTAATAACTACAAAGCCATCTGCTTTATTCAGCCTTGTGTTGATTTTTTTAAAAAATATTTTTAAAGTACACTTTTAAAAGTAATACTTTTAAAATACACTTTAAAATGTGTATTATAGTGAAGAAATTAATAAAAATATCTTGCTTTCAAACAATTTAAACAGAATCAGGAATGAGAAAGATAAGATTACTAAATGATGCCAGTGTGTTCTAAAGATATATTTAAAAGATTTTTCTGTCTTTGGGAATTACAGCATTCTATGTCTGGCTTTTGAGATGTGAAGAACAGGCTGAACCTCTGTGATCCTATTGAATGAAACAGAAATTTTTAAGTTACTTAACTGTAACTCTTTGATCTTTTAAACTTGCCAGGGATCATCACTGTAGGCTTTGTGACATATACTTCTAAGTATGAACATCGAAATTCTGTATCCCTCCAGATGTTTGGTTCTTTCTGTAAAATCCCTTTGTTGTAGGAATACCCCACAATAGGGAGTGAGACGTGGAACTCTTCAGAGACCAGCATTTCTCCAGCTTATTAGTACTGCCTGCCAAGCCTTGATTTCATTTCTGTTGATAATCATTTTTACCTCTTGGTTTAAAAAATATAGACCAAGCCATTCAAGAATTATATAGAAACAAAGGAAGATGGACTATATGATCTGGTAAAGTTTATTAATTCATGGAAGCTGGTTGGGCTTTTTTTGTTATTTTTGAATATCAAAGGATTCCCAGTATGTTAAGTCCACAAACTCTTCTGTCTTAAAGAATGCCTTAATTTCAGCAAGTGCCTAATTTTGAACAGGTGCATAATGTAAGCAGGACCAAATACATGACTGATAGAGATGAGTTCTTATAATTACACAAATAAGGAGTTAAACATACATAGTATGTTGTTTTTAATATTTCTGTCCAGGAGAGTGGGTTTTTTGGTAAGTAAAATATGGCTGAGCAGTTAAATAGACATTTTTGTATTTATTTTTTTGAACCAATGCAAACTGGTTGACAATTCCATAGTTTTATTTGTCTCATAAAATCATTTGTGATGGAATATGTGCATATCACTGTGAGATGTTTTCCCTTGCATTTTTACTTTAATTATATCATTTAAAATGTTATTAGCTACTATAAAGTTACTATCTGCTGTTCCGTTTGCTGCTCATTTGAGTGGTGGATCACTTATACATCAATTTACTGCAATGATTGCTCCCACAAAAGTGGAGACTGAATGAAACTATCTGTTATCGTTTCTATACATGCCAGAGGTGGTGTTTAATGATTGAAATAATTGGTTAATTCTTATTTCTTTAAAATAGATTGTTCTTTTTATGAGACAATCCATCTGAAATCTTTATTCTTTGTTTTGTTATGCATTTGGGCTTTTTTTAATGTCTGTTGTACTTATATATAATTTCCGTTTCAGCACTGTCCCCCATACGTTGTCTTTTTTGATTCCATCATTCTCTCTACAAACAGCAATAACCAGGAATTGTAAAAATTTCTTACATATTTCATTTTTTGTTATAAAGGGAAATTCAAAAATGTTATGGGAAATCATATTCAAGACATATTCCCGTTTCATAGTATATCATGTATAACTAAGAGGTCGCAAACAGTTTAACAAATTCGTGCAGCTGTAGAAATTCCCATGTATAGTATCTCACAACTCATCTTAATGAAGGAAACCCATAAAATTATTTGCAGACAGCTGAGGGACAATGTGAGCTATTGGTAAACAGAAGCAGAGCTTTGTCTGCATAAGCTTTTGGTATTTGAGACCTTTCTGATCGTAGCATTGAAATTTTCCTGGCAGTTCGTCTCCGTCTTTTTAGTGCGCACTCTATCTCTGTTGTTCTGTCAGCCACATAACTTACACTTGCCCCTTTTTGATTCAAAGTGGTTTAACTGAAAGTCCAGTGTGAGGTTAGCATGTGAGGCTAATCTGGAACTCGGTGGAAAGTCTTTTCACAGACCAACCCTGGATGAACATTTGCAGTGCAAATATCTGTCCTACTTGTTATGTTAGTGATCCTAAGTCCTGATTGTAGGCTGGTTCCGATGTGGAGCCTTTGTACAATGACAGCAGTATACTCTTAGGTTCATTCCATGTATTTTTTACATGCTCTGATAACTGTTACTGTTTCTTCTGGGAATGGTCCACTCCAGTTTCCATGGTCAAGCATTACTTACATTACCATCAATGCCACATTTCTTGAGGGTAGCACTAAAATACAACTTTTTATATTACTCTTCTCATATATGAAAAATTGTCATTTGGCATGTACAATAACAGTTTTTATGACATGCCAGGGCACAAATCAGTATTTGACCTTATAAAGCAATTTTATGCTATACACTATTTTTTATAGATGTAATACAGTATCAGGGACTTTGAATCATAAGAGGCTATGAAACTATGTAAAGAACATTACAACCTATCTCAGATTTTAGATGAGAAAGATGAGTTGCATAATTATTATTAGGTTTTTAATCAGAAGAATTTTGCTGCAAGATATTATTTATGTCTTTTTTTTTTTCCTAAAAGTTTCTTCACAAGAACAGTTCTTTAATGCTGATGTTTCAATTTTAATCAATCAAAAAAAAATCAAAAATTTGGGGAAAATATTTTCCATAAATGTTTTATTAGAATAGCTCATTTCAAGGCAAAGTTCAAAGAAGAAACATCTGTATTCATTAGCTAGGCAAGTCCAGGCAAGTCTTCAAGCCCAAGGGCACATGAGGAGCCACACCATTCACCTGCCAGCATGCTTCTCGCTGAGCATCACTTGAGAAGCAGTCAAAGGACTGTACCTGTCTTAACCTTAAAACTTTATTTTGGGGAAAAGGGAACACCTCATACACTATGAGCTGAGTTTTTGTTGTTAGTCCAAATATCACTTTAAAAGTCTAAGAATTCTGATTATCTAATTAGCACAGAAAAGCTCTTTAAAATACAGTTGAAGTAGTCATAGAAAAACTTCCTCCTGACTGCCGTTTTCCCTGGTGCCAGGCTCAGCCTCGCAGCGGTTGTCGGGATTGATGGTTTTGGTCTCCCTCACGAAGCAGCGAGAGGTGACAGCGAGGCGGCAGCATCGTGGGGTCTTGGCCGAGAGGAGCGCGATGTTCGCGGTGGGGGTTTCCTCCTCCTCGGCCTCCTGGGGTCTGCGTGGGGCTGTTGGTGTGCGTTTCCTTGTCACGCTTTCCTGCCCCCTGGTTCCCAGCTGAAGTCTGAGAGTTGCCTGATGGCCTCGCTGCAGGCGCAGCTGCCCAGAAGGGCTGGTGGTGGCTGGGCAGTGACCACCCAGGTGTGTCGGGCCTTTACCATAGCTGGTGCTTAAGCTGCACCGGGCTGGTGGTTGTCAGGGCCCTGAGGGCACTAATAGGTCTCAATGGCCCTGAGCAGCCTCACCTGGGGCCTCCCCGCACCCCTTCCCACAGCTGCATTTCGGCTCAGCCCAGGGCCATCAGCCGGCCCTGCCCTGGTGGTGCACCTCAGACCTGCACTGTGGGTGGTTCATCTCCTGGGTGGCCCCCTTGGGTGTTTCTCGTAGCTTGACATCTGTCCTGTCTCTGGCCCCATCTCCTGGGTGGGCCTTGGACCCGTGCGTCTCCAGCCCTGCTTGTGGCTGCATCTCCTTTTGCTCCTGACTGGACTCCGGTTGAGCCCTGGACCTGTTTCATCGCTTGCCACGTCTGGAGCTGTCGACGGACCCTTCAGCAGCACCCGCCGCGCTCGGGCCCCGGGGCACTGTGCCCCGTCAGAGGGATCACCCCCAGCGGTCGCCCCCCCAGCCTCGGGGGCAGCCGGCCCTCGCGGCTTCCAGACCCTCGTCACTCGGCCACCAGGCGATCGTCGTGACAAGCAGGATCCGGCCGAGGCCCGGCCAAGCCCTGAGACCCTCCCGGCGCTGCCCCGTCAGTGCAGAGCCTGCCGCCCTCGGCTTGTGGTGGCAAAACTCACAGTGACAGTACGGACGAGATCGCTGTGTTGTGTGTGAAGCAGAAAAGCGGTTTAAATATGAGTTTTGCCACACTTCTTTCTCTCAGCTTCAGTTAAATGAGTAACAGCCTTTTCTATTTCCAGTGTATCTTCAGCTAGAGAGGAAAGCAGTGTCTCTGAACGAATATTTATTTATTTGGAGACAGCATGACAACTCCCATAGCCCAGTCACAGCGCAGCTGCTAGTTTGGTGGTCAGAGAATTGGTCCGGGACGTGCGCGACTAAAGCAGGTGTTGGAGAGGTCAGCGTGACCGCCTGGAGGAGCGTGCTAGCACCCAGACAGCACGGGCGCCCCTCGGCCGCTTTGCTCGAGGCCTTGTGCGATGGTGTCTCATATGTAGCTGATATAATGTGATAAATAATAAAGCCTTAATATAAATGTAGCTTTGTGAATTTTGCCTAGAAATTAGGGAGTTTTTTTTTTTTTTTAAGTGAACTTCTGTGAGTAATTGTTGTGTCTTGATGTTGTGATGCGTAATGAAAAACTTGGAAAACTTCAGCAAGCCATGCACAATACTTCTTTCTTCACTCTTAGCTTTTATTATGTATATTTTGGATGTTAGAAGTCTATTAGCATCCGCTCTCTGAAAATAAGATGCCTTTGAAGCTCTCCGATTTAGTATCATTTCTTAGCTATCTTTGAAAATCTTGGCCATAAATATGAATAGCTTTAGGTAACAATTAAAGTCAAAACTATGGTTTGTGGAGGATGCAGACAGACCAGCCACAGCCAGTCAGGCTTTTCAAAGTATACAGAAGTAATCCAAGCAAAAACATTGAAACGCAGCAGCTTGTTGTACTTAAGCTGTTAAGATTTCATTTTTTCATTGGCGTAACATGCAACGGTAAATTTGCAGCATGGTTTTTGTGGGCCCATGATTAAGACATATGTGGGCAGCTATTCATAATTCCCAAAGCTTGTTGCCTGTTATCACAAATGATTTTGTTATGGGAACGTATTTTTAGATAAGCAGACACTGAATCATTATGCTATTTTTATGGCAGTTATTCAGCTAAATAATTATACAAAAGGGCCAATTCACTTTTATTTCCTAGTCATGATCAAAGCGAGAGTGATTCTTGGTAGACATTTCACTTTTTTCAGTAACAATGACTATATAGAAAGCCATAGTTTGATTTGTTTCAAATTCTTGATTTTCTGCAAATACTTGGAATTAACAAATGTTTATGGTGAGAACAGGACTGGCTTGGCAATTAACTTATTAGTTTCTCAAATAAAAACAGAGGGGAAAAAAAGCCAGTCTGGAAGAGAGAAGACCATCCAAAGTCCTTACACTGATAGATCACTGCACATTTGTGGATTCCACTTCTTCTGCAGTGGAAGGATGAGGCAGGCACAAAATGTTATTGGGACAAAAATTCTTGGATAAAACCCATATGACTGCCGTATAGTCTACAAAGAGCTTTTTTAAGCTCAGCTGTGAATATGCCTTGATTCTTGGCTTCTCTCAGTGCATCACCTAACATAGTCTGGTTATTGTTTTGAATTTCTAGTTAATGTTAGCAGTAAATGAGTGTAACCAAGATAAACTTTAAACCTCAAGAAGTAGTAAAATAAGCTTGCTTCTTATGCCTACTTTTTAAATTTGGATCTCTGTTTCATGTTTAAATGTTTATCATCTTTTTTTGTTGTTATTCCTAAACCATATTTTTAGGAGACTCCTTCATCATTTTTAATGTGAAATCCCAGTAGTCTTAGTGTTTTATAATTTTTATTAGAGGGAAGTTGATAGCTTGTTTCACCAGGGGGCAGGGAAGACTTATTTCATTATAACCATCAAGATAGATTTCTCCATGGCATATCGCAGCCTGCTATCTCCTGAAATGCTTCCATTTAATGATTATGAGCAAAGAAGAATAAATAGGATTTTTACTCAAGTACAGTGGAAAACATTTTTCCATTCAGCTTGTCTAGATGCATGTGAAAGGGAGGATTGTAAACTTACTGTGGTATGACTCTTCAGTACTTTTTTTCTTGTTAAATTTTTTTAAGGCTTTTGTTATACGTGTTACCTATTGGAAGTTCTTTTAGAAAGTCTATATTTCATAGGTATGCAAGGGAAACCCCCCCACAAAATATTTTCTTGTTTAAAAAAAAAAAAAAAAAAAACAGTGTGTGGGCTTCCCCCCCCCCATGGCATTTGTATTCTTATTTATTCAGCTCTCTTTAAGATTGTAGCAAAATCATCCAGAATGTCAGATACAGATATTCTTCCAGTCCAGTCATCAGATATCAGTGAATGATTCTTAGGAGCATTTATGTTTCAGTTTTAAAGTGTAAATTATTAACTGAAAGTACAAATATTTTAGAATTATTTGTTTCCTTGAACTGGAGTGAGTTTCTTTACAAAAGCAAGGAGTATGTCGTATATCTACTGCAAGCCCAGATTGTAAAAAACGCTTACCACTTCATCTGCTAGAAACTCTAGCTAGCCATTGCGTATCTGCCAGATTTTACAAGTATCTGCCAAACTCAGATCATCTGTCCTTTTTGCTATTATCCCTTAATTTGGTGAAACTTAAAGTTTTAGTTGCTCTTTCTGCTTTCAAAAGGCACGAACTCCAGAATTTGTGGTAGCAAGTGTTTAGCCATTATATTTAAGCATTTAGATGTGTTTTGCTTTTAAGAAATTTAAAAAAAAAAGGAACATGGAAGTTGCTTGGTAATTTCCCAAATGACTGTTTATACATATGAAATGTGAGGTGCAGTACAGTGTGTTGTATGTACTGCCACAAACATTTCTATATACAGATGTATGAATTCTGTTGAACTCAGCATAACTGAGAAATCTCTCAGGGAAAAAACAAACAGCTTGTTCCACATACAGATGTCCCCTTGGCATCTTATTATAATGACTTGAAAACATACTGCTTTACTGGCAATAAAGCAGCAATAATGTCTTAATAGAATTTGAAAGAATAACTAAGCACTTCAAATGCTTGAAATACAGGGATAATTGAAGTTGCTTTGGGTTTAAGCCTCAGCAATTTCTTTCTTTATATCAGGTGATTGTTTGTATCTAATGAAAGGCAATAAAATAAGAGCACGTTACTGATTCAGAACTTAAAAGTTTGCTTGTATCTACTGATACACATCATTTTTATGGAAGAAACAAATTATTTAAATTATATCTCATTATGTTCAGCAAAACCCAATAACTCACTTGCATAGAGGCTTTTCTTAAGCTTTGCAAAAATGTGGATGGGTCGGTTGCAAAAAAAAATCCAAACAACTTGTACTTATGGTTTTCCTGTTAAAGTCAGGATTATTTAACTTGAATATTCAAAGCTCTAGAGTTAGACTTTTCACTATCAGGATATTTTGAAAATAAGATTGATCTATTTTTATTGTTGTGATAGTCATTAAGGCTAGGCTTTTAGGGTTTTCTCCATAGGTGCAGACCTTTCAGGAATACCAAAGAAGGAAGGCAGTTCCTTTGCCAACTCAAGAACTGACAGATGGAGCTTAAAGAAAACTAGTGAATTTAATATGAATAAACAGCCTGATTTCCAACATGAAGGGCCAGTTTTATGTCTTTAGATATGTTTTGGTAATGTTCTTTGACTACAGTGGAAGCTACAAGGGTGTATAGTCAAGGTCTGCTGTCAAAAATGCAGGTAGCATGATCTCCATCATAACAAAGGAAGTCTGCATCTAAACTTTTATTGTATGCATTTAGTCTTACCCTGCTGTAGTTCAGAGAAATGTGGGATGGATTCATGATGAAGATAATGTGGCAGTAGCACCCTCACGAGCATTGCAGCACCAGTAATGTGGCAAAGGGTAGGTGTGGGTGCCGTGTCAACATCACAGCTGCATCCAACAGGAGTAGAAATTCTCTAGCAGCACAACTTCTATGGAAAGCCTTGCTTTCTCATTAAAAAAAAAGCAAATTGTTTTCCTGCTTCTGTAGGAACTGATCTTCCAGCTATTCCCCCAAACCTGAAAAATTGAATTGCTGACATGGGCACTCTTCTGCCTGAAGGGTCAGTTAGGTCCTGAATCACATTTCTGTAATATTCCTGTTACAGTGCTGAAGAGGTAATTGTTATCTTTTTGATCACAGCTCCTTTTCCTGATGTAGATAGTAAATTCATGAAAAACTTTGTGAAAGAGTTATGTGGGATTAGCAGCCTTTATTCTGTGTAAACAATGATTTCAAGCTTTTGTAAGAGTTTCATTTTCTTTGCCAAATTCCAGAATGTAAATGGAAATGTGTGAACTGGGGCTATTTAATGTCTTGACCGTTGTATATCAGCAGGACTTTCACAGGTAGAACAGTGAAATATAGGTGAAGAAACCTGTAGAAAAGATGTGAACATACCTTAAGCATTAGTTATCCCCATAGAGTTTAGTAACCAGGGTTTTTTAAAATGCCAGGTTAATTTTCAAATGCCTGGAAACATGCCAGATACACTCCTCCTTCACTTCACTCCTTTTAATAGAAAAAAACAGATTCTGTGCTTTTCTGTAAAGTTTAAATTTTTAGACCTGGAGGTTGGGGAGATAAGGGAACGAAACTGTACTGGGACAGGAGTATTTATAGTTGACTACAGGTGGGGGTTTCAAGACATTCAGCCTGATTAGGATTCTAGCAAAATAGATCAACGTGATAGGAATGCCAGCTTTCTACTGGATAACAAAAGTTTAATCAAGCTAAACTGTTATGACTGCATCAGGAAGAATTTTAAAATGATACAAAAAATAGTAAAAAAAAACAGTTCTTTGTTTCAGTTGTCAAATAGTTCTTCACTAGAAAACTACTTCATGTAATTAGGAAGTAAGTCATTCTGTGTTTTCTGCCATGACGAGTGTGGAGTCATTTGTCAAATGCTTGAAAAATAATAAAATCAAGTCTTTCTTCATAGTTAAATCATGTGGGAAGGATAATTGGGAAATAATGTTTTTCTAGAAATTGTTCCTCATTTGAATGACAAATTGTTTAGTTTTAAAATCAGAACTTCTTGGCATACTTAATTTCTCTTTCATTCTTTGAATCTGTTTTCTAAAAAGCAGGTTCCTTTAAAGTTGATGTGTTTATTACTCTATCCTTGATGAGTCATACTGTGATGCATCATTTGGGGTTATGTCAGCAATAAGGAATAGCCCATAATATAACATTTTGATTGAGTAGTTGGGGGGGAAAAAGTAGAATTCTTTTACTGACAATAATAGACAGCAGCTGATAACAGAGTTATCCTAGCTGGGATATATCAAGGAAGAAAAAATGTTGTAAAGAAGGATCAATATTTCAAGAAATAAACCATGATGTTTACTGCTATACAAATGAAGCAATTGCTAAGTGATCTTAACAGGATATTTCTTTCAATCATAAAATTATAATAAAGTTGTATTAAAAGTTACTGGTTTGGAGATAAAGGCTGTAAATGTGTAATTTTTCTCCAGCAGGAATAATTCGATTCAGCTCTCCTCCCACCCCCAATTCATTCATTCCTCTGGTTTTCAAGAGGTGCCAAGACATTGTGGCTTACAACCAGAAAGGTCACATCTGGCTGTGAATCTGAAAACCAATACTGGATTTGTGTGTCAGAATCCACTATGAGCAGAAAATATGTTTAGTAGATAGTGCAGACCAATTCCTAATATAGATTTGATAGTGACTTTTGAACAGAAAAAGTAGAATTTCTGTGCAAGTACTTCAGGGAAGTAGCTATACGGCTGGAAATGCACATATTTAGTCTGTAAAAACATGTCACTAAGCTTACATAATAGTACATGATGATATAATACAAAAAAAGTTGAGAAAGTGTACAGTGTACTCCAACAAGGAATGGCTGACTAGTTCAAGGTAATGAATATTATTTTTGTGTCAAGGAGTTCATTTTTGAAGGTAGACATATGGGATATCAACAGATGGCTTTCAATAGAGGAAGAAAAAGAGAAAGGTCTCACTGAACTGTGTTTAGATAGAAAGGAGACTTTGCAGAGATTTGGGTTGCCTGTGCCATGTGACCCTAGGCTGAGCAGCCTGCGTTTGTTCTCCACATAAGAAATCTTTGGCTGAACCCCACACAAAGCAAATAATGAAAAAAGTAGTTGCACTGAGTAATTCAACGCTGCCTAGACAAGAGACAAAAAGACAAGAGCAGGAATGTTATGATCATAAATTGAAACAGGAGACATCCTGACAGGATGTAAGGAAAAAAAAATCTTGTCTTTGAGATAACTAAGCACTGGAATAGCCTGTCTAGTGAGACTGTAATCTGCGTTCTTGGAGGATTTCAAGACCTGACTGGCCAAAGCATGAAGCAAGTAGGTCCGAATTCAGTACTGCCACTGCTTTGAGCAGGAGATTGGACTAGAGGCATTGCCAGTTTTCTACAAAGAACTAGAAAAACTGGAAGGTGACCAGAGTAAGGAACTTGTGAGCACTGGGAATGAAGAGAAGCAGAATCTTACCAGATAGCATCTCTCGGTTCCCAGCATTTCTGTACATCTGGCCACCAGACTGGTGAAATGTTATGTGGATTACATATCACTGCTTAATTTTTGCATAGCTGTGTACGTATGCAGTAAAGCATGTCTGTTAAAGGAACAACTGTATTTATTTTAGTTGTTGACTCTTAACTGCCTGCTACTCAGATAAATCTCTTTGGCACCATCCTGATCATCTTATGTCTTGTATCTGTTTTCTCATCATGAGATAAGATGCCTGCCTATCCATTTTGACCAGAACAAAATGTTCTAAATTTAGTATTTGTTAGTGATGCTATTACTAGAAGTACTCAAAAAATTAAGAAACAAAACATAGAATTTCATTACAGAATTATTGGAATTATGATGCGCTTCCAGTACAAATTACATTAGTGTCAGGACCATGCTTCAGGTAGTATACACTGAGGTAGCTGTAGATGCACATTACGGTCTTATTTCTAGACCAAAATCTTGATTAGCTCTCCAAATATTACAAAACAGCCTCTGCATTTATAAATAGTGCTTCCAATGAAACCATAGATTCTCCACTCTTACAAAATGCATCTTCTGTGTGTTTGCCAGTGAATAGTTCGCTCCGAATTACAAATCCATTAGTCGGAAAGCATAGTTTCAAGTTCTGAAGTTGACAAAGGCACTGTGGTTTTTTATTTCTCAATTTTTCAATTAAAAAGGCAATTTCATAATTTGGGAAATACTATAATCAAAGTATTTCAAAATTGTGGAGTTAAGTTACTTCAGTAGTCTCAGACTGGTTATCTTTTTAGAAAAGAAATCCCTTCCTGTCTTTTCTAAAGTGCTAGCCTGGACTCACTGTACTCCGCACTGCTGGAGAGAGTGTTGAAAGAGTCCCTTTATGACAATAAAACAAATAATAAGAAAAGTTCTTGAAACAATATTTCTTCTCTTGCAAATAAAACAAATGCTGGCAAAACAGATCAATTAAAAAAGAAATTACATAAAATATTTGTTCTCTTTGGAGTGAATACTATCATTCCCACTGTCTCCTTGTAGATACAGAAAATCTAAGTGTAGAACACCAGTCTTTGTTCCTTCCAGTAATGGGCATGGGGTTAATCATGCTTCTGCTTTGTTCAGCCAAATTCTGTGCCCTGCTGTGTGAAGAGGTATAGTTTGTACTCACAGTAGTAGAGCTAAGAAGTTGATAACCAGTTTCTTATTTTTTCTCTTAATCTTTGCACTTATACTAGGTACTGTTTATACTAATATTGTAGACAGTATTATAGTGAGTTGTAGTAGAAATTACTTGCACAGTGATTTACATTAAAACAGGGTTCTTCCTGAAATTGCTTTTATGTATTGACGGTCAAATTGGGTTCTCATTTACTCCTCTAGCAGTGTGACTTGCTATTCTTTGACTCCAGTAGTATTTAAGTCTTTGAGTTTCATTTTAGAAAAACAGACTTTCAGAGAGTTTATCTTTTCATAATTGTTCCGTGTGAAACTATTCCAATGTGACTCTCTTGTCTGCTGCAGGAAATCAGTATTCCTCAGTATGGGTTGTCTCATGTAACACTCTACTCCAGCAAAATATTTACCTAGACATCCATCATGACTGTCTTTTTTTAGCAGTAAAACCTGAGTACATAAGTCTTGTGGAAATAGGTCAGCAGTATAGGATGGTGTGTGCATAACTGATTAAATGGTCCTGAAGAATATTAATTGGCTAGTCTCTATTCCTCTTAATGACAGTCTCAAAGGTATTTAGTAATGTGTGGAAGTAGTTAAACAGTTCTGATTTGAGCTCAAATACCAACATGAAGAAAACACTAAAGTCCAAAAACAAAATCCCAGAATATGAAAATTGCCAAAGCCTGAAATAGTAGTTACCATTTTTGTTTAAACTGTTGTTAAAATACCAGTGTACCCCAGGAGATGGTGAGTGTCACCTGGTGGATTGGCAGAACACAACTCTTCTGGAGATCAGTTAACATCATTTTAAATGTTACCAAGTTTTATAGTCTCTCACATCCAGCCAGTGTTTAGGTATCCTACATGTGCTCTTTGTGTACATCATGATATCAATAAAAATGTCCATAGAAAAAAAAAAAACCAAAAAAGTCCTTTGTCCAATGACATTCAGAGAATGCAACTGTGGCACCTGAAAAAAATAGAGATTTCCTGAAGCTACCATCTTCCCATAAAACATTCAGCTTGTTCATGATGCTGAGGATCATGCAGTAAGGCTTAAATTGATTTTTTTTTTTTCTAGTTTGACCAAAGACAGCTATTCATCTCACAACTTTCTGTAGTTCCTCATAGAGTTACTCTTAACTGTAAATTAACTAAACAGAGTTAAGTCTGTGTCACAAGTCTTTTCAAAGATGGGCCAGAAATCCTAAGAACGGGAACTGCTTTCTCCTACCTGTGGAGAGGAGAGGTCCTGAAGGGACTCATGTTTGGTACCAAGTTCTGCCTTCCTGCTCTCTGCTCCCCTTCCCCGGCCTCCGTAAGGCCTTGAAATAACTTGGGTTTGTATTGTCTGCTTGGAAAGCACAAGTAGGCTCCCTGCTTCTATTTTCTTTTGTTCTCAGCTTTCCCATGTTGGGATGGAATTTTTTATTTGGAAGGGAGATAACATTTTTATGAAAATGCAAAATAACTGCTTACAGCTACATTCAGAATAGGCAGATGTTTTGGGAAGAAACTCAGAACACTGTGCCTGGTGTTCTGACTCCTGTCAGTCACCCTATCAAGCTGCGTAGTCTTTTTACAGAATGGACAAAAGACTGCTGTGGGTCAGATCACAATCAACATGCTCTGACTTGTCCCTTTATATGATGGTGACGAGAATCCGTTTCTCATTGTACCCTGACATCTTTGTTAGCAAATGAGACTAAATGGCACTGGAGTAAGCTGAATTTTTTTCATCATGTTACTCTGATTTCTCCATATCCAGGATTCACATAATGAATTAATGCAAGTAATTCCTCTAGTGTATTGTTATGTTTTGTGGTGTTATAGTCAAATGAGAATAAAAATGAACTGTTAACTTTCTATCTAAAATACCTATCTGTCGTTTCTCATAAGCAGGCTGGATGCTTTCTGAAGTGTATTTTCCAATGATTGTACGCAGTGCAAGAAACATGGCAGCATTAGTTGAATACTAACACAAAAGTTCTTGGTTTTGAAGACTGTTTTCTCTTAAGTAAGGTTATCAGCTTTCAAGTTTTGCTAACACAAAAGTGAATTGTAGATTATTAACTTTTTGGAGAATATTTTAATATAATATTTTCTACTTATTTTGGTGCATAAGAGAATTACTCACTATGAAAATAATGCTTTAAAAATCTTCGCAGTGAGCAACAGCAAAGAGTTACTTCCTAAGAAAAGGTCTAATTTGTCTGATCATAACTATTCATGAAGCCGTGATACCTGTCTACTACTCTTAAACTCTGTGTAAAACACATTAAGTATACTTTTAGGTGAAGAGGCCCTGATTTTTTGTTTTTTGTTTTTTTTTTTCATCAAATAGCTTCTGTAGTCCTAATTCTAACATGTTTGGGGAAAGCAATTTCTTTTATCCTATCTTTTTCGGTGCTTAACATAAGGAACATCATCTGGACATCATCTTCAAGGTAGACTCTTTGTAGATCGTACACTAAGTATGTCTTTTAAAAAGTTTAGCTGGATGACCATTTTTTTGGGACATTTCTTGTTAATGTGTATTTCTATTTTATTGATCTGCCATGTCAGTGATACACTTAACAGTAAAGCTCTCTGAACCATGCCTGTGCTTGTGACGGCAACTGCAGAATTCATCTGCTGCAGTGCTGGCTTACCTTGTTGCAGAACTGGGGCAGCTGGCAAAGATGACAAAAGCTGAAAACAATTTGCTGTATCCCATTGTTTCCTCTGCCACACAATAACATTTTAAATCTGTAATTCTCACTTCATAGAAACAATGTCAGTGTTACTTTAGAATACCTCAAAAATGAGTGGTAACTATTAGAATAGCTTTCAAATAACCTACAGCACTGTTTCTGATCAGGTGTTGATTCTGATTTACAGATGAAAGGAAATGCAGATACTCTCCAGGACCCAAAGATTACTGTATATACATGATAGAAAGGTAAAATGTCTCTTCTTACTCACTCATATCCATGGGCTCATCTGTCTTCATCATACCACTGAGTCCAAACAACTCGGCACCAGTGCGTTAAGTGGTGGCATTTGACTGATAAGCTGGTCAAAGAGGTTAATGTGGAATTAGTTGTAACAGAGTTGGAAGTTGCATAACACTTACAGTCAAATGCTTAGTTTTGTTTGCGTTGATAATGAAATCACTGTGCTTTTTTTCTAGCATCAGCTATCATATGCAGCATTTCACTAAACCAAGCCAACAAGAAACTTGAAAGAGAGTGGAATTATGTGAATGCCATAAAAAGAGCATTTGCCATGTTATTTATCAGCCACTCAGCGCTGCTATTAAAAGAACAAAACCAAAGAAAAACATAATCACGGGATTCAACCTCCCTGAACTTGTGTATAAACAGAAAATCGTGCCATAATTCCCTTAATTCAAAAGAGCTTTCTCTTTATGGTTCTTCTATCAATAATACTATCTGTCAAGGAACGCTGGGCCTCTCCATGACATCCTGTAGGCTTGTTTAGTACAGTGAATCAAAGGTTGGACAGGAGTCTATAAAAAGTACCTTGCACCATATGTTAAATTTAACAATGTTGTTAAAGGGGAAGGAAAAAATGTCATCTGAAGGGGAAGCTCTGGTTGATGTTTGATGGTTTATCAGCCACTGTCATGAAGTATGTCACAGGTTGAGGATGTAGTACAAGTTACATCTATTTTGTGTTTCATCCTGTGTGTTTTAGTATAGTCTCAAACACACATTTAAACCTGAATATTCTTCATATTGGAACTGTGGTAAAAACTTGAGCTCAGGCATCTTTAATGGGTGCCTGAACACGGGCCTCCATGCAACCTGCCTTCCTCACCAACCTCTCCATCTTCTTGTAACGTTTCCAGGGGTTTCCTACCCTGTTTACATGAGCTCAAGGTATTTTTTGGCGGGTGAACTGTCACTGTCTGCTTGCTGACTGGGTATAGGACTGGTGTCTTTTTGCAAAGTGGGTATGTAGTGTGGATTGAATGAGTACGCTCGGATTGTAGGTCACATAATACTGTTTAGAAACATAGCGATTGTAGAAGAGATTTTCTTTAGAAGCAATAAAAACTTGGTTTTTCAATGGTTACTGCATCTGATGTTGTAATATTTGAATAAATACAGTTTTGGTACCTTTCTTCCTACTCTCAAGGCATGATATTTCTATTCTACATAGTCTGGGACAATCGGCCAAAGTAAGAGAGTGTTCTCACCTCTCATAAAAATGTAGTATAATTTAGGGGGGAAAAAAAAACCAAAAACTCATTTCTCTCTTAACTTCAATTGCTGTCTATGATCTTTGTGATTGAAGTTGATCCTGTTAGTGCTTTTCAGTCCAGTTTAAGCACAGCAGCATAAACTGAGAGGGGACAGCACATTTTTCAAGCTTTAGTTAATCCTACTATGCAGGATTTTTTAAGATTGAGTAGGCCTGCAATATTTTTTTACTATAAAACTGAGAAAAATTGATAAAAGGCTGTGAAGTTAATTCCTGGTAAAACTGTATTTTCAGCGACTGCCCAAGGTCATACCCTCCAAGGGCAGGGAGCTGAACTCTACCCATGTGCAATTCCTGTCGAACACTGATTGAAGAAGTCCGTGTTAAAGTCGCTCCTTTTGAACATTTATCCCTTGCTGAAGAAGTATGTGCATGAGATAACATCTTCATTCCTCATGCTAAAGATAATAGCTGTTCTTTTTCTAAATCTATACAAATGTTGCCTCCCAAATGGGATCATGCTTGGGTCCTTCATACTTGCAGCTATCTTACTCATTCCAAAAACAGAATACAGGTTTTGTGTTCTGACCACTAGTGGACAATTAAAATAAAATAAGTTTTCAAAGCAGTGTATATATTGCTTCTTTTATATTAAAGAAGTAGAAAAGAGAGGAGCAATTTCATTAGAATTTCTAAGCATTAATTCATTCGGATGAGCATGGCATGACTTCATTTGAATATCTGAATGTTAATTGCATTGACATTGTTATTAAAGCAATTAACTTATCAGCTATTTTTGACTATGGCTAATCAACTGCAATAAAGTAGTGTGGCATAAAACTTTATGGAACAATACTCACAGAATGTTGGTCAGATTGTTCTATTAGAAAGACAACAGGGATTTATTCATTTATGAATATTAATTTTAATTAGTACATATTTGCTGAGAAGTAATTCAACAATCATACTTAATAATGTGTGATTTTGCCTATAAGCTGACTATATATACACACACACACACACAAAACTGTATGCAGACAGAAGATTTTACTAGAGAACACAAATTCATTTTTTAATGTATTGGTATTGAAGAATAATTTATTCTTTACTCATTAGGGAGACTTGTTGGTCTTTCTTAATGCACTGCAAATCTAATTTTCTTTAAAAAAATATATTAATTATTCCTCCTAGCCAAAAAGGACTACATCATTAACCCCAAAGGAATGCTAATAAACAAAAATAGTTTAAAAGCTTTATTAAGTTCAATTAATTGGTTGTAGCAGACTTAATTTTTTCATGCTTTGGTAGGCAGTGTATTGTAAGTAATTTTGATGATTTCCAATTGAGTTGGGCAAACGAGCCTGCACACTAAAGCAAAAATTGAGTTGTCTTGATAATTACAAAAACCATTGGCCTGTTTGGTATTTGTGATAAATGGGTTAATTAGCTGCTTTTTTATTGCATTCAGATTTTCATTGTGGTAGAACAATGGTAATTTATTTTACTGTGTAAGCTAGTATATTCAAAATTCTATCTTTCTGATTTGTTCAAGAACAACTTGATTTAATACTAAACAAGAATGTCTACGAACATGGCTTTTATTATTTTTAGTAGTTTTGTGTAGATTTTGGAACTTGTTTTTATGCTAGTCATTTTTCAGTCTTTTCCCTGACATTAAAGCAAACTTTGTCCCAGTTCAAGGTAGTAGCTGGTATAGTTCATCTTTAAGAAAAATGGGGTACTGATACTGTAGAGTGCTTTTAAATAAATTGTATATACATCATGAAAAAGAATTTCTAGGAAACCATTACATGTTCTTTGTCCTGGTGAGTAAAAAGTATAAATTGAGAAAATGTTCATAAGAAATTATCTAAAATGAAAGTTTTTTTAAGCTTTTGTTTGGAAATAGGTGTTTTTGTTCAGCTTGAGCTAATTTAAAAAGTTTTGAAGCAGTTCATGTGGTACAAAAATGAAATTGTACTGTGTTGACTCAAAGTGGGGGGGGTTGTTTTGTTTGTTTTTTTTTTAATTTGTCAAGCCTCTCTGAGATTTGGTTTAATTTTTTTTTCCAGAAAGGTATTCTCTTCTGTAAGTAAGCATAAGCTGCTGTGCCACCAAAACTACTGCCTTTGGTACTGCCTGGAGAAAATCATTAGCTCTATTCTTGAGAAAAAGGTGTCAGACTGTAAAGTATATTTACATGATATTTTCTCATTCCTTTTCCTGTGATGACTGAGCTGTACTCTGAAACATTTAGGAACATGCACTATATCCTCACAGAAAAATCTAGGAAAGTGACAATTTTTTGAACCTGTTTTAAAGCCTAATCTTTTTATTTGGTTAAATTCCTAGTGCTTAACTGAGATAAGTCTAAGTGGTTAATTTTGCACATAATAAAATGACATTTATTATTTTAAATGTATTACTTTTCTGTTTTGACAGCTATCTTCATATTCACATTTCATGACATGTTGTATCTGACTTACTGGTCATATCCATTCCTGTCATCTCTTCTTTCAGCAAAACCATCTTAATCTTCAGGTTTTAGTATTTTCATGTCTCTAAAATGCATTGACATGTTATAATTAGCTCTCTTTCTGTTTCATTTCTGAGACAGGAAGAATTGAAACTGAACATTCTTCTTGTGAGTACACCTCAAAGTTATAATTACAGAAATTCTTGTCCTTTCCTTTGTCTGTTTCAATTGGTTCGTGGTCATTTGTACACACTGAAGAGGTATTTGAGTAGTCTAGGTATACGGTTCTTTCCCTGACTGGTAATTAATTCGAAGTCGAATGAATCATTCAAATTATAGTTTGTTAGAAGTCTAATAAGTAATGCTTTTGATTATATGCCACATTGAATTTGCAAGAAATTATTTTGATCAGCCATTTTGTTTGATACTTGCTTACCTACAGTAGGTCATTGTGAAATTCTTATGAATTATAACTCATTAGCTTTGTATCATCATAATCATCATTCAGTAATGAGTGGTGATCTTGTTCTAATCCAAATATTTTGAAAGATGCAATGATTTCAGTGGCATTTCCTGCAACGTAATTTTGATATCATAAGAAAGGCTTGCATTTTTTCATTTTGGAACTTCCAAATGTTTTCTCTAAGCTGCTGCTCTTCATGATTTTTTTGTTGTTGATAGAATCTTAATTTTGACAGTAGGTCATTACAATATGACAGTCTAAAAATAACAGAAATGGAAAGCAAAAATAAAACTTCAGAATTATGAACTTTTTTGAGTATTGTTTATTGTGGAGGAAATTTTAATCATTTTTTCTTCCCCACATTCTTTGTATGTGAGCATATGTTTTTATACAATTGTTTTATTCAGCACAGTTCTGCATAAAGGCAGTCTGTGAAAGGGTACTACAAAGCAGCAAGTGAATTTAACTTCTGTAGTAATTTCTGATGGTATATGTAACGGGCTGAACATGCACCTTGGTTGTGTTCTGTGTCTGTATTGGGCTGAGATGTAGGTACGTGTCCTCCACCATGACCAGGTATTTTTTTTTGTCTTCGGAAAACTTCTTGAGCATGTCAGAAAATAAAGATAGGAATCCACATGATGGATGAACTTTTTGAAGAGAAGCTTTCCTTCTTTAAAATCAATTTGTTTCCTGTGTATGTATAAATAACTGATGTTCAGTTTTTTTACATGACTGATTCTTCCTTTGCTGGGAAGCAGGCTTCCAAAACCAAGGAGAAATGGATTCTTAAACCAGTTATTTCCCCCCTTTCTTTCTATATGGGCACGTACTTTAAAAAAAGAGATATAAACTTCTTTTTAGAAGATTTATAGATTTTAGTATAATGTTATCTAATTATAAAGATCTGTGTGAAAGCATTCAATTTTATCAGTTATATTTGTTTCAGTTTGGCATACATATCTGACAAAATACAAGTATGTTATGCCTAAGAAAGTTTTCATGTGTGGGACTTCCTGACCTAGATATGGTTTCTGTTTACTTAACATCCTAATAAATACTGAAAATGAACAGATAAATCCATAGATTTTTATTCTCCTGTTCAGACTTTTCTTGTGCTTTCGTGACATCAAGTGGTTAAGACTATGGGTGAATTCCAGTGCTGTTCTCATGTCACATGGTAATGGTTAATGTTCCTACTGGAGGACTGCCAGGCACATTGGGACCAGTATCTTCCCAGTTTGGCATGTCTTACTCATATTATTTGCTGTTTTGTGTGTAGATCCGTTAAAACAATTGTCAGCAGATTCTCAGAATTCTTGGTTGCATTTTGGTTGGTGGATGAGGACCCTCTGCTCTGCTCTGCTAGAGCAGGGTTTGTTCAGCCTGAAAAAGAAATGGCCAGTTGAGGATCTAATCGCTATCTTCAACCATACAATAGGTCTTTACGGAGAAGACAAATTCTCACAGCTTCTCCTTCTCCGAGGTGCACAGTGAAAGAACAAAAATTTGCTGCACAGGAATTTCTAACTAGATCCAGGAGAAATATTCTTCACAGTAAGAGCCATTAAGCACTGCAGCAGGCTGCCCAGAGAGGTTCTTGAATCTCTGTCCTTGGAGATATTCAGGATGCTGCTCGACAACATCCTGAACAGCCTGATCTAACTTTGGAGCATGTCTAGCTTTGTTTGACGTGTTAGTAACATGATGTTTGCAGACCACTCTATTGCTCCCTCAGTTGTCTTTTTTTTCCAACTTTTTCTTTGCTGTCCATCTCAATTACAAGTTCTCTTTAGCAAGTACTTTTGCTGACTAAAATTCTAGTGACTGCATAATTGATCCTTCAAAGTCTCTGGACACTGTGGAACTCAAACATGAATTAGAAAACTGGCAGACATTAATCAAGCTTAATTCTACTGCAGCTAGTTTAACAAAAGTTAATATCAAGTTGTGTATTCTAATGCAGCTGAATCCTTGAGCCCGATAGACATTGCTGAGCTGTGTGACTTTGTGATCTAGTTATCTCAGAATGATCTGGGATAGGTGATCTGCTTGCTTTTCCTACTTTGTCCAGTATGTGGAAATACATATTGCTAAAAACTATATGTAATAAAAGTGTATGTGTATGTACACATAAAAATAGTGTATGTAAAAGCAAGATTTCCTGGCACATAATTATTAGAATTCACAAAAACATTAAAATAAATACTTGATAATGCATTACTTAGTTGAGCATAGCAGCTAGGCAGGCAATAATGTTGTGATCTCAGCTACACTCCAACATGGTGGTCCAGGGTTGAAAAGAGAATTTATTAGCCATGAGAGCTGGATCTCCAGCCCAGTTGTGACTCTCTAGCTGTGAGAATATATTTATCGATTAAAATTATGTTCTGTGTGTAATGAAGGCCTTCATGGTTTGTAACTGAAGTAAATTATTGAATTGAAGTAGACTATAAAAAAGAATAGAGTGACAAACATAAACTGAATAATCTACTTGTTTGTTCAGACTGATGTGAATTTTATAGTAATCCAAAAGAAAACATTAATATTATTCTGAAGTGTACATGATGTCTCTTGTGTATTATACTTTAGTTCCATTATTTAGGATTTTGGGGTGCCTTTTCTTTTGTTATGTCTGCCTCAGAATCATAGATATTAGAAGGTGAGGAGGATCCTTGTCATGTTTGCCAATGTGCCAATTTAAGGAAGAACACAATGGTAAGATGGGCTATTATTTGTCTTATTTGTCTTTGGGCTTCCTAAAAAGAGATCTGTGGGGGATTCTGTCTCAGAAATTCCTGAAAAAGAGGAAGAGGTGGGCAGATCTCTGCTTTGCCATAGAATGTCTGTTTCCCTTCATAAGTCTGCAAGATTTTTTTTTGTGATTATACAGCAGAAATCGGCTTCTTAGTGTTAACCACTACATCGGTGAGGATCCAGCATGAAATATGTGAAACCCTGATCTGTCCTGTCTTGGCAGCTTTTCACTTCATTCTGAGATCAGAGGTTACATACACATCAGGTAAAATGATCCATTTAGCCATGCTGTCACCCCAGGCCAGCTAGAGGTGCGCTGGGCTTCAAAGCAACAGTTGTTGCTCCCTGCCGACAGAGAGCATCTCTTTTCCTTCTCACTATGAAGGCATTAGGAAAAAAAAGAAAGAAAGAAAGAAAGAAAGAAAACCCTTTCCTTTCCCTCTCCCTGACTTTTTTCCATTACATAGCAAAAGGCATTTACCTGACAGAATATATCTACAGAATTTGCTTTCTCCTTCACTAAGAGGACTTCTAAGGTATCCTTTCCTTGGGATTTAGCCTGTTAAAATAGCTGTCCTGAACAAAACAAGCAAAAAAGTGATGCCTCATTCAACATATACTGAGTTGAATGTAACTCCATGTAACTACTCAAATTCATGGGGGGGGGGTCCAACTTTGGCTGCTAAATACACTAGCACTTAGTCAACTTGGAAAGTCTCTGAGTAAAGATCTGCTGGAGTCTTGAAGTCTACACTGTTGTGTTGCCTTTTTCAAGTGCTTTTCTCTGGGTTTTCTCTTTGTGTCCCTCAGACCTTCATCTTACTGGCTACAGCTTTTTTGTAGTTTCTTAAGCTATGTTTAACGATTAAGTTTTGAGAATGTTCACTTCAACTTCCTTCATTGTATTAATAAAATCAGAGTATCTTAATACAACAATTTTGATAGAGAATAATTAGTCCCTCTCTTGATCGAAATATCTTAAAATTGTCTGATTTTGTAAGAATTTATTTCAGATTCACTGATTTCATTCATTTTTGTAATGCATCTTTTCATTAGGAAAAGACTTACTTATACAAAGAATATACCTGTATTATTAACACCTCCTTTTTTCAGTCACTAGCTATCCAGAGTAGCTGAGAGGAAACCAGGTGCTGTGACTGCTGTGATTTCTTTCACTACCCCGTTATAAATTAGTTTCAGTAACCTCAAACTGATTTCCTTGGAGGCAGTATTTCTCAAAGTCCCTTCATTTCCCAAGCCTTTTCCTAAAGAGAAAATGCTGACCAGAACCATCTTCCATCCATTTTCAGCCTTTGAAATCATTAATGACCCATAAATCTTGCCTCCACCATCTTTATACTCTTTAATAAATAAAATGAAAACTAATTTGGAAAAAGATTTTCAGATTTTTTTTTTTTTCAGTTCTCAGATCCATATGACTTCATTATGCCAGATCAGAATAACTAAAAGATATGCCTGTCTATGGAAAAAAATGAATACTGGCTATGTAAAGTATAGCTAAGTTACAAAATAAACTTCTCAATTCTTTTCTTTTTCATAGCAAAATAGAAAATCTACCTGACTTCTCCTTTACTTTCTTTAAATCTGTTGAATCTTGCCAATCCTGTATAGTTATAAAGGTACAATTATGTAGTTTAAATGGACTCATTAAGGGAGAGTAAGGCCACTTCTCACTGTACATGTGTATCATCACTGAAATTAATGAACGTACAGGATAGCAAAATACATTGGAATTAGGAAGAGGGAACAGCAAGTGCTCTTCTAAAGCTTCTTACTCCCCCTGTCTGGATACCCTCATCTGTCTCTCTTAATTCTTGATTCTGTAGATACTGAGATGTACTCCTCACTGAGGTTAAAGTTACATAATATAGTTTAGTTGATCTAACACCAGCAAAAGAGAGAGTTAAAACTTTTCCTAACTGCCTTTTCCTCTGCTATTTCTTCTTCTACCTGTGCTGCTGGCTGTGCATTTCTGTCTCGCCCTTGCTCTCCCTTGGGTGGTTGGCAAACCCTTCCACTAGTTCAGGAGCAACACAGACTTACTTTTTTCTTTTTTTCCACAGGTTAGATTTCCCAGTCAAATGAATTGAATCAGCTCACAAGGGGCGAGCTGAAATTCTGCTAATAACAATCAAAAAGCAAAATGTTGATGCAAACTGTTCCAATTTTTTTTCTTTGAGCTCCGCTTGAAGAACTCAGTTTGATCTTAGGCAAGATGAAGTTTCTCTTGATTCAATTTTTGACTTGTAACTGAACTGTTGGGCTTCCTTTCTCCTGTTTTGGGGCTATTCTCCCTGGAGCAGAGACAGTTTCTCAGTGTATGCTTATTAAGTCTGGCATAGTAGGGTTTGGAAGCATTAATCTTGTGTAAATGACTGCTTGATTTTAGCAGTGACTGTGGAAAGTTTAGCATTATACTTGCAATCAGCAACAAAATAAAAAATATTGACATCCAAATGTCTTTTATTTATATTTTTAGGTGGCTTTTGTAGTGAGAAAATTAAAAACAAATAAATAACCCTCTGCCCCCAGAAATCTGTGTTCATTATGTTTAATAGCATTTTTGAGAGTGATAGTCTTTTCAGACACTCAGATTCTCTAAGAAATCTAATTACTTCTTTCTACATTGCAACTTTGAAAGGATTATTCAAATATTTTATAGCCCTAACTGCACAGAGCACTTTAATCCTATTGTTTGTAGATTGTCATTCTCCTGGCTTCTTTCTGCTTGCAGTCTCCCATCAGGCAGTACAGGCACATCTTAGTAATCTCAAAATCCAGGAAAGTGCTATCTGGCAATCAATACCTGCCTGCACCCCTCTGTTTACTTTCCACTCCTTGCATATTTTAAAATGAAAGAGCTAGACTCACAATCTTCTCTCTAGCACAGTACAAACTATGACTTATAAAACATATATAATTGGTATCTGTCCTTTTTACTCCTGAGCTTGTTGATGCCATCTTTTTTCTTGATCCTTTATCTGCCTTCTGATAACTCCAGAGGATTCACCTTTCTGCTTTCAAGACAGGCATGCTGCCCTGAAGAAAGTATTAGCTGAGTAAAGTAAGACAAGATTTCAAGCTTTAAGCTAAAAGGAAAAAGGATATGAGCACATATCTCCAAGTATCAGGGCCTGAATCAAAGCTCCTAAATCTCTGTGTAGTCTCTAAAGTGAAAGTGCCATAAATTTGCAAGAGCAGTAAGTCTCCATTTGCTTTCTGCTCCTGGAGATCTAAAACTTCAGAGTGCTGTGTTTGCAAGTTGAAAGCTAGTTCTTACCATGTCTAGTGCATGTACTGTAGATTATATGCATGCGATCTTTCTGCAGTGTGGCAATACTGGTGATTCCAGGACAGTCCTGTAGTCAAACTTCTATGAGAATCGTTAAGACAAGTTCTGCTGCTCAGAATGTTCTTTACCCCAGTGTGATTATTGCTTTTCATTTTTAATAGAAGTAAAGAATTGTATGGGTATGTTAGCATTTGTTAGTTATGTATATAGATTGCATCTATTCTAGCATAAAAAAATCATTACTACCATTTGTAAGAACAATAAACAACTGAAGAGAGATTCATGAAGAAAATAGATGCATAATGTCTTCTCTGAAAGATTATTTTTTCTTTACAGAGAAACTGCCATAATCTATTCATGATGCCAGTAGATCCTGCACACATGGCAGAATATCTTCCTTGGCAGTAAAATTCACTCCTTTTGGTTATCACTGCTACCAAATCCAGCCATGACTGATCTTATTGTCATTGGTTTTGCTGAACTGGAGCAGAAAATATTTTGACTGGGACTTAGAGAAAGCAGTAGAGGAGAAAGAAGAGTTTTCCAAACAAATATTTGGCATTTTGCAAGCTTCTGTAAAGAAACTGGTAGGTGAGGTATGTAAGAGTCATGTTGCTGCTGATTTTTTCATTAACCATTTTGTGCTTCAGGAATCAGAAGTGTTCATCTGCTGTTCGGAGTCATCATTAATGTGTGGCACTATTGCTGTGTAGGTCAGCAGGCTACTTTAGGAGACATTTCTCTTTTAATATCATTAGTGAAGTCTGTTGTCTCAAGACAGTTTTGCTGTTTCTAGAAGAATAATAAGAGTAGAGTGTTTTTGTACTACTTTTAATGCCTGTAGTTAAGGTATGATCACAGCGGGACTTGTTTTTCATTATATAAATACTGCATATTCAAAGAATGATCTGTCTCTCTGTGGACCTGATCTTTTCAAGCAGTAGGCCCCTTTCCGTGATTCAAAGGAGTATTTACTTGTAGACCATGTGACAACTTCTGTTCTCCCTATCACAGAATTGGGAGTAGTTGAAGCCTCTTTTGCATCATTATAACTTAGTATATCATTGTAATACAGTTTCAACCCCTTTGGCTTTACCTGTTGTGCTGGATCAAATTAAGGAAATCAAATTAAGGAAATCAATCCTGATTTCCTAGCAACCATTGAAATTTGTTGGGATGGGGTGAAATGCCACTTTAGCCTTTCTAATTTGATTCTGTATTTAACTTCACTGTTCCATAAACAAAATGACCTACAGTTGATAGGACTTTTCTTTTAAGTTCTGCTATTCTTCAGCTGCATTTTATAGTTTAACTTGTCAGAAATTAACTTATTTCTGTGCTTCTCAAAATGAAAGTATTTTAAGCCTGGTGTCCAATTCCAGCTTTTTTCACTATATGCACATGTGGCCTCTTCCATTGCTTGACTAATAAACCAGTCTGTTTTTCCAGTTCAACAGATTTGTTTCACAAGTACTTATTGGGTGAGAAGCATTCACAAGTAGCTTTGTTGATAGGGGAAAAGGCTGCCAGAGCAGATTTTAGAAATGAGGAGATTTTGCCACCTGTATTGTTTGGAGATTTAAGAAGCTACCAGACTGGTTAGTTGACTTGTTACAAGGCTTTCCAATAACCATCTGCCACACACACACACCTTGCATGATGATTTACCAGTGGGAATTAGATCTCCCAAATAGGTTTACAGCTGACATGTACTTTTTACAAGAATTCACAACAATTGCTTTCAATTAAAGCACCAGAAATATTTTTATGTTATTAAATGTTTTATTTTAGAGCATCAGTCAGTCAGACACCCATAGTTAAATGTGTGATAACAATGTGACTTGTTTTATGTTACATAAATACAACACATTCAGACAAGAATCCTGTTCACTGTAGAACTGATTTTTTTCCAATCAAGGGACCCTTTTCCTGATTGAAAGGGAGTTTTATTTGTAGCAATACATGCATACTTCTTTTGTCTTTGCTAGGGAATTCGGGTTGGTTGAAATCTTTGGCACTGTCTTTTGCGCTTCTTGGGTTTTACCTGTTGTGCTGGAACAAATTAAGGAAGTAAGTTTTTCTCCAAGCGGTGAAGAAGGATGATGGTTGTCATCAGTAATGGGAGAATTTTTATGAAGAGACAGAATTGCAGTAAATGGCTCCACTTCTGTTAGGTTAGTCCCTCTGACTTCCCCTGCGGTAGGTCATACTGACTACTGCTTTTAATGTGGATGAAAGAAATGAAAGATTCAAAAATGTTTTTCTACTAAAACATTTTACCTTCATGTATAGAAGATTCTTTAGTGATAACGGAATACTTAAAATCCCTTTGTTTCTCACTTTTCTTACATATTAATAACATCATTCCACAACCTTCGTTTTTGCATGATAATGATTTATTTATTTATTTTAGAAGTCCTCTACTTTGGACATTAGAGAGCATTAGAAAGAAATGCTGTTACATAGAAAATGGGACTATTCTTTCATGGACATATTTGGATCTTCAATTCCATGAATATGTGGTAAAGAAAGAGTGTTTAAGGACCTGATAGAACAGCGTTGTGAATGCATCTCTGATTAGCATGTATGTTTTTGAGGTATTACAAAGACTACGTAAAAGGTCTTTTGCATAAATGTTTCCACCGCACTGTTGAAGCTAATAAATTCATGGAAGCTCATAAATTCAGTGGAGCTGAGTTTGGAAAATTCGGTGTTTTCTTTTTCCATCAGATTAGACAACTGGTAAAGTTGTACTACTGAATATTCTGTCTGCAGTCATTGTTACAAGAATGGATTCATGTTTGCCATTTCTTGTACTCTGCTTATCAGAATTTATTGCCTGAACATTAATGCTTCTTTTATTTGACCTTTTCAATATTTTACATTATGATTAGATGTCCATTATGCTTGTTTTCACTGCTTATGTGGGCTACATAAGGTGAGGGAGAACTGTAACATACCGTGTTTAAATTACTCCATACTGTAAAGGTCAAAGTATAGTTTATTATCATTCACAGAACTTCTGTTAGGAAAATTAGGTTGTCTCAAGTCCTTTTCAGGAAAAAAACCTGTAACATAAAATTATGCAGTGTGAATCAATATCTTTGGTAATTGTGAAGATGGCAATATGAAGATACCAGGGATGTCAAGGGCCCCATATCTGAGGTACTTGGTAGAATAGTGGTAACGTGGAGTAGAAAGAGTTAGAAATTTTTCTAGTTTTCCTATTCAGATGAGAAGTGCTAATAATGTCGTCGTGCTGTCATGCGTTGTTTCTACTTCAGTTGTTTCAAGAACGTGTCTGAATGTCAAAATCTGTCTTGACCTATCATTAAGAGAGACATGTATATTTGATTTGTAGAAGGCAAGCACCTGGCCCAGAATTTCTTACAATAAGGAAACAGTCAATACATATGATTAATATTTTATTTCCTTCGCTCTCTCTTTTTTTAAGCTATTTCAACTCTCTTCTAGTTAAATTCTTTTCTATCAGTTCATCTTTCTTCATAGCATTTTTTTATATAATCATAGAACTTTGAAGATGTCACTGCGCTGCTTTAATTTTTTATTTTGCAGCAGGCTGTAGGGCAGAGTAGACTGGTGTGATATTAATGAGCCTAATTGAGTAAAGATTCATCTTTTTTCTCACACACTTCATCATTAGGCCGGTGGTGCATTTTACTGTCGTCTTTTCTCTGGTCATTGTGGTCATTGTATTAGCTGGTTCTAATTATAATTAAATGTTTCAAGGCTAGGAAGGATAACACTTTTTTGATGCCTGACTTTTTTTTTTCTCTCCCAGCAAACATTAATTTCACCATTATAAAGGGTTTAATTTCATCTTGCTTAAATCCAGCTGCAACAAGCTATATATATATATTTTTTTGCAAGCCACTCTCATACATCTAATTCATAGCTAAAGCAATTTGCATATAGTTGATAAAAATCTGTTAATCAGCTTTGACTAATGTTTAAAACATACTCAGTAGATCACAAGAGTGGGTATCACAGATCTATTTAATGGACTATTCCAGCCTCTTAAACCCCATTATGTCAAGGAAGGAATACTTCTGTAATTAATGAAATTATTTGGTCAGTCATGTCTATTCTGAGCTTTACAATTCAGTTGTCAAAATTCACATGATGTATCTCTATGCTATTAATTCTGAATATTAGTGTAATAGTTTAGCTCTACAAGTAGAGAGAGAATGATGCCTCCTACTGGGCAGGTTTACTTTTTAAACCTGCAATTGAATGCATTTTATGTAGTCACTCCTGGGTTTTTTTTGTGATTGTTATCTATGTAGTAGAATGGTTAAATAAAAATGTGAAACGTCTGATTCACAGTGACTGAATCAGTTGTCTGCTAAATATTATATGTTATTAAAAATGTGCCTTGAGAGAACAGCTAGTGAATTCATGAGAAATAAAAGGACTGTTAAGATACATACTTTTAAAGTATAGTATGTATAGTCATTAGTAGCCAGTAGTCATCTTATTTCCGTTCCACTACAAATGGGGCATTCATTGCAGTCAGTAATCCAATCCTGTCTCTAAAGCAGATTGAGGGTTAATCCTGTCTCTAAATGTATTGAGGATTAAACTCACCTCTCTCTCTATACAGGAAAAAAAAAAAAGTCCAATGACAGGTTTTATTTGTTCCAAGTTTAATGAAAATATCAGTTATGCCTTAAAGGCCAATATGAGGCATAATGCTTATACCTATGAGTAATCTTGCACAAATAAATAAAATTACTCTGCTAAGCAACTTGCAGGACTTGACCAAAAAGTGATTTGTTAGTTCATACCATCATTCTGACTTGCTGTAAGAGCCTGACTTTGCATTACATCAGATAGAGTTTAAAAAAAAAAAAAAGAAGAAGAAGAATACAGTCAAAAAATGTTCTATATTTCAACCACACAAAGTATTTTCAAATATTTCCTGTAGTTTACAATTTTAAGAGAAGAAATGATGAGAAAAAAATCTTTGGTCAAACTCTTTAGGATGCCACATGGGCTTACCCCTATAAACCCTGTAAGCCCTTCTATCGTTGTTACCTTGGATAAGATGACTTCCTTTTCACACCTCTAAAGCACAGTTCTATCAAACTCAAGCAATATTAGTTTATGTTCTATGCTTTAATTTCTTAACACTTAATTAAGTCTTACCATCTATACAGGCTTTTGATGTAGCCTCCTTTAATGGCAGTAACAGTGATAATGGCAATAATCATTTTAGATAATCATTTATGCTTAGCATATATTAGTGGAAGTTGGGCTATGAGTGAGTAATATAGAAACAGTAATATCTTCGCTGTTCTTTAAGGTGATGCTTAGTGCATAGTTTCCTTCTTTTTGCTTTTTGTTTCTGTGTTTAACAGTTTACCTAGACTTGACAATTTATAATGGTGTGAGCAAATATGATAATCCAGCTTTCTTTCTTTTAGCTGTTTTTCTGGTATCTGGATGTATTTAGTAAAAGCTTAATTTAGACAATAAAGTGAAAACTGGAAACGAAAATAGACTTAGAGAGCAGATCTCCTGAAGGAGGAGGTGTCACTTCTGACAGGTATTCATTTTTTCAGATCTACACTGTAAGCAATGATTCTGTTTTTTTGCATAAATTAAAAAAAAAAAAAAAAAGAACTCCAGATTTTTGGAGCATCCAGCAACACTGCCAGGATGCAGTAGCTAATTATAAATATCATAGAAATAAAATAAATATATAAAAGTTGCTTTTTTGGAATAACATTTAAAAATCTGGTTAGATTTGGGCTATTCCAGAATATAAAGATGTCATTTTTGCAGTCAGGATTTTGCAGAAATATAGCTTTGATTTTAATTCTATGCAATGCTTTGTCGAGTTTGTTTGAGGCTGCTGTGTATATATTAAATCTGAGTGTGAGTACTTCATACTTTCAAAATGCAGTTGCATGCTTGGCTTGAAACTTGGATTCAAAGGAGAAGGTATTGAGGCCTTAGTATTAGGGTCCATCTTTTGCAGTGCCATCTGGTGTCAATTAAAAGAATAGTGAAAATTCTTGTTTTCTTTCTAAGTAATCTGCAGTTGAAAAATGAAAGAAAACTAAAACTGTGTATGAAAACAGCCTGAATCTTTCTTTTGTCTTAGGCATGTATCTGAAAAAACAGAGGACTTAGATTTTAAAGGTACAGTGTATCAATAAATGGAATCACGGCAATTTAATATTCATTTTTGTTTTGAAGTTTTGGTGGTTAGTCTTGTTTTGTTAGTCATTAGAAAGTAATCTGGGAAATAGAACTTTTGGAAGTCAAGAGGAATCTTGGATTTCAATTATAACTTGTAACTTGACCTGCAAAGAGCTTCATGGCACTGTAGCAACTGGCTTCAGTTTATGACTTTCACAAAATAAAACTTTCTACCAGAAAGACACATCAGCAAATTTACCACTTCCCATCTTTACTTTAAATTATTAATTAAAAACTGAGGTACTATTATGTCCATAAGGTTTTAATATGCATGGTGTGAACATGTAGTTGAATAGTTGAATATATTATTCCGTTAGTTCTTTTGATGGTAAATTTCTCATAAACAAAAACATGCCTTTGACAGAATTCTTCCTGTTCCAAAATATTGTTCTTAGATTTAGGTTAAACATAAAGAGATTGTGGTGATGCATCATCTAAGTAGATAAATTATTAGCTTATACTTCATCCAATGGGATATATAAATTGATGACATTTAGTGAAATGAAGTACAAATGGGTATGTTGTCTGGAGACTTTTCTGGCTTTGCAAGGTAGGACTATTGGAAACTGAAATCTTTCGTATTGAAATTCGTGTCAACTTGGATACACTGTATATTTATGGACTTCAGCACTAACATCATATGGGATTTCTACCTGGAGATCCTCTTTCTTATTTTTTGTTATCTCAGAGGAATTTGTTCTTTTGAAGTTAATAAAAACTAAACCACAGTTAAATACACAGTTCCTTGCTGACTATGGATTTTTTTTTTTTAATTTTGAATCTAATGGATGGTATTTTAGAGAACAAAAGGAGTTGTTGCCTATGCAAAAACTTGATCTCAGTACAACTCTCACTTGAGCTTACTGTAAAAGCTTACTACACAGATTATTCCGATTGAACCAGTTGGCCCAATCTTCTGTCTCCTTCAATTGATCTTTAACGTATCCATGAAAATGTGCCTCAGAAAACATCTAATTCTGAAATGCTAGCACTTCCCTGGAAACCATCTACCTTGATTCCTAATACTCTTAGAATTTGTGATTGGGATAAGTTGTCTAAATAACTTAAAATGGTCATTTTTGACTACTCAGAAATGGAAAGAAAAATAAAACCGAGGAGTAGGACTGTACTAAATTCAAACATCAACATTAACTGCTTCATTTTGCTTCTCTGGTCTCAGTTTGTCCAACAAATTTGAACACAGATGCATGTATTCTAGTGTGAAACAGCACCAGCACCTATTCCTGATTCATTTTCTGACTGTCTTTACACCATTGATAGTTACTGCAGGTGCTTGGGAGGAGGGAACTAATGAGAATTGCGTGGCTTATGCCATGTAACTGTCTGCTGTTAGCACAAGTGACATCTGATGAACTGGCATTACTCATTTCGCAGGCACCTTAATCCTCTGTAGAGCAGTCTTACAGTCTCGGGTCTCAGCAGAGGTTGTACCTGTGCAACTCCACTTGTAGATCTTATCTTTGGTGCTTGTTCATTTAGATCAGATTCAGGACTCATGACAGGAAAGGCTGAAACAGCTATGTTTCTGGCAAGCTCAGCACAATAATAATGATAATCCAGCTGTTAGGCTATGTAGCTAGAATTTAGCTAGACTTTGTGCTGTCTGTTTTCTAGGCTTGCAAAAACACAGATACCATGAAAAGCAGCTAGACACAGTAGCTAGCTCCAGTTGAAAGAAACAGACGCTGGCCACGTCACTGGAGCAGAGGAAAGATGAAATTTGCTGTCTTAGGTCTTTTGAAAACTTGACCCTTCCCTTTATCTTACATTTTTTCTGGTATTGAGAAAATCTTTTTAAGCATTTCAAGACAAATTTTGGAAATATTAACTTTGCAGCATGTACCTCACCTGTTTTGTAGTCTAAGTTGTGGCAGAAGAAATATACACTAGACCTAATCATCTAATTGCAATCACATATAATTATGCATTTCATGTAATGTAATTAAGCATTTCATTTTAGCTTTTATTGTTATTTGATGTCAAGAAATTGCTTATTTTCACTATCTTCTGTTTGCCAACAGATGGCAGCAAAGGATTATAAAGTAAATTTGGTATATTTTATTTGAACAATTATCTAACAAGCAGCAATCAAATATCACTGAAGTTGTCTTCATCTCAGCAATACAAGATAAATTTTTGAAGATGCTTTTTAGTGATCAGACAACATAAGAAAAATAAAACTTGTGATTATTTTTTGAGGTTATTTTTAAGCTCATATATCTGTTAATGTGTATGCTTCAGACTGAAATTCTTTCTAATATAATACATTAAGGAACACTGACATTCTGTCATCAGCATACACAAGGAATGAATTATCCTCTTTTTTTTTTTTCCCACCAAAATCTGTATTTCAAATAAGCTTATGGCACATGACAGTTTCCTTGGAATTTCCTGACACAGAGGCCCAGATCCTCAGACACTTCAGGAGCTTGGCTTCCTGCAGGAAGTTCACAGCTCTGAGATAGGTGCCTGCTTTCCCATCCTGCTTTCAGGCTTAAAAGATTTGCAGGAGCCAGCATTTTGAGTGGAGAGCCACACAATATTTGATAAGAAACAGAGTAGAGAAGTATATTTAAAATCCTGTTTCTCTCCAGAGCTTAGGTGCCTACCACCAAGCGTATGAATTACCTTCACAGCCTGGACCCCCATTTGGTCAGAGACTTAAAGCAGTCCAGGTTATCAGAGCCTGAAGCTGTAGCTGGCTTCCAGTACTGAAAGCATGATCAGGTGAGGTGAGCTGCCTAACTCATTCACTTCCTAGCTTGGTGGCAGTGCCACACAGGTGTAGTTGTACTTCCAAATACTTGCTAGTGTTTCCAAAGGATGATGCATTATTCTGTGTGGCTGCATTAGTTTGGATTAGGACTTTTGGACAACTGGGGATTTCTGCGTGTCTGGGACATATCCGGTGTTGTCCCCTAGCCAGTGGAAAGCTACATGATGAATGTGGTGGTTCCATCCAACTCTAATATAATTGCCAAGTACCGTAGTTCCCAACCTCATTTTAGGCTGCTGGAACTACTGCTTAAAGCTGCTTTTCCTCTTTCTCCTGTCACTCTGTTTCTTCTTTTTCATCTGGCCATGCCCGGTTCCCAGATGCTATCCTTGTCTTTTCAGTCACCCTAATCATTCATGGTGCCTCTTTGCTTTCCCTCATCACATGCTGCTGCTCACCTGTTGCTGCTCTGTCCTTGTAGCACTTCCAGTGCTGCAAGAAGGCACTAGCAGTATTAGAATAATAGTGTAATTACTCTTCTTCAGTGTCCTTCCATAGCTTTACAACTGTGTGCTCACCAGAGCAGCAGATGTTGCATGCAGGCTGCAAAGCATGTGCTGTACCCTTGTACGGCCCGTCTGTAAGACTGATGTCAGATCTGCTGAGATACCAGTTGGAATAATTTCCCAGAAAGTGTAAGATCCGGGTTCAGTTTTAAATCGGCTAGGAGGCACACATTTTCCAGTACAGAACCAGGACTACTGATTCTAATCCAAGTATTGACATTGGCTCACTCTTCTTCTGGAAAGCTTCTTCTGTCCAAATTTTTGATGGATACTTCAGTTTCCAGTGTCAGTATTTGTCGCATTCAGTACTCTGGAAAGAAGATACAGTATCCACATTTCCTCCTACCATCAGTTGCAAATAAAATGTAAAACGTCTTGAGTACCTAAAATTTTCCTCTAATTTTGAAGTTACTCCGGTGTATTCTGCCCCAAACCATCCTACTTTTTTTTTTTCTTCATGTATCATGCATCATCTGTGGTAACTGTATGAAAAAAGTACTTTCTCTGGTTAGATACTTTGCAATACTTTGGATTGTGACCCATGAAACAATCTACTATCAACTCTGGGTTTTGCTTGTGTTATTATTGAGCTTAACAGGAAGGAAGAAGTAATGACTAAAACACTGAGAAACTGAATAATTTGATGTAAGCCATGTGTAATTTGCTTACTTGCTATGTACTGTGGTGAAATGTGCATGGCAGCCTGGACTTGTATCATAAATAATTGCATACTTTTCAAATTTCATAAAAGACTTTTTTAAATCTTTTAATTCACTTAATTTTGTTATTTTTGAAAATGACTTTATATATATATATATATATATACACACACATATACACATGCATACATATGTGTGTGTATGTATAATATACATTTTATATGTGTGTGTGTGTATATGTATATAAAAAAATCTTACTTTGGAAAGCTTTCCAATTTGGAATATTTTAAGGATCTGTTCAAACCCTTTTACTATTTAAGTATTTTGCTTTGTTACTAATATGTCATTCTGCTATTAAAATAGTAAGGCAGAGGTTAGAAAGGTAGTTTTAATTTTTTCATTCCACTTGAAAGATTTGTTGAAATCTAAGCAGGTATATTTTGTAATACTACAATTATTACATATGATAATGTGTGTTTCTTTTTCAGAAACATATATAAAAAACTTCATTGGTTTTTGTTCATCTTAAATGGAGCTGATACTGCAGAAGAAGGAGGGATAAGAACTTTCCATTTGAGTTAGCAAAACAGTGAGTCAGTGAGAGCTGACGTAATCTGTTACAGAGGACTCATTAAAATTTTCCTTCAGAAATGCAGGGATTTTGTTGTAGTCTTCTTTTTTTAAAGACCAATAAGCAGTAACCTACTGTTGTGATACTGAATTGCCTGAGCTAAGAAAAAGGCTCAACTTTACCAGTGAGATTCCAGTGTTATTAGACATTTGAAAATAAATTAAACTGACTGAATTGTCATTGTAAATCAGATGCGGAATTAGTGGAAATGTTAACAATGGAAGATTATCTTTTTCCCATGTAATGCAATTCTGTCCATAAACGTGTAAATTTGTGTAACATTTCTTTGTTTGTGAGAAAGAGATGTCATAAATATATTTAGGGAAGAGCTCTGATTGTACTGCACTAATGCTAATAGATTTGACATTTGGTTTCAGAAGATTGCTGTAAAATATTTTTCTAAGTGGATAGTGTAACTTAACCATGCAGAAGTGTCCCCAAGAAATCTGTCTTGTCTAACAGTTACAGCATAACAAAGATCTTTCAGTATGACTTCCCTCAATGTCTCGCCTTGGTCTTGTTATGTCCATGCGATTTAAGTAGCAGGGTTCTATATTTGTGCCTTCACTAAAGGTAAAATAAGATTTTGACAGTGTCTTTCATGACATTCTGTTAAGCAAGCTAAGGAAGGATTGCTAAGAGAAGTTGAATAGATAGAACTCAGTGCTGCTTTATGATATTCTCTTGAGCTAAGCAAACATCTTTCAGTGCTGTCTAGATGTATAGGGTGGATGCAAAACTAACTGGTAAACTATATTCAGAGCATGGTTATGATTCTTATCAAAACTGAAGGAAATATTAAGGGGTGTACTTGAGAGTCTGTCGTAATTCTGGTTTTAGTCAGAATTCTTATTATCTTGGATGATGACACAGGAGGATATGCTTACAGACTTACTAAACTCACAGAGACACCAAGCTAGCAGAGAAGGTGTTTGCTTTGAAAAGGAGAAGAGGAATAAATAATTTTAAAAAGTTGACTGATTGAAGAAATGGCCTGAAAAATATGATGAAATTCTGTAAAGTTATGTGAATTTTAGGTAGGTTGAGGAAGAATTGCTGAATAACAGGAAAAATAAGCGTGGGGGGAATCCAAGGATCTAATAGTTACATGAGGTCATTACCTGCACAGCTGTCAGTAGTGTCATCTTTGCTGGAGGGATTTAAGAATAGGATAGACAAATGCTGGAGAGGCATAATCTAATAATGAACCACCCCAAATCATATACTTAAGCTTTGATCATTTTTGCTTGAAAATAATATAGTGAATACTGATGTACATTTATATCATTTATCTAAACAATGAGTTTAAATAAATGATCTCGCCTATTTTTAAGTTATTACTTTTAGAAATTACACTATAAACAATAAAAGGTGCAGAAAAATATATGCTCAAGTAAGATGAAGGGGGAATAACAAAGAGAAGAAAAAGACGCGTGACTGGCCTCCGTGTGCTGGGTGGGGGTAAGATGCATTTGAATTTCAAACATCCCCAATGGCTTTACTCAGCAGAAATGGTCTGCGTCTCCTTCGTGTAAGTAATATCTCAGCAAGCCTTGGAACAAATCCTCACACCCTACTGACTTTTAATACTTAGCAGAAAATGAGTTGCTGAATAAAAGATGCGACAAGTTAAAAGGGTCTTTTCGTTGGGAGTCAAAATAAATGTTGCAGTGAGTTGGTGCTTTTGCTGTCAAGATCAGGTGAATTATGTCTCTGCTCTCATCCCATCTCACACAGCTGCTTACAGCTTTTCTAACACATACCTGGGGATCTCTCTTCATGTGAAACTTAATCCATTTCTGTGGAGGACAGTTAAGAGACTAGTCTGCTGCTCATTAAGGAATGTAAAAGGAAGCCTAGGATAAGAAACACGTTTTAAGACAGTACCCAGGAGAGGAAGGAGGCAGGCAGGGGATTGGAGTGTGAGTATTAAAACAAGTTTAACTGTCATTATTTTTTATTAAGCATTGAGAAGTCTGAGGAGACCTAATAATAAAGATTTAATTTTCTATATAGTTGAAGGACCAAGAGAACAGAGGCTTTGCTTTAAAACACTGAAGTGAAAAAGAGTTGCCTCGTGTTTTTGAAGGGGCAGAAAAGAAAAGATATAAAATAGGGCCTTGGAACACTAGTAAAGCCATCATGATTCCTGCCCTGTCTCCTCCTTTAAGCAATCATTCGGTGAATGAACCATAAAGGTTCTAATATTTCTAAAAGGACTGTAAGAATCCAGATCAGGCAGGGTTTAGCTGTGCGTAGCAGGCAGTGTGCAAAGCTCACCTCATGGAAAAAATGCTGGTAAATGTCTCTAGAAAATTCCTCGGAGAAAATGAGTTTCTGTGAAATCCGTAGCTCACTGCAAATAGATTGTAAACATTTAGGACAAGATAAAAGTGTGCCTCCATGGCAGGTTGGCAGCCTTATGCCACTAAATTACTGCATGGAAATAGGCATTCTTTCCTTCTTGCAGTAACCTGCAAAACACTCCTTTAAAATATATTTTATTTATTAGATCAAATTCTTATTTGAGTGCACAAATTTTTTCATAATTTTAAATAATTATATTGTCCTAAATTTGCCCTAATTTGTAAAATCTTAAATTGCTAGAAGTGTCTTGTGACAGGTATAAATGAAACATTTCATGATCTGCATAAGAACTCAGACTTTTGATACTTAAACTTACCTTATATCTGTTGTATGTTGCTATTATGCAACAGCTCACAAAATCAGTGGTAGTAAATTTGGATATTAAAGACAACAACTTTTGATTGTTGGATCCAGATCAGATCAGCTTTATTTTAACTGGCACCAATAGCACTTGCTGTCGCTAAAATAAATAAAAGGCCATGCTTGAGTCAAATTAGGAATTAAATTTATATTAGTAGAAGGAAACAAAGGCAATGGCAATTTTTGTTCTCAAAAACATAATTCCTACCGAACTAGTGTTTAGCTCTCTATTAAAAATAGAGGCTAAAATCTATTGCCTGGACTACACAGCATCATTCCTAATAAATACCAAACCGCCGTATAATGAAACTCTCTGAAAGGCAGGTCATCAGCATTATTTCTACAGTCATTCTGATTTTACCGTATTTAAAAAATAGCATGCTGGTGAGAATATTTAAAGGAAAAGTTACAAGTCAGACTATTCAAAAATAGTACTATCATTTGTAAGGGACAGTGCAGTTCCATTTAAGACCTCTTAGGCAGGAGTATGTATGTGTATGTTGTGAACACATTTAAATTTATATGTCATATCCAGCAGACACTGGAATCTGTGACATCCACACTACATAGCTGATCTGTGAACATAAAGTAAGCCTAATGTGTCAAAAATGTTTTGAGTTTGCATCATCTCTGCCCTGTCAGTGCGTATCAAGTCTGCTATATTTTGGATGTGATTTCATGTCATGTATTCTGTAAAGCAAACCTGAACGTGGGGGAAGTAAAATGTGGGTTGAGAACCTAGAGGCATGGTAGCCACTCATCTCATGACTATTGTTTAGGCAAATATTCAATTTATTTGCTGCAGATGTCTTCCAATCTAAGACAGCTGGATTCAGCAGAAATATATATGAGGAAAACTGGAAATGGCCAGAAAAGAAGGGCTTGAGAAAGGGTGGTTTGGTGGAGGAGGGGCGTTTAGAAAAATGACTTAGAAGACCCAAAATTCAACAGTAGCATTAGAAGGAGTCAAAGCAATATCAAAGAGTAGGAAAAGCAAAATCTTACGTTATTTTCTGTTGGATTCTTTTGAAATTTAAATAACTTTTAAGATCAATCACTTTTATTAAATTATCTTGCAAATTTAAACACTGTCAGGTGAAAAAAGAGAGTGTTTCAGCCCTTTAACACGAAAATATTTGCATGTATATTTTGTTAGAGATTTCTTAACTCCGTGGGCTCATCCTCAAAGCCTTGCACTGTGACAGATTTGGTTGTCTTTTTCCCCCCAACCTTTGAGTTGCTGCAGAGTACTGAACAGCTTCAAAACTGAACAAGAGCTTCATTCTTTGTTCTTTTCTTCTTTTCATCACCCTCTCTGGATCTCCCTGTCGCAAGAATTGTCTGTAAGTAAGGGAGTTTGGTGCCAGACAGCAACAGTACCAGAAACTTTCTAGGAAGCAATTAGTTCAGTAGGGTTTTTTTTTTTTCTTTCCCTGAAAAGACTGCCTGTTAAACTTGTAGAGTAGTTTGCTTTTTAGATTAGAATTTACAGATCAGTTTTGTAGTGGGTAGCAATTCTGAAATAATGGCATAGTTCAGAGATAGTTTTAGTTGAGCTGTGCAGAATAAAAATGAGGGTGAATTCTAGAATCCATTGAAAAGCCATAGAAATACAAAGTGAAGAGGGATAATATGGTTGCCATAGACACAATTTTGCATTCTCTTCTCTATTTACTGGATTGATAACTCCTTTATTGAAACCCAGAAAAAAACAACTATGGATGTTCTGAAAACAGTCTGTTATCCTTGCTATCATAATGAGACTATTCTCCGAGCTCTTTAAGACACTAATTACCATAAAGAGATTGTCCCACAGAGCTTCAGTTAAATATTTGCATGAGCAAGAATACATTCAAGATTAATATGTAATTATGATATGCGTAGAAAGATATCATAGTCAAATTGGTAAAGCAGACATACTATATATGAGTAGTAGAAATTTAAAGTTAGAAGGATATATAATTACATGATTTCTGCTGATAAACAACAAGAATGTGAGATACCTTATCCTTCCTTATCAGGAAGACAGTATGCTAATTCATCTCAAGTCTGTTGCTTTCTTCTTTTATATGTAATATCTGAAATGTCAGAAATAGTTGATACGTATGTATTTGTGGGATAGAGAATCTAGAGAACCTCTTTTCACAGTTTTGCATATTACTCTACTAGCAAATTTCACCATCAAATCACTGAAAGATATAATCTGTTGTTATGCTATTTGGATGTCATCACAATATCCGCCAAGTCCTTGAAAATTCTATTTATTGGAAATAGAGAGGAGATAGGGAGATTTTTAAAATATCAAAGGAAAGACTTCAGTTTCTCTAATGTAAAGAAGAAAAAAACCTTGGGGTAAATGGAAGCTTGTAAGGATATTATTGCTTAAGAAAAACTTGACAACTCAACGTGTAGGGATTTAGTAGGTAACTCCATTAACTCTAATGGGAGCAGTTCAGCTAATCTCTGACATTGCAACTAGACTGCTGACAAGCTCAGCTGTTCTTTCAGATGAGGGAATTGTAGCAATTGAAAAGGTGATAGTCACATAGTGAAAGATGGTGTCTAAAGAAGAGTGGGCAGGATTTTTTCATTAGCATAAAGAGCGCTCTCTGTTCATTAGGCAGGTTGCTTTCAAGACCATGTGAGAATTGTTCCTCATAGTATCTTTTCATAAGAAATGTATGCATCCTATATGATTATATTTTATCTGTTTCCTTGAGTTTCTGCACGCAAGCAAAATGCAGGCACTCTTGGTATTTTTGTTACGAAGTTTTAAAGTGTTGTCTAGAATTACACAGCTTTTTGCTGTTACACTAAGATTAGCATACCATATCCTGAGCAGTGGCAACATCAACCAGTAAGAGGCTGCCCTGGACCTCAGCAAGAAGGCACTGTTTCAACCTCTAGATAAGGTTCAGTTTTCTGATGCCCTTGGGCTATACTATGTTGTCCTTGTGCTATATTCCCCTGACGTGTGGTAGGGCTAGTGCTTGATCGTAAAACATTTCTATTAGACATGGTTTCTAGTTACAAAAGTAATGTTCAGGAGGCCTGAAGACTAGACACCTGTCTCAGCAGTGCAGTTAGTTAATGGGTTGCTGAAGATGACGACTGAAGAAGAAGCTGACCAGACAAAAAGTTTATGGCCCAGTTACCAATGTCCAGTCCACGCAGGACTACCGGTCTTCCGCCTTTTGGTTTGACCTATATCACTTTAAAAGGCTCTTGTAGAGTAAGGGTGGTCAAAGCAGGAAACATTTAGAATACAGAAATCAAATATAAAGTGTTCAAAATAAGGACATATGAAATTGATTGGCTTCCAGTCCCTCTTTAACATGCAGCTAAAATACTTGCACAATAAAAAATGCATAATAGATGTATGATAGAAGATATCAAGTAGAAATAAAGAAGATATTAAGTGGTTATGAATTGGAGCCATCAGTCTTTGTCTTTGCTGTGACTTCAGCATCAGGACTCCACTACGTGCCCTGAGCAGCAGTGCGAGTCTCATGCTTGCCCTTTGTATACAGCTTGAATAAAGGATCTGGCCTAAGGGTTAGGTGTAACTGAACGCTGGAGCGCACAGCAGAAGGGGTGCATCTCGGAGGGAATGACCACGAATACACAGGTATAAAACGGTATAAAGAAGGCAGGTACAGCCTTTTCTGGTTCAGAAGCCCACAGAACATTTTGTTCAGTGAACTACTACGTGAATGAGTCGAGAGCATGCCGTGTTTGCTCAGGATTACAGAGCACCACTGGTTTACACAGTTGCCGTGAGAATGAAAAAAAACAAAAATATTTCTTTCACTATGTCAAGGTTTATCCCGCTCCAAACTTTATTCTTGTCTGTCACATTCTGTGATAATTGCAAAGTGAAAAACATTCTTTCTAAACTTTATTTGTATTTCTTACAACTTTGGAGAAGTGTCTATAACTGTGATTACAAACAAATACGACCTATATATATATATATATATATGGGGTTTTTTATAATGTTTCCTAGCTTTTTGAGAAGCATCTCTTGTTGACAACTTCATTTCCTTTGCCAAGTGTATTATTCTTATGAAACTGGGTTTGTTTTATGCTTTTAAGGAGTGAGCTTATAGGAACAGGCAATCATACAGTCATTGAGAAGAGAGAGATAACTAAATATTAATCAGTTTTTTAGAGGTACTTTCAGAATAACATTTCTTCTGCGAGACCCAATTAAAATAAGGAATAGTTTTTTTCCTTGTTTTTTTCCCTTTTATTTTCATTCCTTCTTTGTTTTTCCCCCTTCATTCCTTCCTTTTAAACTAGCAATTATAATTATACGTTGTGTATGTATAGTTAATATGGGAACTTTGACCAAAATGAATTGAACCCCAGAAGAAGAGGGAATGCAGAAGATGTCACATTAAAGATCATCTCACACTAATTTTACTATATTCTTGTTTTGGATATTATTTTGGGTACATTACTTGAAGGTTATAAAAATCTTTAAATAGAAATTTAGGAAAATTATTATTATTTAGAAGTAGAATAATAGAAAATTATTCTATTTCAGGAGAATTACATGAATATGGAGAGTGCTATTTCATTGAAAATTCTGTAAAAGATATGCTGGAATGTATAAAGTTATTCTTTTGGCAAATAAAACATGTGCAGTGCCTATGTCTTTTTATGTCTACTCTTAACAGGGGGGATAATAAACCTATATCTAGATGCAGGAACTTTTGGAGTTCATAACAAATGGATCAGAACTGCATTAACCTTTTGGATTCTTGATAAGAAGATAATCTGAATAAATAATACCATTGTGTACAGAATCAGGGATATGTTTTTGACTCCATTAGTCATCTTTCAGCTTTTATTTTAATTTCTTTTTGCATTGTCTTCACTGCTGCATTTAAATGTGGAGCTGTACTGGGATTTCCATACATTTTGTAATTGGCTTTATTATCTATTGTGTAGGAGTTAATCAATTCTATTGGCTGTTATCTGCAGGTGCCTACAATAAGGGCATATTACATTGATTTTTCATTTTTCACATCAAACCAACTGCATAAGTATTTGCTGCTGTGTTTGCTATTGACAACAGGGTTATTTACAGGCACTCCGTCAAAATGTAACATGTATCAGGACAATTAGAAACTCTATAATATAGATCTGTTAGACAGCAAATAAAAAGATAGTAACTTGTGGCAGCTGACTATCCAAGACGAAAGATTCAGAAGAGCATGGAGTGTTTGGGAAAAATGTTCAGCATCTGTGTAAGTGTTCTGTAGTTCAAGGAGAATGGCTGCCAAGGTACTGTGCAGATGAGAGAGGTACAAAGCTTGCCTCCCTGGTGTGGTTATTCCTTTATACGAGAGTATTTGACTTGTCCAGATAAACAGCAGGTCAACATATCATTGTTGATGTTAAAAAAAATCTTACAAAAAGTAAAAGGAGAAGAGCAGGTAAATTTAGAAGAGCATTATGCTGAAGGTAGGGGACTTTGGAGGTAGACAGGGAAATAATACATGCATACCAAGCATAACTTAAGGTTCAATAGCTCATTTTCTCTGCCTATAAAAAACAAATAAATTGCAGCTCGTCTTAGCTATGAGAAAAGGTAAAACAGACAAACCTAAAAAAAGCAGGTACAGTGTATAGTCTCTCTGACTTTCTAAAATAAATGTAATCCTGTCATCATTCATTGTGTTTTGTCCTCCAGCACGAATTTTAGAACCCTTGTACCTACATCTCCCTTCAGAAAGAGTTGGTGCAAACACAGTTGTCTATGCGAACAGAGCTTTTGAGGAAGATGAGATTTTGCCTACAGTTTGAAAATGGCCAAACTTCAAATTTACTCTCATGTCTAAATTTAATATAGCAAGTTTTAAATAGCATATTTTAAGCTGTTCTTCTTAATTGCCCTTGCCCCAGAGAAAATATTCCATGCAAAATGGATATTAGTTTCTCTTGTGGTAAAGGTTTTTCAAAATTTCCAAGATAATCTTTGAAATCTTAGATTTTCCCTGCAGTCTTATTTCTGACATTGTGGTCTACAGAGCGAATTAAGTATTACCAGTTTCAGTATCTGGCTTTTTTCCTCCGTGTGGTAGAAGTTAATAAAAATCTACAGCCCAATTTTGCACCCATTTTTCTTCTTTTAATAAACACAAAGTAGATGTTTGATTGAATTCATACTACCATTTGGGAGTGTAGCTGTGTTCTGAAGAAAAGGACTGTAATCAGACAGCTGTCAGTGGACACTAGAGAGAGGCTGTACACAGTCCTGTACTCGTGTCAGATTCTCTTTCTTGCCCTAGCTTTTTTTGCCTCCATTTATTAAAAAAAAAGCACAAAACTTTCTTTCAAACTGTAAGTAACTTTTTGTCTCTTGCTTTTAAGTTCCTATCATGTGGAGGAGGTTTAGAATGGTTTAAAAGACTGGCTTTGCTTAAGATTACTCATTTCAATTGAATACAACATGGAAGAAAAGAATTTCACTCATGGAAAGTCTTGCATGGCTCAGTTAGGAGTTCAGCAAGGCTTTTTTCTATTTTGAGATCTTTTGGATTCCAGTGAGTTTCATTAGGAAAAATTTATGAAAGGGACTTCCGTTTGTCTTTGAAAACACACTTATACGCCAAGATACAGTTGGCCCATATACTGAATTGCAGACAGGCTGTAAGTGGATTTTACCTTGCATCTTTAAGAGATGCAGTATTGCTATCCAGTCTCTTTGTCGGGGGGAATACTGAAAAAGAAATCTGTTTTAAGCTCCATTTAGTTAGAAAGATCAATGTTGGAAAGACTTCCCTTTCATAAAGAAGCCACTAGTCTCTACTCACTATATACCTTTGAACAGTGTTAAGTATTGGGTTGCATCAGTATAATGCATTACCCTTTCTGATAAAAATGCAGTGCATTTTATTGCTAAAAGTGGAATTTCAGTAACACTGTTGAAATCAATAGTAGCTTCTTATCCACAGAAAGATAACTGATCTTTTTGAAGCGCTTTAAATACAATAAGTATTTGATTGTGTTTCCTTCCATTGTTCAGCTCAACATAGTAAAATTAAGTGTTGCTGTGGAAAATGACTAACATTCAGTGGTTTCACTTTTACAACACTTCTTCATGGTCTGTTTTAGCAAATTAGCTGTAAATGGAAATAAGAGATGCTGCTTTGAAATGAGCAATATGACATGCACATTTTTTTGCAATACTAGGTACTCAGCCATTGCTGTGGTCTCTGGTCTTTAAAGCATCCACTTCACACTCCAGCATTATTGTTCTGCTTACCAGCAGTCAGATGCCCGTGTTAGTCCCACTATCTCTGTCTCTGATCTGAATCTTAAATTCTGGGACTGGAGATGCAGAGTATCTTTTATATTTAAAAAAAGACCTTATTCCGGCTCTGACCTTGAAGTGTACAGTTTGCTGCCTAAGGATGTTAGAAACATGAAACAGAGGTGACCTCAGAGATCACTCAGAGCACAGGTTTTCAGACTCTTTTCCCTGTGATACAGTGGAGAAACAGCTTCAGCTTGTGTGATGGGTGACATTCTCTACACTCAAGGCATCAGTTCCTGCTAGGATGTGTTGGTGTACAGAACAAGGATCTGCTGCATAACATTGCTAAGAGGCAACTCTTCTTATATATCTAATTTCTTAGTGTTAACTGGTAAACCTATTAGAGAAAATCCCATATCTTACGTTGTTTTAAGGTCTGAATTTTTGGTTCATTTATACTTGCATATACTGAAGTTAGAAGTTTGATCTGGTATATTCGCCAGAGCAGAGGGTAAAGGTCTTTGAAATTTTCATAGGGGATCACCTCCCATAAATAGCTGCCAATCTTAATCCACTAGCACTATCCCAAAAGATTGCTGTTCATTTGGATTTATTGCAATCAGTTAACTATCACTTCAGAGTTTTTAGACCACTTTCCTCTGCATTTATCTTGATCAGTCCATTGATCAATAAACTTAACTCACTTTGTAGGTAGAGCCCTATCTACCTGCACTAATACAACTCTGTATTTTGTGACACTTTCCAGATTTCTAAAGATAGAGGAGAAAGAGGTTATGGAGAGAAATTACACAGTCTTTAGAATAAGGAGGTAAAAATGTTGTTGAGAATTTTAAATATATGCATCACAGTCTGGAATGGATGGGGAAAAGGAAATCTTTTCTATGTCATACACACTGAAGCACTTATCCATTTTCTGTTTTTATGTAGTACTAATAAATTTTATGTTACCTTTCACCCCACTGCAGGTAATGAAATCTATCACATACACTCTGATGGAGCCTATGGCTGATGAAGCGGTCTTGTGACTGAGCTGCTGATATCTGATGATTGTTACCATGTGTTTGCTCTGCAGGTAAGTCATAAAATTACTAGCTGGCCTATGAATAGGTTGCACTATTCCATTTCGGCAAACATTTTGAACCAGTGTAGCAGCAAGTAATTTACACACAGAAGAAGAAGATAGGACTTCAAAACTTCCCTGTAAAATATATTTGCTTAAGTGCAGAATGCATTGTTTAAAAAAAAAACAAAAAAAGAAGAAACTAAAGTAAAGTATTTACTGAATACTGTTAGGGGTCGCCAAATCTGGTAGGCCAATACAAGCTGCAGCTCCCAGTAGCCAGGCTGAGCATGTATGCCCAATAAGCACAGGATCAGCAGCCTCATCCTGTTGTCCTCTCTGGCTGATCAGGATGAAGGTTTGTTAATGGGAATATACCTGTTATATGTGCATATATATACAATGCAGATTCTTCCAGTAGCTGGCCTTAGACACTGAATCTACGCAGTACCTGGTCCCGGGTTTTGGTCACTGGCACCTAGGCATGGCTTGGCCCAGTCACTTGCATCTAGGCATGTGAGCCCCCAAGGCCTGCAGCCCCGGTCCAGTTGTTGGTACCGAACCCCTCACTCATGGAGACACACACGCACACACCAGTAACTGGCCTTAGACATTCAGTCTACTCGGTAACTGACCCTTGGATTCTCTTGTCTCCAGTTGCCTAACACCCAGAGACACACTCACACACCAAAAACCAGTGAGCTCAGTCAAACCCTAGACCTTATGGTTCTTCCAGTGATTGGTCTTGCCCCCCTGCTTTCTCAGTAGCCAATTCAGATGCTCTTGTCTCTCCAGTATCTGGCCCAGACTTGTGGCCACTTCAGTGCCTGGCCTGCTCCCTGGCTAGCCCAGCTCGATATTCACAGTGAACACACGCTGACATAGGCACCCTCATTTGCTCTGGTTACTGGCACCCCAGGTGCATGGGGTTTCCTGTGCCTCTTATCATCCCATGTCTGTAATTCTCTACACTGTGTCCCACACCTCCACTTTCATGACTGTCTCTGCAGTCATACCATGCCTCTATTCATCTATGCTTCATTATGTTAGAATAAGAAATATTTCATTCTACACAGAATAACTACTTGATATTGCTATCTGTATAAAAAATATGATTATACCCAACAAAGAGAAGCAAAAATAAAATAAACTAGGCATAGCCAACTGGTCATTAGGAAAATTCCTGTACAGCTGAACAAGCTAAAAGGAAGCTCCAAGCTGGCCGAAACAAGTTCATACAATGCCTGACAAGTCTCAGTTCTGAGACCTTATGAAGTAAATAGAAAGCCTATGCCCTGTTATTAGCAATGGCAATACTGTACTTATGGGGCTCCAGGGCTACACAGTACAGTATATGCAGGCAAGGTAAGTTGGGTAAGATCTCAAGTTTATAAAATAATACCTACCTTATTTGAAGTGAAAAATTTTGCCCAGAAACATACCATTCAGCTTAGTAGTCGTGGTTAAGCATATTCAAACACGTACTGAATCTGGCACCATAACTTGACAATAGATTGCAATAAAAACATATGCCGTGCAGTGTATTGCAAACTTGCTCAATAAGGTAGCATATTTATAATAACATGCTTTAGTAGTATGAATTGTTTGGTCATTAGAAGTAACCAGAAATCAGCTGATCCTATTGCAGCTCTGTTTTTAAGCTTACATTGCAAATTCAGTGTGACCTACACAAAATAGTTTGCTGGATGATGATAAGCTTTGCTATAAACAGGAAAAATCAGTGGTTCTGAGGGTTTTTATAATGTTTATCAGTAGGAAAACAGAAGTGGCAATTGCTTTTAATTTCCCAATAATTTTATTATTCAAAAGATGGAATTTACTGGAAGCAGCTGCAGTTGTAACTGAACCAGCTCATTTAATGTGTTACTGTTTTTTTCCTGTATTATATTATCTAATGGCAATAAGCTGCCTGCTTCAATCAAATTTTCAAATACAGTAAGAGTTGGATTTATCAAGCCCTGAGATGAATGCTCCAGTACTCGCACTGAAAGAGACCTTTGTGTATTTGGTGTTTCTAAATTGTCTATAGAAATCCCATTTCTTAAATTAAATCAACTTTCATTCTTTGTTCTCTCAGTACACAGTATTTGAATTTCCTCTTTTTGTAGTTTTTCTACTCCATCTCTATTTTGCTATTCAGTGTGTGAGAAAATGCAACCCTGCGATGAACATGCACTCTGAATATAATCAGCTATTCTCTATAAATATAAATAAATGGCAGTACAATCAGAATGAAAAGTAAAATGGGAAGGACTGGCTATTGTCACACCCTTAGTGTTAGTTTTCCTAATTTTAAAAGATGTTTTAAAAGATTCTGTGGTTCCTTTGCTGCTGAACAGTGTCCATTGTCAATGACTCTGCTTGTCACGTGGCAAGATGCCACCCTACAGAGTTGTCCCTTTGAGTCGCACTGTGCCTAAAGCAGAAATACGGTTTCCTTTAAGCATAAGATCACATTTGAAGGACTGTGAACAGCTATTTAGTTAATATGACTAACAGAATGTACCTGAGGCATTGCAGAAGACCAAAATTGTCAGTAGACCACAAACTACCCTCAGCACTTTTGAGATTCAATGTTGAATGTAATTTGGCCTACTCAACAGTGAAGAAACACAGTGCCACTTAATAATGCTCATAATTCTTTCCAACTATGACAGGTTTTGTCCAATGTTAGGCTAATATAAATGCTCCCTGTGTGATTAGGGAGGGCAATTTGCAATAGAAACAGAGTTTGGTGGAGCTGTCATCAGATTCATGTTGGTTGCAGACTAAGACAAGAGCCTATTGTTCTTGCCACCTTACGTCTTAGTGTAATAATGCTGTCACAGGATTGGGGACTTTTGGTATTAGTGCTGATTTGCCTACCTTGTCTTGCTGAAAATTTCATTTGACACAATCGTAGTTCACAGCTGGCAGTAGGGTATAGTAAAGTGCAATGGGGCCTATTGCAGACCAAGCCTATACTAAATAAATATAAAAAATGGGAAAAATGATTTTATTTATTTCCTTATCTTCAGATAGTTTTTTGTTTAATTAAAAACAACAGTGTTTGTCGTTTATAGAGCTTAATAGCCATGTGTGATGGCATTTTTATGGAATGAGTTTCCTTACACGTTTGAGGAATGTAAGGGTTATCATCACGTGCTATGTTCTTCTACCAACTTATCTACATTTCATATTCATATTGAACAGGACTCCAGAGAGAAATGTCCGTACTTTTTGTTAATCTGGACAGGCAGTTATAAAACACTGTTGTAATTAAATTTCCCTTTTCATTTGAATGGTTGAATTAAACAAATATTTTCCTTTGGAGAAAAGTAACAATTTGATGTTAATTGCTTCTATCTCTTTCTCAGCATTGTCAAATATCCTATTGTAAAAGCTACTTAATATTTCCAGTGGAATGCTATATATTGCATAACCTCTTTCCTTTACTAGTTATTTCATTTGATGGTTAAGCGGTAATTGGAATGAAAGGAATAAAGAAGTGCTTGTGGGTTGGGAACCACTCAAGGGATTGAGAAACTAAAGCAGAACAATGAATTAACATATTTTCTTTTGTTCAGCTTTTTCTTTTCATATGTGAATTACATGCTAGTAAGAGAGATTATAGGGAGGAAAATAGAGAATGCAGAACTCATTTAGATCAGACTCCGTGTGCCTAATAAGCAAACAGAAAACCTACAAAATGTCTAATCCTTACAGTTTGTTCTTAGCCTTCTTAGATGTTGTAGAATTTGCAAAATCATTCGGGGAAAGGACATTAGCCTATTAAGAAAATACAGAAACAAAGCTTCAGCATCAGACCAAGAGATATGTGGCTTCCAGTTACAGTGGAAGGGGCAATCAATTGAACTAGGCAGGAAAGGAAAGAAAGAGCATCCGCAGCAGAGATTTCCTGGAATGAAAAATGTGCCTGGATTGTTACTTTATTGAATTTTGCTACCATAGGACATATTAAAGGACAAATCAACTCTCAAGCATCCATCCTAAATATAAAAGATGTTTGCATGTGAAAAATGTCTAAATACATGTTCATTTTCAAATAGTCAGGATCTGGAGAACTTTTGATGCTATGTAAAAAGCAGTAGAGCTGATTGCTTAAAATTCAGTATATATTCTTTTTTTAAAAGGTATGGTTGTGTAGTAGACAGGAAGGTTTCATTTATCTTGTCCTGGCTGCTGGGTTTTGAGACAAAGGAGTTGTGCTCAGGGGAGAAACTAGCTCTTTCCTGGAAACAACCAACCATATTTAGCATGAAGAACTTTATGGAGTATGGAGTATACTGGTAAGGAGACACAGCATAAATGGGAAGCATGCTTCTTAAATACAAACTGGAAAGGCCTGTGAGGAACAGGACAGTTCCACCTCAAGGCTCTGGGAATCTTGGAATATGTAAAGAATTAATGAGCCAGGAGATACAGAACTATTGATTAAACAAACATTGTAGTGGAGACATACTCAGCTGTATATATGGCTGTCTTTGAAAGAGAGACGAAATTACAAATGCCGTTAACCTGTTTAATTGTTCAGCATGAGCTATGGATCTATTGGCTTCATCAATTTTTTGAGGTGCAAAGTGAGATTTTTCCCTACAGTTTGTGTCACAACTTGAGTCTGTCCTCCCTGCTGAATGCATACTAGTTTGTTGTGAGTAGACCAAACTTGCTGCTTTGAAGAGTAGTTGAATTACTCATTTACTGATTTATCTTTTTTTTGTTGTTGTTAACCACATTTTTCATTTCCAAACAAAACATTTTCAGATACTTACAGGTAATTTTACATAAAAATAAACAAATACAGGTAAAATTCAAAGTACAATGTTGTTTCAAGATGGAAAAATATAAATATAACACTCCATAGCATATTTACAGAAAATATATTCTCTTTTTATTTCAGTGTTCTTTTGGATAAAACAAAACAAGTTAACAACTCCATTTATATAAAAACCTACCTTTATATGGGAAATGGCCAACCCTGGTGATTCTCAGTGGCATTGTGACAAATTTTCTGGCACAATCTTTCCAAAGTGTCAGCTAATGTCCTACCAAATGACTACGCTAATTCACAGCAGTGTAAGTAAGGATCACACTGCTGTTCAGAATATGACTTTAGAGTTTTTAAAATGTAATAGTATTCACAAAATACTGTGGAGCCCACAGTTTGATGTGGAAATGCATGGCTGATAGGCTGGGGTTCCATTTTTCTTCTTTGATATGGAAAGTTGCTTTTAGTTTAAATGGTATTATTTATTCACTCAAAAAAATCTGAACGCGCAAGTGTCTAACACTCATTTTTGGTTTGTTGAAGTTGAAGGAGGAATGCCTCAGACTGGGGTATCACTGGCCTGCATGCAAATCTCCAAGCAATTCATGACATATCTTTTATGTTAGAACTGAGAAAAATTAGGTATGATTAGAGCGTTTTTTTTCTCTTTCATTAAAAATATGTATGTTCAAATACATTCAAGGATTTAAATTAAGTACCTTTAGACTTTAAATTGAAATGTTACTGTTGTATTTTCCTTACATATTCTCCTTTTGATGACAAGTGTTATACGTATTTAAACATTCATTTTAGTAAGAGAAAAGAATTTTTATCTCTACTTCTGCCACTTTAAAGCTGTAAGTCCATTAGGTCTTTAAAACCCTTTATTTGTTTTTCTCCCTTCTGATTTTCAACTAACATAACTAAATACCCAACAGATGTGAAATTGCACCTTAAGGTGAACACATTATGGATACAGAGCCAGAAACACTGGAGCCAGAAACATAACCCTCTCTGTTCAGTTTTCACTTGCTCATGCAGTATATTCATGTCGTTTTTATTGCCTGCTCATACTTTGTCTCACAGCTTTACTTCTTTAGCAAAGTTTTTTCTCCTTCAAAGCTTTACAGTGCCCTGTTCATTTTTCACAACATTTTATTGTATAGACTGCTGTCCCTCTTAGAAATAAACACTGAAGTCTAAAAATACTGGTTAGCAATTAAAGAATTAAAGGTGTGGTTTACAGTTTCCTTTTAAGTCTTTATCCCAGTATGTCTGAAAGCTTTTTTGTACTACAGCCAAATTTGGAAGAGCTCAGTTGCCCACTCTGAGAAACAAGTAAAAAATCTGAATAGATTGCAGTGGATCAGACTAGTTTGACCTGGAACCATTATACAAATAATTGCATAGCCACAACTTCCTAATGTCAGGGTAAAAAAAAATCTATGTCAGAACTTCATTCTGAAGCAGGAGGAGGGATGAGGAGCAGATTTACATAAGGTGGGATGTAAAGTCCTATGCCCTTAGAAATTAATAGCTAATACTTTTCCATCGTTTTAACTTTAAAATTGTTGTCATTGTTGTTTGGAACAATATTTCTCTATACAATAGATTAGAGTATCCGTGATCTTTACAGAATTGGCCGTACCTTCATAACTGTGCCGTTGCGCAGGACCAGATCATTAGATAGAAGCAGTTGGCACTGAGGCATCTACCACAACACGAAATGCAGTTTGGGGTTTCACCTTGTTTCCTTGGCACAACAGCCCCATTGTGTGTGGCTCAGAGCTGTGACAAACCAATCTCTGATCCAGATCAGAGACTTTTGCTCCCAATAGGTTATGGAGCACATTCTGCGGGCACCTGATCTGGAATTTAGTTCCCTTTGGATGGCACAGTTTGCATATATCAAAACCACTCTCTAACCTGAATTAACACATGGTAAGTCAGAACAATCAAGCAAGTTGTTTTAAAACTTCACTACTACTACTCTAATCCAGTATGTTAATATAGACACAGCTGTATCTTGATGGATATTTTGTCTCAATGAGTATAGACAGGGAGACTGGATTTTATGGGATCTAATATCCTCTTTCACTCCCAACAAATTCTGGAGGCTTTATATAAAAGCTACATCCCTTTGTTTTGTGAGAGGAGTTCATTTGGTTTCATATTCTTCTTTAAATGAGGCTAAGCTTTTTGTTTTATAAATTTTTCTAAAAAGTTGAGACAAAAAAGGGAAGTTTATACCCTAGTTCTTCTCAGAGCTCTGTATTAAGTTTTTAACAACAGTAATCTGGTGAATAAATGCAGTTTCGTTAAAGTACATTTTCCTTTAAACACCTTTTATTATTTTGTTAAATCATAATTTATTGGAAAGCATCTTATTGTTTAGTCATCCTCCAGCCTTCTATTGAATGTGGGTGGCTTTCAACGGTGTGGAAATTAGAGTGGGTGGCTGCAGAAACAGTTGCTTGGTTTGTGAAATAAGTTCTTTTCTACTTTGGTATTTTATTTGCCACAGTACAATGGGACTGTGCTCCTGTTTTTACATTTTATAACTAATTTATCAAGAAGTAAACCAAAAAACTGTAAAACTGGAAGATTTCCTGCTCTAGAAATAGGTGTAGTGCCCTAACAGAACTGATGAACTTCCTATAACTAGTTATGAATGTGGTGAAAAAGGAATGATGGAAACATTCATTCCATTGTAACTACAGCATTTAAACATTGGATTATATTAAAACACTCTCCATTTTGTGGTAGGACTGTTGTAGTCATGAAGGTAGAGTTGAAATACTGCTTTTTTATAGGTTTGTTTTTTTGCTACATAAATTTATTGAGCAGCTTTATCTGTTCATTTAAGGATAGCTTGGGAGCAAGAACTTGTGCTGCCATATCTGGAGGCAGGAGCAAGAACTGGGATTCAGAATTGATCAGGCAGGAAGCAAGACAGAAGGAGGAGTCTTTGACAGAAACAAAAATTAAGATAGAACAGTGGTTCAGACAGGAGCTAAAAGCAAAGCTATCACGCTAGATACTGAATGTTTGGCCTCAGGGCCCTTGCATACCATAAGGCTTCCCCTGCAGGAGACCATCTAACTGGCTCTCTGAACACAATTACGTGCTAATCACTGCACATTATTCAAGGCAATAATACATGTGACCTGTCAGTGATAAGGCATTATATGATTACAACAGGAGGAAGTCCTTGCACTGGAAAGAGAAATCTTGCTTAAAAAATAAATACTTAAGCAATTGTACAAACTTCAAAAGTAGGATGATAGCAACAGTAGCAAGATTGCTTTGAGTCTGATCTTGAAGGATGTTGTGTGATTCTTGTCTATGTCATCAGCAGTTAATGAACAAAGAACAGCAAACAGACAAACTGTACAGGAGTTTGTCAGGAGTCAGCATAGGTGAAAATACAGAGATCTTTGGCTCAGCTTGCTTTATATTTTTAAACACACTTATGGGTAGATCTCACCTATTGTTAACTAAGTTAATAAGAGCAGAGAACAGTAGTAGGAACATAACCTTACCCACTTATTCAAAGGAGAAACTAAACTAACATACACTTTTGAAAACTAAGAGTTTTATCTTTAAGATGCCTGAAGATGTCCAGCAAGGGGCAGGGGCTTCTCAGCTCATTGCAACATATATGATTACCTGCCCAGAGTGTGCATGTTGTGTACGCAGAAGAGGTTCATTCTCTGGAGGAGAGGGTGGCTTAACTGGAGCAGCTGGGCAATGAGAAATTTTTTATAGGGATATTGCAGATCAGTCCCAGCTCCACTGTGGAAAGCCCTACAGGGTGTAGGGAGGGGAAGGAGGGCTCTATCGAATGAGACCCACCTTCCATCTGTTGTCACTGCATCCCCTGGCACCAAGGATGCAGGGAATGTAACCTTTAACCTCCCCAGTACAAGTGTAGATGCCGGGGGAACCATCAGAGACTGCGTGAAGTGTTGCAGCTTGCACATTCTCCCTAAGCAGCGTTGCCTATTGCCTCTGCTGGAGGTGGAGCACCAGGTTAGATGAAGCACTGGTCAGACCTGGGGGAAGTTTTTTTTATGTTCTTACATTTTAGGTTCTCCCTTTGGCTTATCTTAGGATCTTGGGCAAGGTTCTGTGTTTGGCTGTTAATATATGGTTCTCATTGAAATGTAATCAGTGCATGCATGCATGCATGAAGAATTTTTATCTAACATTAAACAATCCTCACAAATTGTCAGTGAGTCAAATATAGGTTATTCATGAAATAGGTTTCTCCAAGACAGAGATGGCAGTTCCCTTTCACCATCCATAACATTTTGTTTTCAGTTGTCTAACTTCAGTTGGTGGCTGCCTCATTTTCAGGGTTTCCAAGAACTGCCTTTGTGCCCTCATTAGCATTACAAGATTGGGAAGGAAATTTGGGTATAGATTCTGCAATCAGTCATTAAACTAACAATGTGAGAATGGGCTGAAATTGGAGAACCGGAGTAGTTGATGAAATCTCATAGGTTTGTCAGGCATGTATATAAGTGTACTGAAACTGAATTCTGACTTTATGGCTGAAGTTGCTTTGAGATAAAAGTCTTTCAATTTTCTCTTAAAAAAAACAAAAAGGCCTACCAAAAACTTGCTGTCAAGTCCTTCCCCTCCCCCATCCAAGAGTGTGCAATAGAGGTTTTAAATTATTATTGTAAAGTCTCGTAGATGTTCCATATGTCACTTTCTCTAAAATTATAATCTATTATCTCACTCAAGTGGAATAATAATGTATTGAAAAAACTAGATTTATCCCAGGTGCCCCAGCAGGTTGATTCTTCATTATGTGTTAATCGTTAATGGCAATTTTCCATGGAGCATCTGCCAGTTCTAGTGAGCATAGCTTCCAGAAATGATACTGTAATTTTAAGCATAGACACTAACTGAAGATAAAGAGTGGAGTTTTTAAATCAATACTGACTTAAGGGGTGTGTGTGTGTGTGTGTGTGTAAACTAGCTGGTCATAGGTATTATTTCAGGCAACAGCACAAAATGTTTTGACTTATAGACCTTAATTCAGAGATGATTCTTGTCGTTTTCTGACTTACTGGAATCCATTTACTTCTAAAGTGCTGAGTCTTGACTACACTAAAGGTAAGGCAATGACAATTATTGTCTGAGATACTCTACCACTATAACTGTAGCTCTGTGTGTGTGTGCATATATATCTACACACAGTAGTAATACTACAAAAATACTACACTAGGATTAAGTCCAATTGGTGTTGGGGAATTTGACTATGCCATTTTGCTACTTACTTGGAGTGATCTACATCTGTGTTACAGTTCTTGCTTCAAGATAAAAGAACTGGTGAAAAATTATTAAAATAGTATAAAAATTGCAGTAATTTTTAGTTTTCTGAGCTATGCTATTCAGTGCCATCTGTACTGTAGATTTAAATGAGTTTGGTTGAGGTGACCGCATGTATGTCTTGGCTTTGTTCCATGAATTTAAATAGGCAATCACAATATATTTTACAAATACATAAATAAACCGGATAATGTAAATTATAATTGTTTTGACAATGTAAGAATAATTATGAGGTTTATTATACTTCAGAGTCCCTTTGGGATCTACCTTTGAGCTACATCTAAATGGTGAGCTCTGGAAGCCTTTTGTGCTCTTGCTGTGTCTTAACTCCATCTCCTGTTTTTGTGCAAAGAAGATTTCAGTGTGCAAGATGGGAGGAAGCAGTGGTACAGTCTGTCTAGATCCCTGATCTGTATAGTTGTCTGACCAAGATCACAGCAGGTCAAGGTATAGTCTTTGTGAGTGTCTTAGTATGCCCATGGCAGGCAAGATCATGCTACAAGGATAGTATGTATCTGAATATTCTTTTCATAGAGGAAAAAGTATACTCCAGAATATATTAACAAAAAATACCTGTCTTATTTTGTTATATTATTAGCATATGCTATATCACTACTAAACAGTGCCACCACAACAAATAGATTTACCACGCCTATTAAAACTGTTTTTGAAATGATGTTGAGCCAAGTGCCCAGCTTCTGGAAGTAAGGAACATAAGGAACAGAGGACTCAGGATCTTGAGTGCAGTGTTGTGCTAAATACTTTCCAAAGACATGGTAACTAACACATTTTTTTCCTAATTGTCTTCAGTCTAAACAAGCAAATCAGATAAGAGAGATGAAGTAACATTGCATCTCCTCCAGACATAAGGATCAAAGAGAGGCAGAGAGCAAGGCTGTTGATGGGAGACCTTGAGTTACTGGCTACAGCCGAGGCTCACTTGCTGATTTTCTTTTTTTTCTTGACTTCTGAATGCTGGATCAGTGAATAAATAAGGGTAAGGGTTATCTCACTAGATAACCAGTTAAACTCATAGCACTGAGCATAGAGCTAGTACCTGATAGGACTTCAGGGAAGTAGGAATGAACAGTTATAGGCAGCAGCTGCCTTCTCCACATCTGTTGACCCAGGGGCTGTTTGTGTAACCATGAGCATTCGGCTGCTAGTATGTGAGGAACTGAGCGGTCATCCTCTGACCGTCCGTCCGCTCTTTGATATCAGAGACAAAATGCTCACCCTCTCTCTCAAGAATGTCTGATTTGTCTTTCCATATGCTTTTGAAATGCAAACACAATACATTGATGGCAAACACTGGGGTGTGCAGAAGAATTTATCTTTTTTTGTAAACATTTTTACAACAAGGTGATTAAATTTAAAGCTACAGTTTTCTATTCTCAACAAAAGATACTTACAAGTTTGTCTAAGTAAGTCAGCTATAAACTGCTTCTTCCGTAATGCAAGTTGCAATAAATACGCCATCTGCACATATAAATGGAGAATTAATAAAGAACTGTGACTTTTCAACATATTCTATTCTAAAAAAAGAAGTCAGCTACAATATGCTTTAATATTAAAAAAGTCATGCTGTCAACTCGAGAGACATCACCTTTCTGTGTCAGTTCTTTTGAGGAATTAATTGTAAGTGGTGGATAATAAAACAACTGCAAACCAAAATGCATTCTACAATTTGAGATAAACATGCGGCATCTTTTCTGTGTAATCTAACATGTGCATATATATATAAAAAACACAATGAAAAAACAATACTTAAAAAAGTGACTTTACGAGGCTCCTGATGAAAAGGAGTTTAGTTGCAACCTGATGAAAATTCAAGTTCAGTTCCAGACTGGGTCACTGAAGAGTGTTCTCTTTTCCAGTGCTACATTTCGTATGCGCTATCTTTCATGTTCAGTATCAGCTTCTGCTGTGACCCTTATTTGTATTGTAGAATTTATAAGCAAGCTTTGCTGTGTGAATAACCCAAATGAGAGGAAACTGAGATAAAACATGCTAAAGATGATAGGAAAGAGAATGTATTATTCCCCGTTTGTAATACTTCTATGTGTTCTTTTTAAAGACAAATGTTTATTTGAGTTGAATGTGATTCAACTAGTTATGAATACCAATTTCTCTTAAAAATCAGGAAAGTACTAGAGTGGTTTTCTCTAGTAAATAATTTTGTTGTGTAATTGTTTTTGGGTTTTTTTTAGATCAAGCAAATCAGAGTAAAAGAAAAGAAAATGGGCATTCATTTTACAGGTGTTAACAGTTCAGTTTTCATGCTCTCTGAACAGAGGAAGGAAGTCTCTTTACATTACGAAATAACAAATACCTTAAGACTTTCAAATACTTACTCTGCTGAAACCTGAGATCACATGAAGCTCCAGGAAGGCATTCCTGCCTCAAGAACACAAAAGAATCACTTCTCTCTTTCCTATTTGCAATGTAACTAACTAGAGACATATATTTCATTCTGTACAGCTAGTTTGCTGTAATATTTCTCTGAACTAAGAATATACTGTTTTTGAAACCATATTGTTCTTGAATTCTGAGTGTTCGTGTTTGATACGTTAATCATGGGGTTTGGTTTCTTTGCAGTCTGCTTGAAAAAAAGTTGGATAGGAAATCTAGAGTTTGGATATAAGCAGAAAACTGATTCTGCATCCAGTTTATGCAGGGTTTTTTTAATGTTTGTCGGGAACTTGGCAATGAAACAGTTTAATCAGAGAGAATTGATTGTGGGAATATAGAAATCGTCAAGACGAGCTGTTCAGGATAAATTATAATACCTCAGATAATGAAGCTACATTTTACTTCAGATTTCCAAAAATGGCTTGGAGGGTTTCTAGTACGGAATGTGACCATGTGACCAGGTTCTCTATGTGATCGTGCTTTTGGATTCCTATTTTAGTAACCTTTAATAGGAAAAATGCTGGAAAGTCTTGTACTTTGTATCTTAGCTTAGTTATTCAGGTCATTCATTTTTAATGAATGCTAGGATTAATAGGAAGAGGTTATAATGGTAAGAATTATGCTTGTGCATATGGTGGTAGTGGGGAGTCCCAAGGGAATTGTTTTTCTTATCAGTAGTCCAATTAGTTGTTTTGGAAGGGAGGTTCTGAAAAGTAGCATTACTTTTATTGGTTAGTTAAACTGCTTGCTTGCTATAAAATTACAGGATGTTAGAGCAAGCCTTTGCTGTCAAATCCCAGTTCAGAATTTAATGCCTCATAGGACTCAAGAGCTTCAGGTAGAGTACTGCATATAATGTGAAACAAATGATCTTTGATACTTTGATAGTTTTCTGTAATTTTGCCTGTATATTTACTTATGTCTCTAAGATGATGAGCAATTTAAGAACACTATAGCAATGTCTTAGGTCCACCATTAAAACTGCAAGTCTAGTAATAAGAAGGGCCTGATCTGATAGTGACAGTGATTGTTTGGGCTCTGAGCTTTCTTTTAAAGCAATTTTGAGCTTGTGACATTTCCACACGTTATAGATATAGAGATGCACTGTACAGATGCAAATGGAATAACAACATTGTTGAAGTGCTGGGCAGATATTTAAAGAATAATTAGATACATTGATTCTCTGAGTAGAAGGTACTCATATAGCATGAAGGTTTAGGATTTCTGAGAGATCCAACAGTTGCTTCCACAGTTACAGTAAAATGTTGCCAAACCTCCAAGTGAGTGTATTTGTCTGTAAACTAGAAACTCAATTTAAATTAAGAATATCAATATGGGAGAAACTAACCCTTTGAAGTCCAAACAGTGCCAATTACTACAAACGTATCACCTTACGCACGGTGTGGCAGGAAAGTGCAGTGCAGCATCCCCCAGACCGCCAATGCTGTAGTGCTTCTAGGGAGCAGCTCTGCCGTGGTAGGATTTGTGCAGGGACACCAAATGTGTCAACCAAATGTGAATAGTCAAGTTGCTTTTCTTACCTTTGCTGAGCACTGAGTTGCAACTTTTTTATCTTAAGTTCTGAAATGTTTAATGATACGAGGTTATTGTTATTTGCCTTAGTAAACCTGACTAGAAAATGTCATCAGCTCCCCTGCAGTCCTGAAGACATTAAATGTCGGTGATACAGAATAGCCTAGAGTAAACCTAGATTGATCATATGGTTAAGAGTAGTAAAGGAATAACTCCATGTTTAAAAAACAAATACAAAACTTAGAAATGTTTTGACTTCATCCCTGTGCAGAATAGAGAAGTGTTGTCTTCTTAGAAAGGAACCTACCGTCCTCCGCTAAAATCATGAACTTAAAGCAGTGTAGGTCCTAATTTATTTGTTCTACGGAAGGTTATATTGCTTAGTTGTTGTTTAGAAGATCATCTGGTTTCTCATATGAAAGATACTAGACTTTGAAGTATTGTTTATATATTTTGGTATTTGAACAATGGTCATTTCTTGTGAGATTTTCTTCCAAAATTTGGAGACATCAGATGTTTGTATAAATAATCAAACTGTTTCCAGAGGCCTTCATTTCAATTGAATCCACTAATAGACATCTGAAAGTCAGTTGATTAGAAGAAAAAACAGAGCTTAAGAAAAAAGATGAGCACCTTTGACACCTGTGTGTTGAAATGCTTGCATTTGTGACCAGGAGAGAAAAGAGTATGCAAGCTAATGGCATAAATGTTCAAAGCAGTAGAACTAAAAGGGAAAGAAAAAGGAAAAAAAACTTTCTCCTATGAAAAGCCTTATTCTGCCAGTGGTGTTTTTAGCCCAGTTTGAGATGTTTCTGATTTTGAGGTACCTTTTGTCTTCAGGATTCTCTCTCTGTCTTTACTGACGACATCTTTTCATTTTCCTAACACCATTGTGGACTGTAATGTTTGAGTCTATAGATGAGCGCTCTCTTGAGTTCTTATTTAGAATAATGTGATTCCAATGCGGACCTAGACCAGAATAGCATTAATACGCTGATGTCTTGTTGGAACTGCTGAAGTCCTCTTCCATGGGTATTCTTCAGGGAAGCTGAAGTTTGGGGGGGGTTTTCCCCTCCTTTTACCAACATGGTAGCTAGGTACATTTACTAATGGTAGTGTTTTAGTGTCAAAGACTACTTCTCATTCAGTTTATTTATTTAATGTTTCCTTTGCTTTTCAAAAAATACAAGATTATCCTTGTTGGCTCATTTTCAAACCTGCTGTATTACTATTGCATGATAATTAGTCATTTCTATTCTCTGGTTTTCTATCAGTATTTGCAGGTTGCTGTTTGATATTCTTTACTGTATGTACCCTTTTAAACTATCATATAATGTGACAGTGATAGTAGGTTCTGAACAGGAATAAGTGGTGGCAATCCATTTTGGAAGATTTACAGCACAATGGGAGATGATCCCTGCTAATCATGGAGGACCACACTTCAAATAATTTTGTTCACCAGGGGTGACTCTTTATTTTCAGTCTTGTAGTGGCTAGAGGTATTTATCATTTTTAAAATGCTTCCATCATAATATTGGTCTCCTGCTGTTGATTTGACAGACCAAGTTGAAGACTCCCTGTCTTTTTTGCATTTAAAGTAAATTCAATAGAAAGGAGGCAGAAAAGATTCTGTAGTCTTCTATGAAATGCTCAACATCGCTAGACCAATATCCTTATTAAAGTAATCTAAATTAAGGAGACTTGAACCTCTAAGACCCATAAAAATGTTAAAAAAAGAATTTAGAGAATACATCCTTGATGTACCTGAAATCACTCTCTGACATCTTTTAACTAAAAATATCAACCTCTTTGAATGGAGTTTGTTATATAGTGTAAATCAATGCATTTCTACACATCACTAGATCATCCTGCGCTCAATGCTTAGAGGTTTCTGAGACCAACTTTTATCAGTGCTGATGGGAAATAAATTAAGTTCCACATATGGAAAATAATTCCAAATATGCCTGTATTTTTTCCAGATTAGAAATGAAATTATCCTTTTTGCATCAAGCAAGAAATTCACCAGGGTACTTTGTGCAGAGAGCAAGACATAATCTTTTCAAATCAATTTAATCAAACGTGTTTGTCCCAAATGCCATGTTATTTATTCAACCCTTCTTTGTAGGGAGACAATCCTATGGCCTTTGAATAAGAGTGGAAAAGCCCCATTTAAAGATTTCTATATATACACATTAAACAACACTAGATTTTATTAGCAGGACAGTTTTCATATGATGAAAATACTGTACAAGATCTGGGTAGTGAGTAATATATTGAGAATAGAAAATGCTGACACTTATCCACTTGAAGTTTTAAAAAAAAGTGTTAATACCTATTCTAAAATTTAGAGTTCATTACTAATTGCAACACTTTCCCTGCACTGCATCTGTCCACAGACCAATACGTTGACCAGAGTATCAGTTTTCAGTGAGTTATATGTTGCTTCGCATTTTTTGAAAAACCTTCTCAGTTGAGAAAAACCTTCTCAGTTGAGAAAAACCTTCTCAGCTCAAACACATTTTACTGACAGCCCACCATGATTTCATTAGGACTTTGTTATATCCAACTACACTGGCCACCAGTTTAATACTCCCTCTTTTTTTTTTAGTTCTTTTCTTATTTCTACCAATAAAATAAGTAACATTACTTCTTTTTAACACTGTCTCTAGGATTGTTGTTCTATTGCCAAGATTTTGGTGCAGAATTTCAGGGTTTGCTAGGTTAACTTATCAGTAGAAAGAACGCAGCGATGCGCAATCTGATATGTATTGTGTTCAGTATAGCTGGAACTTGAAACAGCATCAGCAAACAAAATCCCATTTTATCAAATTTCAACCCTGCATCAATATTCGGTTCTGAGGAAGCCATTCTTTTCTAAGTGTTGAGAGTAGCTGAACAGATTTTATATATATATAACCCTCCCAACCCTCCAGCAGAGCTCTGTGAATGAACTTCATGATTAAATTAACAATACATACACTCATTTTAAGCCTAGAACTTACTTATCTGCCAGCTTGAAAGGCTGTATACAATAGTGCTTCATGCCATGATCTCTGAAGTCAGCATCACCTGCGCTTTTCCTTCACCGTCTAACCTAGAAAGCTTGGTGATTCTCTTTTCCTGAACTGTTCAGACACTCTGTTATGTTGGTTTATCCATTCTTTAAATGACCTTTCAGCTTCCTTTCTTGCATGGTACATTGGTTGTGTATTATTTCTGAGTCATTTCTATGGCTCTTCTCCCATTCTTTTCACCCACTCTTAGTTTCTCTCTTAGAAATCAGATCCTGTTTAGAAAATGTTTTGTTTAACTTGTATTGTAAAATTTTAATAAGTATTTCTAGATTCTTGCCTTCATATTTCAGTTGAAGCCAGATCCACAGGACATTGTGTGATTAGGAGGCAGAAATAGAAAACAGTCTGCTGGACAGTAATGAAAGACTTCACTTTCTTCCCTGTCTGTTCAAATAAGGAGCAAAAAGCAACATACTGCATCGTCTGCTGAGCAAAATGTACAATAGTCCCAGGCTGTGAAGAGAAGCCTCAAAATGGGTTGCTCTTAAAAGAGAATCCATGTACCTGGGTTACAGAATATAGAGTTTCTGCCTTCAGATATGAATTTGTGACTCCTGCTAAGCACACGGGTTTGGTAGTAAAAAAAAGAACTAGAAACCTGATAAAGAATCAAAACATCCAGAAGACACAATAATGTTACAATGCTAAAGCAAGCAGGAATTCATATACTTTATATGCTCTTGGATAAAACACAGTGTAGATGATAACACAGTAGTAAATTTCTTTCTGTGCATAGGAGAAAAATTGCAAGATATTTTAAACAAACATTTTAAGCTCTTCAGGTGTAAAGCCATATGTTAAACAAATATAAGGCCCTTCTATCTATCATAGATGCAAACTTCCAATACAATCTACAGTCACAAGTTACCTGATGTAGTAAGTGGTGAGTGTAGCAAGTAAGTCAGGTCTGTAAGAACTTTACATTTACTCCATAGAGAGAAGAAATAAATACTAGATTTGTATTTCTTTACCTGATTGTCCTGCTATATTAGTTAACTGGAAGATAAGGGGGGATAAGTTATAAAATAAGTTTTCTATATAATAGAATGTTTTAAGCACTCTTACGTCTTTATAAGGAAGAGCCTGTGTATCCTTAAGAAAACTTTCCTGATGTATCTGGGAGACAGACTTTGGAAACTATTTCAGCAGAGTAACTTAAAGCGAGAGTTCTTTCTTATCCATACTCCCTTGTGCAGGTAGGTAGTTCTCTAAGAATGGCGTCAAAATTGTTCTCTGGTGGTAAACAAGTCTGATTTGTGCTCTCCAGCTGGAGGATGCTTATGTTTTTTTTATCTGTCTTCACTCCACTTGCATGGCCTCTGTCCATACAAAGGCTGCCTTTGGGTCTGACATAGTTTCCTTGATAATGTTTATTTACTCATTCCTTACCGCGCACACACACTCCTCCCATGCCTTGTAGAGAAGTTCATTTCTGAAAATGAAAACAATAATGTACTTTGAGAGCTGACTGATCCAAAGGACATTAGCAGCAAAAGAAGAGTTCTTGAAATGGGATGAACAGAGAAGGGGGGCCAAAATGAAAGAAGGCTTTAGGAATTTCCACCTGAACCAGAATTTGAAAATCTAGAAAAAGAGATGCCTAAGAGGGATATATACACATTTATAACATTATGATTAGTATAAAAAGGTGAATAGTGAATTACTATTCTCTACACCCTCTAATCCAATAGGGGAATCCGCTACTGACCTCATCAGAAACAAGGTAATGTGCTAGATGAATCCTTTGGTCCCATGCAGCTTGACTCTTAATGTTTTGTTCTTTGCTTGTTTGTTCTTACTTCATTCGACTACTTTTAAAAGCTACAATAACACCAACACAAAAATGGAATTCACTGGTAATAGAGCTATTTATAAACTACTTTAAACTCCTCTGCAGCCACATCAAATTCACTGCAAAGCAAATCTGACTGACTGGCCACTTCTGTTTGGGACATGTCACATGGCAACTCACCTATGTCTCTTTGGGCTCTTTGGTTGCTATACATTTGTCATACACAGTGTCAGACTGCATGAATGCTGCTTGCAGGAAGTTGAAGTGGCTGCTTTCACTAACAAATACTATGTACAATTTTTTTCTCGTTCTTTTCTCACCAGTTTGGAACTTTTTCCTTGCCTGCACAAAATACACATCACAAAGAGGTAACGGTACAATCAAGGTATTAGAGTCATTTTGTTCTTATGAAATATTACCTTTTCAAATCACTTTGATGTTATTTATGGAATTGAATAGAGATTATATCTCTAGCTATTTTAATGCAAAGGCTTTCAAAATGGTTACCATTTCTGTCTAATGAATTACCCATCTTCAGTGCTTTAATTCATATTAGGACTCAATCCACTACCTCTAAGTCAGCATGTGTAGTTTCTTTGAGAATCCTACCTGTCTGTGAAATACTCAGAGCAACAGTCTTATTTAAGCCCTACTGTCCACTTGAAACACTGGAATTCCTTCTTTTCGCTGCAGTTGTATTGCATACCCACCGCAGCATGCCGGGTAAGTGCTTCTGGCATGATAAGACTGTAACATTTATGAACAGTCTGTGGAAGCAAAATGCGTATTTATCTTGACCATTCTGTCAGACGTTTCCTTTATCACTGCTATAGATTCAGGACTGTGAATTGGTGGAGGATCGAGTGGTACCTGAACATGCTCCACTCTTGGCACAGGGCAGAGGACATCCCAAATGTCCGTGCAGATCCTCTGGTCAGAGTGTAGACCTTGGGTTCATGCAATATATAGGTAGAGAGATAAGACTGTCTGTCCATATGTGAACAATATGCCTAAAACAGTAGTAAACATTGTAATGAATACTAATGTCATTTACTGTCTGTCACATCATAACATTATAAACAAGATGTGGTGCGTAGATTGTAATGCTATGCCAGTGTTGTCCATGGAGATCCAAGGAAATAGTAAACCATCTTGGTACTGTTCAAGCAGGGAAGTAAATGTCTGAAGTATGAAACAGCGACACATTGTAACAAGCATATTGCTTGGGGTTGCCTAGCAATAATTCATTATGGCTACTAATGGAACGATAGGTTTGCTCTGAAGAGCTTTTAAGAAGGCGAGGTGGGCAGATGCAACACTATAGTATAACATGGGGAAATTAAGAGGAAAAATAATCTATGTCAAAAGCGACAGGACTAAGCAGAGAAAGTCTATTGCAGTGGGATGCAGTAAAGATAATATAATCACAAGTTTAGCATAGGAATTTGCCTCAGGGCAATTACTACTAAGTCTAGTTGCACAGGAATAACTGGATTTAACCCTAGAATTTAACCCCAAATTTACAATGAAAAGTAAAAATGCTTTATTATTCATACTATTTTAAAGTAAAACATTTTGAATGGAGTAATTTTCATTTGTACTATCTGGTTTAAGTGCCCAATTTACACACATGAGGGAAATTAATAATGTATGAACATCTGCCAATGATGTGTATCTTGCATATTACCTTACATGGAATCAAGGCTACATATACTCTCTTAGAAAGAATAGAGCATATGTGTAAGCTAGCAGAGGTCCCATTCCATCATTTGTCACAACTTTATGTTCAACTAAGTTTATTTCCTGCCATATACAATATGAGCATTTACAGTTTTAAACTGTTAGTTTTTATTAAATATCTGCTGTCTTTCATTCCAGGGGTAATTACATTTCAGTTCCTGAAGTGATACTGATACAAATAAAGTGGTGTGGAATCTTTTGAGATAAAGCATGTTTTACAAATGTGCAATGGTAATTAAAGACCGCTTTTAACTTAATGATGACCATTCTATATTCATTGTCATGAACCACATACAAGATTTGTATATTTTCCTTTTTAAATTTATATTTATTTATTATATATTTATATTTTATTTGATGTTTCAGAAAGAGAATCCCAAACCAGGTCTCTGTTATGAGACTGTTCTGAAATCATATAGGTGGTTGCCACTCCAGAAGTAATGAAAATAAATACAAAGTTGTAGGTTTCATGCTCAATTAATCACTATTTCAGCAATGAGTTTTATTTAAATCTGCATAGGCAAAGGTCATTGCAGTGTTGTAATATGTAATGCTGAGGATATTTTAGTAAAATAAATGATAGAGTGGACTAAAGATATTAAAGTGCTTCATTTACAACACATTAAAAAGGGAATATTGAGGAGTTTTCACTTTATCCTGTAGTTGGTTTTTTTACTGCTCACAAGCTTTATGCCTCTCTCTTAGCTCTTCTGTTTTTAGCGTGAGTTCTAATACAAGTGTTTACACACATCGTAATTTTTAAGTCTCCTAATAGTCTAATACTCTATGTGTAGAGTACTGTCATCTATTGGATTGCTGGAATTTCAGGATGGATATAGCCTGTGGCACTTGAAATCTCTATGAGTTTCAGCAGTTTCCAAAAAACAGAAGTTGTAATCTTTCCCATGTTATCAGTGCAAGTAGGTTGTGCTGTCATTTTTAACTGTGCTTTCAAAGAATACCTTTGTTCATGGAAGAAAAAATAGTATTATTTCATCAATTTGGAGACTGTCCGCGGAAAATAGCTAGGACATATGGGCCTGTATTTAGATTAGTTTTAGTGTCAGTATTATGTAAGCATAGATCCACAAATACTCATGTCTAGCCGTTTCCATGTTCCCTTTCATCTGCAACTAAATGTCTTTATCTGAACATGTTAAATTACTACCTATCTATTTCAGTTTGCTGGAAGGGAGGGGTGATAGTCTTTGCTGTTTAAGATGGATGGTTCACTTGTTGTTCACAGGAGGAGAAAAAATTTCCAATCATTCTGCACCACTGGAGTCTGGCATGAGCTGCTGAGAAAAGGAAGGATAAATGCCACCAGAAAAAAAAGCAGATGTGAGGGTAGACAGTTATTCTTACTAAAACAGGTGGCTAAAATGCACAGAACACCAACCCAAAAGTGGTACAACTAGAGCATTTACCTTGCTTTAAATAGCCATTATAGATAATTTAGCAGATGCATTACATTGCACATCTGACAAATATTTTTTTCCCAACCCCTTCATTTTGAAGTCATTGAGTCATAGCAGTCTAGAGGTATGTAATTAATTGTTTGGGTTTTTCTCTCTTTTTTTTTCTCTTCATTTTTTGGAAGTATGCTCTTTATATTTTTTTAAATAGTTCTATGAAATTATTTTGGGTTAGTTGTTGCCACAAAGATAAAAATAAAAATCTCAATTCCATGGTTGCACAACTTTTCCCATCTTTCATGTCTTGTGGAGAAAGTTCTGAGGATATGAGGAAGTGGTCTGGGCAAAAAATGCAGTGTTATACTGGGCATGAAATCTGTACTTCCTGGCTTCAACGTGACTTGTGGCAAGTTGCATCTATTCTCTGTGCCTTAAATTCTTTGATATAAAGGAGAAGGAGGGGAGTGATAATTTTTACTGTTTTATTAGAATACTTGCTACTCTGATCCTGAAAAGAGATAATTATGAATACAATATGTATTCTACCATTTCAGTCAAAGGATTGCATCATCATCAAAGTGGATTGTATCAACACACAGGTGAAACATTTCAGTTACTTGAAAAAATGGCTAGATGCTTCAGGGTTGCCATTTCATTTGTTGTTATGGGTCAGTGCTTTTTTAACGGTCTCCCTCCTCCTTCCCTTCAGCTACTTGAAGTTACACTTCTGCAACCTGACTTGTAATGAAATATCATATACAGCCTCCTGTGACTCAAGGAAAGCAGGATCTGCTTAGCTCTGGGTTTAGTGGCTTCCCAAATAGTACTAATATGTGTGTCTGAGAGAGAGAGAGAGAGACATACTAACTAAATCTAATTTTTCTATTTCTTTCCAATTTTCACTGTTCTAATGAATATAGTGTTTGCTACTTCTTTTACATCTAGGTCTTCATCACATGCCGTTGCTAAGAAACGGAATGCTATTATAAGTGATCTAAATAAAAGAACAAATTCCTACTAAATTTGGTATCAAAAAAAGGGGTTATCTGCATGAAAACAGGGTTGTTGTTTCCTGAAATACTCCAGTTCAGTCAAATAGTTAGCTTTCAGTTTAAGTGTTCTTAATATAAGAGTGGATGAACTGTATAATGTTAAGTGTTTGTAAAAAGATCCCAGCTCACAGTAGCAGTCTGAATGATCGCTCCAGTTGAAAAGCATATCGTACTCCTTTAAAGAGCTTATTGCTGAATGCTAGGGGAACCAAAAGCACATATCTTTAAGTTACAGAAAAGTAGAACTGTGTGAATAACTGAATTTTTTTTGATTCCTTAGCTGAATCATAATATAAGAAAACAAAAATGGTCCAATATGACCTGAAACTTGAGAAGGGTAGAGAACTTGTCATTTAAAAAAGAGGAATATTTTGGTTCAAGTTTAGTGTTTTGAATTTTTTTTTCAAAATTAAAAACTAATTTTCAAAACAAAATATCACAATGGGAAATTGTCACGATATGAAAATATATGAATACATTTTTCCTGCAAAATTTCCTTGACAAATTTGTCATTATTTAGCAAAGAAAAAGTTGTTCAGCATGAAATGAATTTCTGATGAAATAAGTTCTACCCTGAATCTTCTTCTGAATAGGGGAGAGGGCCCAGTTCTAAGAGATTTTCAGCATCCTCACACTCAAAGCCTCAGAAAGTGGCTTAGGGCATGGATGGCAGCAGCGCTTTTGGAGTCAAAAACGATCTCAGTTGCATTTGCGGAGGAACTTGATGACAGAATTCCATACTAGGAATAGATAATAAATTACAGTATTTATTTATTAATGAAGTTTTGTAGCATTGATATAAAGTATTTTTGAAAGCTTTTTTGCTTTAATTTCTCTTTGACTTGCAGTGAGCCTGAGCTGTCTGTAGTGAAATGGAATAGAGTGTGTTCAGATGGAACTAATTAAATACTAGATGTCGCTCTTAGTTTTGAAGCCTTGATTTTTTTTTTCCTACCTGTCTCAACTTTGGTTATTTAAATATATATGGTATTTCTCATCCCATGTTATCTGTGAATGTTTGTCCTCTTTACTAATTAGGTGTCGGGATGTCAATGATTAATGTAAAATCATGAATAAATTACAAATAAAAAGCCATAGTATGTACAGAGCCATTTAATTAATTAAAATGCTATGCACCACATGGTAACCACTTCTGACCTTTGAGTAAAAGAGCTAGAGCTTCCTTTGCCTGGAATTTTACTGATTGATTATGTAGATGATAATAGTCAAGTCAGAGTCACAGCTGTAAAATTCACTTGTCACAACAGTGCAAAAGACAATCTGTCATTACTGAAAAGCGTTCACCAGAATTGATCTGCTTTTCAGTCCTGTACCCATTTGTCATTCTGCATTTATGTAATAGGGGAAACTTTTAAGACTACAGTCCCGAAGAATGATTAAGACTTAAACAAGACAAAAACAAAATGGAAAAAACAATTGAGATGGCTGCAGGAAAATCCTGCATTCTTGCTTAAATATTCCTTCTTGATTAGGAGGTTTTTGTATAGGAAGGAAACTGCAAGCATTGTGTTAGATGTGATGAGAAATGGGCAGAATGCAATTGGAATCATTCTGAGAACACCTGAAGTAGAAGGAAAAGTAACTTTTTAGGAGAGAAACTGTCACCAGTATTTGGGCAGATCCATCTCCGGGCTTTCCTAATGGGCTGTGGGGTTTTCAACCTGCCTACATGTATAGTGGCACTGGCTGAGGCCTAGACAAATTGGTGATTATAACTATGGGTTGTAGAATCCAGTCAGAAATGCATATTTGTATGCTGCTTTTGCTAGGTAATATCAATGTCTTTCTGTCTACTGCTGTCTTCTGTTCTGTAGCTTTAGGGAACACTGGTGTCATGTCATGGTTTTTTGAGGGTTTTTTTCCCTCCACTTGTAACTGTTGTTTTTACTTTGTCTCATCTATTCCATATCAGAGCCATTATGGGTTTTTTCCACCTCTTTTTTTTCTGTTTTGGTAATTTTAAAAAAGAGGGGAAAAGAGATTTTCCTGGTTTGGGGAAAATTTGCTCAGAAGCCAACCTAAAACATTTAGACTTTTCTTTTGAATGAGGGATTCTTAAAAAAAAAAAAGGCATAATGCTTCCAAACAATACGCGCTCTCTCTGTACCCCAGCTGCTCTGGAAAATTGTTTTCCGTGTGTGTCACTTTCTCGGCTCCTACCCGCGTATCATTTTCCCTGAACAGATGCAGGGCTCTCCGAATCTGTGCCTTATGGCTGCACTGCCATCCAGACTGCCTGAACGCTGCAGGATCTGGGAACCCGGCCCAGAGCTTCCAGGCTTCCAGCTCTGCAGTAGGGAAGCCCTGAGAGTCCTGCAGTCAGCCCGTAATTTCAAGGTTTACAGGTTTCCTGACACCAGCAGGGAAATGGACAGAGCAGTGGTTCCCCGGGCTCTTGGCCTCCTGGTCCCAAAGCAGAGGGCCTGGCGCTAATTCAAGCATGGGAACAGCTAATTTGAGGGACTTAGATTGGCTTAGTTTTGAGACACGTATCAGCCCTCCCAAGACTGACTTGAGCACACTTTGCTAGTGAAAACCCTGGTATCAGGTGAGAGTATGGAAGATCTCTTTCCTGCCTCAGATGCCTGAGAGCTTTTGTAGGTCTGTCCTTCAGTAGTTTGCATCTAGTCTCATAGCATGTGTGCTGTGTGACACACTCTGAGGTCCTGATCCGTAGATCATCTTGACTGGGCCTGTGCCTGGAGGGTGCTACAGTTCCCTTGGAAGTCAAAAGTAGGGCATCAGGGAAATAGGGGAGGCTAAGTGCACTCCGATACAGACTTAATTTAAGGGTCTGTGCCTAATCATACCGGTATAACTTTATAGTGGTGCTTTTTGTAGAATTCATGTGGGATCAGTGCCTCCTTAAGAAATAATCTGCTGGGGAATCACAATTCACTTTGTTAAAAGACACAGCTCTCAGCAACACAGAAACCTTCCCAGTATCAGATTCAGGATTTTCCAAACCTCTGGTCATTTAGCAGAGCTATATAAAGAAATTAAAATAATTTTTTATTACAAATCTGTCTGAAACATTAAAATTAAAGATGAATGGAATTTAATTAGCTTGGGACACTTCGTTGTTTTCCTATAACTCAGATTTGTCAACTTTATAACATGCAGGACCGTAGGCCAGCATTTGAATCAATCATCTTTATTTTACAGTGTTCAAACTAGGCATATATTCTGCGTGTTGTGCTACTCTGTAAAATCTGACAGATTGTGACTGGGGGCCTTATTTTCCTATCTGTAAATAAAGAATTGTTTTATAGTATTCCAATAAGTCTATTTTGTGATCGGTCTTGAAAAAGCTCAAAGAACCTTTTTTAGAATAAGTCATGGCTCTACGTTATTAGGCCTTAGGTTAAGGTAATGAGAATACAATAGAGCCCTAACCGAAAGGCTATATCCTACCAGTGGTGTAAGTGCAATGTTAACTGTGAACTGTGTTTGTGTTACAGATCTAGTACACATGCACAAACCTAGACCTCTCTCCTTCTCCAGGCTTTTAAATTGTGCTGCAGCCCAGAGGGTGCATCTAGCCATGTGACGAGAGATGCATGATATTCCTAGGAACTTTGAGTTCAGGTCCTCCTTGCTTTAATTCATTTAGTTTTCCTTCCTGCAGGATTATGCCACAAACTCTTTCCCGTTATGACTTGTCAGGCGAAACGCATCCCCCATAAGAAGACAGGACTTGCACCAGGTTTCAGTATTGATGTCAGTCTGAAAATGCATGAAATAAATGAAGACATCAGCCAGGGGCCAATTACGTTGCACACTAGCCTATCATACTAAGAAGACCTGAGCTTTCCATTCAAAAATGGTATTAAGACTCACACTTGTGAGAATATTTGATTTGCTTTATAAAAGGCTGCTCAGAACAAGAGAAAAAAAAGACAAGATAAATTGCTAGTTTTATGTAGCTGTACAGACAAATTAAAGGGATAGTTTTTATGGTGCTGGAAAATTGTCCTTGCTCTTTGGCTTCTGTCCACATATATTTTTTGAGATCTTGTTTATACTGGGGATATGTTTCCATTTCAATCAAGGACAAACTGCTGTCAGAATGGATAATCCATTGTAAATGCTAGCCTGTGTAGGGCATCCTGTTAGCATAGTCTGTCCTCTAACTTTCTGTGGTTTCAGGGGAGTAGTCATTTGCACCGATACAAGTAGCAAACTTCATTACCTACACTAAAGCTGAGGTCAGTGTGACGTTCTGAGCTGCGTGAAAATATTACTGCTTACAGCTGTTCAGCTCTGCTCTGGAAATGGCTTGCCTCTCTCTCTTCTCCCATTCAGCTCTGCGGGTGTAGCAGCAGCGCGGTTGTTCCCCAGCTGACACATGCAGCTGTGCTGGAAAATGTGCAGGAATGGGCAATTCCAGCACAAGAGGGAGGGCAACGAGATGCTTAGGGTAGCTAGAGACTCAGCTGCGAGTCGGGCTGCTTCTCTAACCCAGCCCAAACTGCACTGTGCAAATAACCCAGCACCTGACTGCTGCTGGTTGTGGAGCCTCACAATACCCTTGCTAATAAAGGCTTTTTGGAGGCAGTGCAGGTACCTGCTGCTAGTACCTTCATCAGTTTTTTGAAGGAGTCAGAATGAAAAACCATGAGCAAATAATCTTAAAATGAAACAGTTCTCAAGTAACACCAGTTATTGTCTGTTTGCAGAACAGAATGCCAAACTTCTGGAGCGGTCGCTGTCGTCTTCTTTATTAAAGATAACCCTACTCACAATGATTAGTTTTGCAAAGATTTTGTACAGAAGAATTTGATATTTACCTTGGTTTTTCTTTTTTCATTTTTACTCTGATGGATGCAAGATTCCCTCCTCATTGCCAAGAAAACATGAATAACAGCTTGAAACGCTGGAACCAGTGAACAAATACTTTGAGGAGGTATAAAGTACTTTAATTCTCTTGGTTCATATATCTAAAACAAGCTTCCCTGGGGGGGTATTTTTCCTTGTTAACTCATTTATAAGATAACTGAAGCCACAGGTGTCAGCTTTAATAAGGCATTAGCGAACAATTATGTAAGGCAGTAAAAATAAGGCTTGAGTCTTTGCATGAAGGAGATGAACACTGAGGGAAAAAAATATTTAACAGCAAAACTGCACAATCAAATTGGGAAGAAGATTTTAGAAAGTAAAACTGTTGGATACAATCTTTTATATGTATAGAGAGGAGGTTGTTAAGGAAGGAGGGACTATATATTTTATCTATATTTTAGTGTGCAAGATATGGAAAGACACCAGTAATATATAAAGGACTAACCGGTGCTGGCACTATGATAAAATCATTTTGTGATTGGATTAAAATGTGCTTTAAAATATTGCTTTAAAATAGTGCAGAGCAAGCCTTTCTTTAACAGGGAATGTTGTATTCCCTTGATTTATGAAATCTCATTTCAGTTGCAAACCACTGGCTCTTCTCATGTTTGTGCTTGAGCACTGTATAATTCTGCAGACAGCTAAACTAGCAGAACTGCTAAAAGAAAGAGGAAATTAGATGTATTAAACCTGAAGAATCAGTGATATTCGGCAAAGAGTTCTGCTCTTGTATTTCTCATTTGTTAGAAGGCAGTTCCTGTTAAAATTCTAACATATCTTAGCCTTGGAAACAATGGTCTGTTTTATTAACCTCAACAGAACAAATTTAGGACAGAGGTTCTGATACTTTCTTAATTATAAGATCTCCGGTGAACCGCTCAGCACCTATTTGTGTAATCTTAACCAGCTTTTTTACTCTTCAGAGTTACATCACGCTCCCTTTAACGTTAATCAGAAATGGTAAATTGGATCAATGTCCATCTCTTGTATGAAATTCCTTTTGGGAAAGCTTTGTAGTGGTATGGCATTGAGACAGAGGTGAGAAATTCAGAAGCTTTTAAGAATCAGAGGAGTACACGACCTTCCACATTTGGTGGAACTTGTGCTCCTAAGCCACTGAATGGTTTTGTGAAGTCATCCTTGAATACCATGCCTAAGATCACATATTATACCTCAGTAGCTTATTCATGGGAATATAATCAGTTAAAGAAGTGAGTTCTAAGTTGTCTGCTGCTTAGGTATTTGATGCTCTCAGGCAAAGTAAGGGCTGCATAAGAGGCGTGAGTTGTACAAGAAGACCGAAATGCTTTAATGTGTGTACATGGCTTTGAAAACATAAGAATGAGTCATTTTAATGAGTCGGTGCACATCATTGTCCAGATTTCTGAATACAGTCTACAACAGTGGAAAAACCTCTACAGTGGTGCTAACAAAAGGGCTTTGTGATAATTTCAGAATAGAAGACACTGCAGTTTAAGATGAGTGAACAAATGCAACATTTCCTACATTCTTGTCCTTCCCTATCAAAATGGAGAAAAAAAAGTTGATCTTACCTTTGTGGATCTGTGAAAACTACTGGCATTGGACATACTGGTCTATTCTTATAGTAGACTCAAGACAGCATACAAGTACTACAGTTAGCTATAGTAAGTTGTAGTAAATTTTGACAATTTGCTTCAGTCAGCTTTGTAATATGTTTCAATACATGTATGTATATATATACATCTACTTATACATGTGTGTACATATAAATGCACACACACACACATATATATGTATAGCAGATCCTCTTTCTGATTTTGCAGGAGTTGCATCTGCCTATTGTTAATACTAGAGACTGTATGGTAATAAAGGGATTTTTGTTGTTATTTTACAAATATTTAAAACTAGAATTTGGCCATTGTTTTTTATATAATCTCTTTCAGAGGCAGCTGGGCTGATAAATGTTTGACCGTTATGCTTGTCTTTCTTTCAGGTAAAAATAACAGTATTTTTTGCTTAAAAGCTGGTTGTACTTTTTGTCCTTGCTGACTAGCTTGGCAAGCTAAAGCTTCAGAATAAGCCAGGAATTATTATTTTAGGGTATTCTTTGAATTCTTCTCATACTTGATGCCATTTGTAGATATTCTGTTTCTGTACAGAAATAGAAGAGTATATTCTTTTTAATACCTTCTCGTGAGTGTAATAAAAACAGAGGTATTTTGTAGGGTTACTATTAACTAGCCAAGACGTCCTACACCAGTAAGTCATAGCCAAATTGAGAAAATTCAAGCACCGTCAAGTAAATGTGAGAAGCTGGAAGTAGTGTTAGTTTCCCAAGCATTTTTAAAAGATAACTGAGGTTTGAATGAACATCTAGAATAATCAGATAACTCTGGGAACAGAGAAGTAATCTATTAAGTTATTTGTGTCACGATGCTCTCCTCTTCTGCAGAATAGAATTCACTGATTCCGGTAGATACATTTATATACATTCAGGAAAAAAACGGTATATGTCCTATTCTGAAGTTTCAGTTTCTTGTTACTTTAAAAACCTTAAAATTCAGTATAAATATTTTTCCAAGAAAGCAAGCTACTTCTCTTTTATAGTGAGAATTAGTCATGCATGTGATGCATGTGATTATAAAACCATTTCTCCCATGTTCATTCTCGTAAAAAGTTACTTAAACATGGAGTTCTGTATTCTGTTTGTTTTATTTCTTTCTTAATTAATGTAAAATCTCATGAGCTGCTTCTGTTGAATTGGAGAAGGATCTGAAACTCATGTTCCCCACTGAGAAATCAAAACTGTAGTTATATTTGGCTGATTTATTCCTGAATGATTTTGTCCATGGGATGTTAATGCCCTGATATATATTCCTTTCTGATTTTCCTTTCAGTTTTTCTTTAAGTCTGTAACTATTAAATTAATTATAATATAAAGTTTTTATGAAGTATACACAATTTATGGTATGACTATAGTAGCAATACTGTCACATCCTTCAATCTGGGAATTTCTGACTTCTGTGGCTCTGCATATTGCAATTAGACCTTTCTGTAGCTAATGAAACATATGTGATTTGTTTGTTTATGCCTGAGGATTGAATTTGTTGCTGAATAATGCAGAAACATATGCAAGGACAAGTACAGTAAATGGAATAAGAAATGTGTGCATGCAGGCTGTGTGACTGAAGTCAACTGAAAGAGATGTTAAAGATTTGGCTCTAGCTCTACCTGTTCAGTGCAGGTGGAAGCATGTTTATTTTAATACTTGAGTGTCTGTAGCAGAGTGGAAAATCACCAGGGGCTGCACAAGCGTGGCTAATGTTATTTTTAAAAAATATGTAACTCGCACAGTTTTTTACCTGAAATGGAGTTAAAAGAAATAATGCTGACAGCCCAGGCACCAGTTGGCTTTTTGGCAAGATAATGAATATTTTCTTCCATGCCCTGTGCTCTGGTGGGGGGTTCTAAACAGAGCAGCCTCTTTATACAGCTAGCTAGAAAAGAGAGCAAATGAACATCCATGTTTCATTTTCAACTATGTTAATATTTGAAAACAGGCCTACAGCGTACGTATTTTGCTAAAATCTGTTTTGATAAGGTTTCAAGGCTTCTTGTTTGGGGAAAGGCTATTATAATTCTACCCAGAATCAAGAATTTGAATGCGTTATCTCATCATTACCAGTCCACAAGTTATAATAGTAATGTCCTTTTTTAAAACCTGACATTTTTCGAGCAGTATGGATAAGATGAAGAGGAAATCCAGTTTGTTTAATTAAAAGGTATCAACATGCTGCAGACTTATATTAGTGGATTAGAGCTTGTCACAGAACTTGAGTGAAGTTACACCATGAATGCATGTGGCCCAGCTCATTTTGTCATTACTTTTTGAAGGTGTGTGGAAGTAGAGAAGCATGGAGCCTTACATCAATCTGTTGTATAAAAATTCTGCCTTTGAGGTTTCTTTGGTTGAGAAATTACTCTGATTTTTATAGCAACCTAGTGGGTGCAGATGTCGTAGACAGAGCTTCCTTCATCCACTACAGCTGCTTTTCTCTGGCATCTTTGGTGATGTGCAGTGTCAATACGGTTTTGCTCATAAGCTTTGACAGACTCAGTGTATAATCTCTGCCCCAGCAGACAGTCTTCAGCTCTACTGTCTGTGTTGTGGAATTAATGCCACGCGGCTTGAGAATTTGCCTTGAGCATGTCCTTGTAACGTTTGACTGGCCTCTCTCTCAGCCATTCACTGTGTTTAAACTGGCCGTACAGAAAGAGCTCTGAGCAGTCTGTTTATCCAACGTGTGTGTTGGATGCCTAGACCGTCACAGCTAGGCTTGAAGGAGCACGGGTTCAATGCTTAATATTTGACTGTGAGTTTAATTTTACATTGGTTCTAATATCAACCAATTATTATTCTTCATGGGGATTGTATTGTTCAAGTGATCAGGCAGCAGAAATTAATGAAAGTCCTTGTGCCTGGTTATGGGTACAGAGTGATTTTCTTGCAATAATGCATTCAACTAAATTCTGGGGTACAATGTAGCTCATGTTAATTCAAAATGGCACTATCTTGAAATATTACGTAAATCTTTATTCTGTTTTACAGCACATTTTTATTTATTTACACAAAAAACAATGCTTCTCATTTTACAAATGCAGTCCTATCTCTGTATTTTAATTCAGAAAATAACTTTAATTGACATATATTCTATTCAAAATAATCCTAGTGAAATAAATAAAAAATTATTCATATCAATACATATTGCTACGGGGCATGGGGCCTGATTAGTGGATTGTTTCCCTAAGAAAGTATGATTAAAAATAATACACACTGAACAGTATGTGTTTATAAGCAATAGCTTTGATGTGGCAACAATATTAATGTTGTCCTTGAAGGAAAGGTCAGTGGCTTTTTAATGTCAGTTTTCCTAGAGCAATAAAAGTTGTACCTTGCACAGTTCAAATATTTTGCCTCATAATTTAATATATCAGTGCTTCTTAAGGATGAAGGGTGCCCCCTTACAGTCTTTTTTCATCATACTCGGAAAACATAGCATTATTAAAGTACTGAAAATGGCTCCGTTTGTAAGTAAAATTGTTTGCTCAATAGATTATATATATATTTATTATTAATGATACAGAATAACATATATTAGATGCAGAAAGTACTAACAGTACTTTTTTGATGAGATTCGGTTACCATATGAGACTTATATAAAAAAAGGGGGGGGGGCCCTACTGCCTACCCACTGATATCCACTAGGTATCTATTACCTTGTATTAATAATGACCTGTCATATTTTTTTCCAAAACCAATGACCTGGAGAGAAAGGCTTTTTTCCTAATGGACAGCCAGAGATATTTACTATATATAAAAATGATTACAGTTGAATAACTTTTAGGAACTTTCTTTCTAGTTTGTGAAACTGATATTTCTCCTAAATAATCTCTCAGTTTCAGTTGCCTTAGTTTGGGGCTCACTTTAAACAAACACAAAAAGTATTTGAAAATATTCATCATCACTTTCAGGTAGTTTTCTAGTTTTACAATCGTGAAATGCAGGAAAAAATAAACATAAGTGCCTGAATGTTGATAACAATGAGTGTTGAATGTAATAAAATTAACTCTGATGGATAATTTTTTGAATTATGATAACCCTCTCTGCATTAGTGAAAGAAAATTAGTTGATATCTAGTGAAATGCATATTCTAGAAATATCATTGTTATTTCAGTGAGAAGGAATAATTCTTACTTTGTTTAGTAGTTCTAGTGTTTTTATGCCATTGGTTTCTTGTGCTGTTGACTTGTTTAATGCAAATGGTTGTCTTCCTTCCTGTGTTCTTGCCTTGGTTTTGTTGTGTTTTCTCTGAGAGAAAAAGTGAAAATAAACCAGAACAAAAACTAGGGACTTTATTAATATACATTTCCCAGTAAATCAGTTTATCCAGTTCATTTGACTATTTGCATGAAAGATCACATTGGTGGGTATATATATATGCACACCATATATAAAAAAATACATTGTATATATATGGATTACACATATCTCATATACACCGTATGTGTATATATATATAATTATGTATTTTAACAATGATTGTAAAGTACAGTGTAGCAGCTGGTGCATGATTGCTTGGGAAAGGAGTAACTCATAGCAGGCGTTCTGTAGGTCAAATTAAATTATATCTGCACTAGTTTAGCCAAAGAAGTCCAAATATGAGACCTTCTGAACAAAAAGGTATTTACTGTTTTTTTGTGTGGCCATGAATATTTTGTTCTTTGTTTGATTATTTTAGGGGGTAAAAATGACTTTAATCACATGCCTTGTCTCCCTTTCTGGCTTATTTCATGTATGTGTGAATTGTCCAAGGCCATGCTACCTCGGCTGAACATCAGCCATTGAGGCTGCCTCTGAATTTCAATTTTACCTTGCCTTGGACCAGAGTCCTCATCTATTGTGGCATGGAAGGCAGTTGCTTTCTATCCTGAAGCAAGACAGCTTGCATACACTTTGAGCTTTAATTGTGTGAGTCACACTGATGTCACCAAGGTGATGTACCCTGAAGTTTCATACACATGTGTGGGCAAACTTTTGCAGAATTGGACTCTTAAGTTCACAAATGAATTTTGTAGTAAGACTTAAGAGACAAGCACAGTTTGACAGATTGAGGGGAAGGTGGAAAAAAGAACAGGTTTGTGAGAAAACTAAGTAAGATTAATAGAAAACGTATGTAGGAGTCTTTTTAAGTGATTCAGAGGGGTCTAGACAGTTGCCCTTTCTTTCTGTTTTAATGTCTCATGCAACAATGACAGAGCCATATGTGAGCGACAAATAAATCCATCCTAACTCATGTCTTTTTGCTTTAAAGTTTAATCAATCTGTTTTAGCTGAAACGAAATGGGGATTTAAGAGTGAAAATGTCACCCAAACAGCAGACTAGCATATTATGCCAGGAGGTATATTATGAAATTCAAATATTCCTTAATGAAACTGGGAGAAAACAGTAACTCCAAAATCTCTAGTTACGTTATGGTGGATACGCCTCAATACTTACTCTGTATCCTAACCTCTTTCTGTATTCTGATTTTCTTTAGTTCATACATTCCCTGTCTTTGAATGAATACCTGTCTTCATCTTTGTCTCTTTCTCTCATCTTCCTGTCTGTTGTTTTCAGTATGTTGTTTCCTATTAACTTTTCTTACTGCAGATATTTGGATAATTGGGTATGCTTCTTAATGATCTGTCTACTTGACCCTTCTTTACATATGAACCTCAACTTAAATTTTAAAGGAGAAAGAAAACCTTTAATACCTGTTTAAAAATTTTTCATGAACAGTTAAAATTCAGGAAGGCATATACTTCTTAGGAACTTTGACTACATTTTGAAAATTGATTTCAGTATGAAGAAACCTGTCTTTGCTATCTGATTTTTCCTGATTAGACTGTTCTCCGAAGTAACACTTTGGAAAAGACCAGAGGTTTAAAACTTTACTATAACATATCAACAAGAAATAGGAAAAAAATCCTAAATCATTCCTTAGAATTCTTAGAGTGATGCAGTGATCCTTTTTTGGAAGGGAAGGGCCTAGGAGAAAGAGCAGAAGAGGTACTCATTCTCCTATGAACTTATCTAGCACCAAGGTCTCCTTCTCTACACAGCCAGTTTTGTCTTGCAGTTTCTCATGATCCCAAAATCTGGTCTTCAGTGTCTGTCTAGCATATAAAGCTGTGAATACCTTCTTTTTTTACTTGCTGTTTCAGCAGAAACTCACTGGGACAAGTTTTTGTATTTTCCTGTTGGTATCATTTCAGTATCCCTGTATCCTCATTAACTGAGGTGAATGATGTTTTTCAGTAGACTCTAGTAAGTAATTATAGTTCACACTTCAATATTTCTAAACCATTATATTAGCTAGATAACACAATTTTTAACTGTGGTAAAGAAAGGTAAAATACAGCTAAGGTGAAGAACATTCTTCTTAATAGTGCCATGAAATTTTAGATACGTAAAATGGATTATACCATATCTGTATAACAAAAATCTTTGCTTTGGTTTTTATCTGAAAATCTGGAGTGTTGGATGCCACCAGGAGAGAACTGTCTCCTTAATTAGCGTCAGGTCTTGTATATCGTGCCAGGACTAACAGTTTGTCAGTTGGTAAATAAATATTTGACTCAAATGTAATCAGTGACTTCAGCATTTACACATTGTATAGCTGTCATAATATTGGGAAATTAGATTTTTCCAAGGCCAATGCAAGCCTTAATGTTCAATCCATCACAACGCTTAGGTAGGTCCTGACACGCTTTTAGAGATTTATACTGTAACAATACATTTAGTAATGGTAATAAACTGACTAAATATTAATATTTCACTGTAATGTGCATTTCCAAGGAGTTATAAGTTATTCAGTTACTATGTAAACTAAATGCACATAGATATCCAGACATGGGATCTGTGAATTGGTCACACTTTTAAATTGAATTATGTGCTGTATTAACAAATGGCACTATTAACTTAGGCTGAGTAGAATTCTGCCAAAGTAAATGCTTTTAGAGCTGAGCTATTTTCCCTCTTGTTCCTACTTTCTGTGAAACTGGTCTAAAGAGCAAGGAGACTTTCTGTTCATTGGGTTTGTAGATACAGTTCAGTTTTCTTAGTATTTATAATTGATCCAGCTTTTCACTAGGAATTATTTAGAAATTCAATTCAATGCAAATAGATATATAAGTATTTTGTTACATTAAGTTTCTCACTTTCCTTATTGGAATCCAGAGCTCAACTTTAAGGACACTGAAGTGTTTCTTAGCGATGGCTCCACAAGACAAAGCACCGAACATCCTCACAGGTTTAAGAATCTCCTGTCCTGCCCTTGCACTATTATTTGTTGCTATTCTCACACTACAGTATGACATTGCCTCATTTGTGCTGGAACAATTTCTGTGGGATTGTGCTATAGCCTGTGTAAGGGATTTGTTGTGTCGGGTTTCCTTTTGAACCTTATCTGGGCCTCAGCAAGGCCTTACAATCTAAACTAATGGGGATGTACCCCATGAGCAAGGCCAGAAATAGAAAGTTATTAAATCAGAATTGTTATTAATCCTTTATATTGGGGAATTATTTCCTTACCTAATGGCAGAAGCATTCTGTCACAGCCCGAGGTGGACTTTAACACTCTTTCAGTACTGGACATGCCATGTTAAGTGCCTGTCATTCCAGAAAGTGTCAGTATTTTCCATAACAACAACTCCCTACTTTTGTGAAATAATCATTTGGATTTATTGAAAGTCTACCATTCAGTAACTGAGGTTACTAATCAAACATACCTTCCAAAACACTTACTCAAGTGATTTATTCTTAGATGAGTCTAGCAATACAACTGAAATCACCAAATCTTGTCAAAAGACTCAGTAAACCTGGCAGTACATTGCTAAGAAAAATGTCCAAGAAACTACAGAAAATAATTTTCTCTTAACCCTCCAAAAGGTCTTTTATTATAATATGGAAAACAGTTTTTTTTCTCCAAAGCCGAAGTGCCTCATTTCTGTGGAGTGTTTGTCTATACTGCCTATATCTTCTTTTCTCCTAATAAAATTTCCAAAAAGTTATGCATATTCTTATTAGATGTGTGATCAGACCCTAATATTTATTTCAGGTAATGGAAAACGTAGCTGGAAAATTGGATTTCTATATTTTGCAAAACACACAGAAGATAAATTATTCTCTAACTTATTCTAATCTTTGAGCACTAATCTTTATATTATTTACAGATCGAGAATGTTCCCAAAAATCTCATTTAGGGAACCAAATTATTTTTGAGAGATTTATAGTCAGTTTCCTTGCTGTTTGCTTGGACAGCTTGTGTCACTTCCCCTTTCTGTCCATAAAGATTTCAAAATCACAGCTTTGATTTTCCCAAAAGACTTTAGAAGACTTTCAGAAAAGTTTGTATTTTCTGTAAAACAGTATCATTGCAAAAAGTACACTTTTGGTTAAAACATAATTTGCGTTTTTTTCATATTAAGTGTACTTCTTGCCTGCCCAAATCAGGTAAGTTCTATTAAAAAAAAACACTTTGAACTTACTTGACTCTGCCTGTGTCCTCAGGACAGTATCTAATCAAAATTATGAAAAGGAATCTATAGATATTTCTTCTCTAATGCTACTGAAAGTCTAGCTCTGCCTAGTAGGTTATCAGTCCAAGAATTCTCAAGGGCCTTAAAATTTACTTTAAGATATAATACAATTCTCTAGATGTCTGTGTAACTTTTTTTTTTTGGTGGTGAAAAACATCAACTATAAACTCAGTCTTGGAAAAGTGAATACAGAATATTTCACTTATTTTCTTCAAAGAGATGAAGATGATTGATTTTAAGCAAGTCACTATTTTTGCATAGTGCTAATACAAACCGATAAACTAAGCTAGACTTTTGTTATGAAGGATGGGTGATGACAGTAATTAGGGCCTTTGAAATTCTCATATGCAGTGAGATGAGAAGATTGGGACTGTTAATGTTAGAGGAAGAAAGAATAAGAACAGGCCTAATAAAAGAAACCAAAATAACTAATTGTGTGCCTAGACAGATTAGGTTTTTTGTTTGGGGTTTTATTCAGTATTTCTAACAAAATAAGAAATCCAGTCAATTTGAAGTGTATTGGCTAAGTGAATTTCTTTACCATTCCCAGTTAATGTGTTGAATTCACTGCCACCAGATGGAATTGAGGACTGTTTCTTAAGATTTGAAAAAAGGGAGTGGACACTTATATGGTAATTACAACATCTGCATTTCTAACCTCCAATAATGTCTAGTACTTATACAGTATTTTTAATCCCAATATAGAAAGGTATTTTACAGATTAAATCAATATTTTATCACTAATTTAGCAATGGAAAACTGAGGCACAGAGAAGTATAGAGCCTTCTCTTCAGTGATTTAGGTGACCTGATTCCCAGACTCTGAGATCTATTCTGGTATTTTCTCCACTGATTTGGGAGAAATATGAATGCCATACTTCAGATAAAGACTTAACATCTCACCAGTGCTGGCTGGGAGGAGCATGTAAATGGGGCAATTTAATCTGGAACTCTTTGAACAGTGTTTGCGAACTTTCTTTGGAGATATGTGCTGTTGGCGTGTGGCTTTCAGGAAAGTAGAACTGGTCATGGTGAACCCCTAGTCTAGTCATGTGTGACAGGACTGTGCTACTCAGCTTGAAAAAAAAAAGTGTAAAATATGTAACTGCAAATTAATATGGTCATCCTGGCAGATGTGTGAAAAGCACAGAATAATGTCCATTGTGTATTTTGCCTTACTTTTCATCACTCTGCAGTGTTAGAGGAATTATTTCCCCACCTTCTTTAACGGCCTGGTGTCTTTGAATATATGTGTCACTTGCTAGTTGGTTTCCTAGTAGGTATTTTGTGACTGGCTGATGCATTGTCTTTTCTTTTTTATACCTGCTAAGAAGTCCTCTCTCTTCTTTTTCTCCTTCTGCCCCTAACATTGAATTTTATTTTTCAGTATAATAGCTTCTAAAAATGGATAAATTTTCTTCAGAATTGCAGTCTAATTGTGTCATTTTGCTGTGCTATTCTGTTTGTCCAAGAAGTTAGGTAATAGAGATTGAAATTGTATAAGAATGGAGTTGGAGATGAGAAATGTAGAGTGCTGAGCAGTCAAGAGAGACAGTTGAGAATATAGCATTATAAACTAGGAAAACTGAGAGTGAGGAAAAGGGAAATAAAAAGGGAAGCAGAAGATTCGATCGTGGTGGGAGACAACAGCGAAGAAGTTAGAGAGTTAGAGAAGCAAACAAGAGGTGGACTGACACACTTCACAGGTGAAGAAAATACCTAACATCCTTTGTCTGGCATATATTTGCTGATGTATTAAGTATTCCAGAAAATATAATGTCTAGCATCTGAAATCCCAACACATCCTGTAGCCGTGGGATTTACCTTAAGTAATCAAATTTAAAAGACGTAGAAAAGGATAATATCGGCAGGATCAATGCTGGTAGATTTCTACCATATTTTCCTGCTGAAGAGTTAATCACAGATATTTCTTTTTATTCACTTTTCTTCCTTTTGTGTTATGAACGGTTAGCAGGAGTGTTTTATACTTTAACTTACAATGTTTCTAGAGGTGAGCAAAAGCACTCTTTATTTTGTGTTTCATTCTACTAATCACACGCAATATATCTTAGTGTGGCAATATTATTTTCCTCTGAATGGTTATTGTGAACAATTATGCACCTGATCATTAATTGTTTTCTTTAAACTGCACTTAAATTAGTAGGTTTTACATTGTCTAGATCTGTTCCTTAATATCGGCAGCGACTGAGTCCTAAATGGCATCTTTAACTAGTGAACACGCCACACTCCCACTCTACTTCCCCAAATGAACTCTTTGTTTCTCACTGTGCATTTATATAGCTGGTGACTTATCTTACTTGTTGAAGTAAAAGGCTGATAGAGCTTAAGATAGTCATAATATTTCTCAAGATGATGCTGCAGTTCAGTGGAAACAAATGCAGTGATCTAAGAGGGGACGAGACTGTCTTGCTTTCACATGCCAGAATCACTTCTGAGTCATCTTACCTATGCATTTATTTATCATTCGCTTGAACATTCTCTTTGTTAAAGCAGAAATTTAAAGTAATTAACACATTAAGTCCCATAACTTGAATGAATACTGTCTGCAGTGTGGATGAGATTGAGGAGAATTGAAAGGAAGTCAGTGTTAGATATTTGACAAGAACAGGCAGCGGAGCCTAAACATGCAAGTCAAAAACTAAACTGAGCTAGAAAGCTAAGCTTAAACTAAAAAGAACCAAGTCCACGAATACGTTTTAAAGCACTGGGTGCAAATTTAGGCTTAGCATAAAGCAATGAAACTATATGATTTTGCCTAGAAAGCAAGCAGCAGTATGCTGCACATGTTGAAAGGGCAGTGCAGTAATCTCTGACTAAGGATTGTAGCAGACTCTTTATGAACCATGAACTGTGAAAAAAAATTGAATCTGGAGTCAAGGCCACACTGTCCTGTACTTGGTTTTATCCTGTACGTAGTAAGCTATATTAAAAAAAAAAAAAAAGATTTTCATCTGTGTGTGGAGGATTTCCTGCCTGGGACATTAAAAAGACACAAAAGTTGAAATCTGTGAGAATGCCCTATACACCTTTTCTGTGATCTAAACCCCAGAGAGATCTATATTAACATTTTTTTCTCAAATATGGGTTAAAAATGTAGGAGACAAATCTTGTGGTCTGATTGCTGCTTTGGCCACCTAACTCCAAAAATTGTATACCTAAAGCTTTTGCTCCACTGCCAGCAATCAAGTCCCCTTGATCTCCACGCTGTCATTCTTATATCCTACCAATGTCAAAAGCTAGGTGACTGTCATCTCAGACTTAAACCTCCAGTTCCCTTGCCACTAATATGGAATAAAGTAGCAAATGTTCTAATATAACGATAAGAGACAATGTACAAAAGAATAAAGAACAAAAGAAACAAGAGTTTTGTCATAATCAAGGAAAAGTGCCGATAAGAACAGATCCTGGATATGACTAGGCAAGTTAAAGAAAAGTTTGGGCCTTAGAGTTTAGTAAAGTGTGTGTCTTCTAGTGGGGGCACACAAGGGATAGTCCTTTCTGTGTGTCTACATTGTTTTTCAGACTATTTCTTTGATTTATACGCAAGCAATTTTTTCAGCAATCTTAGGTCTGCAGCAGCAAACAATTTATATAAGAAACAATATTGAAATCTTTCTGTTAAAGTTTATATGCTGAGGGGATGCAGGTTGGTGAATACACCAGTCATTTCAACCTGGTTATCATTTTGTCACTGAGTGATGGTTAGTGTGTAATGCTGGGTGATTTACCATATTTTTCGTTTGCAATGCTTAACATTCTTTTTCCTATGGCACTGCTTAAGTGGACTTAATTTTAAGATAACCCAAATGTCTTGCTAGTGAACACTTCATGATGACATGTAACATACCATTAACATGGGGAAAAATCTGACTTCAGTTTCTACTGCTAGACAGAATGACATTGGAAAATTCAGAGATCCAGATTATGCAGTGCTAACATCATAAAAACAAAGAAAATAAGTTATAATAATATTAAGGAAAATATTAAACAGTTTTTTAAAGCAAAAGTAGTAGAAAGTTTTGAGGAAGTTTACATATATTTGAACATGTTGTGTGTGAGAACACAATGTGAACCACAGTATCTGCACTAAATCATCCTGCAGTTTCAATTACTTCAGCTCCCTGGTTATAAATAGGAGTTGAGAATTCAGTATCTAACTAGATTAAGAGCCAAGTGAGTTTTAACCATCAGGTACAAAAACCAGTTAGTCTAAGATAAATTATGATGTAGTTTTACAAAGCAAAAGCTAATCTGTAGTAGTTGCAATCATGTATGCTTTTACTCCACAGGAAATAGCAGATAATTAACCACTCAGAGTAGGTGATCTATCTTATATTTACTGCATGAGAACAATATACACGCGGGCAGTTACCACAGGTTAGTTAATGTCCTGTATATCTATATACACTCTTACCTTGCATGTATGACTACTATTTTACTCATTACTAAATACATAATGCTTCCAAGTACACTTGGGAATTTGAATATTCCTTAGGTTCAAAAATGAGAAATCCTTTACATGATCTTTAGTTGTTGATTCTGTTGCACAGATAATCATGGACAGAGAGAGTATTTGATTTAAAAAAAAAAGAGCTAATTTCTCTGGATTTTGGCATAGGGTAATGCTTGCATGGGGAATGAAATCTCTTGAACAGGATACAGGTCATTGTCTGGGTGGCAACAGGAGTCTCCATTGCAAGGACCCTTGCAGCAGCAGCTTCAGCTGGATGAGGAGAGGCTCTCCAAATGGTTTTATCCAGCTGACCTGCAGTCCTACATGACCGATCCAGCACATGCATGATCTATACCTGTTGATTATCTTATATTACATACAAAACATTTCCTAACTATCTAGGCTATACACAAAAAGACTATCCTACATGACCATTTCTGCATCTCCGGAAACAATTTCTACTATTTACAAGTGCCTTACCTATGTGCAATTATATCAATTTTGCAGCAGGAAGTTCATGGAAGGTCCAGACTCTCCACCCAGAATGTTAATCAACATATTGAAGCATAGAAATTTGTCTTGGCACCACAAAAACTGCCTGGGGGAATCTTCAGAACTGACTGAAATACCACCTGGAGGGCTCCCGCACTGATTAGTCAAATACTAAATCTCGAAGGTGGCTAGGAGTTCAGTCAGTTGTCTAGTTTTGAGGTGGTCCATTGGCTCACCTCTAGGGAATTCACGGGTTGTTTTCCTGGGTGTGCTTAGAGACGCAGCCCTGATGCACTGTTACACTGCAGTTATAACTCCAGGACCAACTTGAGTGTCATACTTGCATCTCATTTAAACTTAGGTTCCATAGCTCTTGCCACTGTTCCTGTTCCTGGAGTTTGGAGACCATATATATCAATGCAGAAAGTCATTTACAACCTGCAGAACTGTTTTCATTCACTAGCTCTATATTCATTCTCTTTTAATCTGCAGCATATCAGCAACGCTGTCTTTGGGAAATGATTATATGGAGAAAATTTCATTGTTGTACTTAGAATAATTATGTGTCCAATGTCTGTTGTTATTAACGCAAGTAATTTCCATAATTCACTGTGCATCTTACTGAAAATGCACACCTCGATGTCATTCTAACAAAGATCTGTGATAGGGTGAGGCTTTTCAATTCTATCTGCGATGTTTGTTAAATTAAAGTTCATATTTCAGCATGAAGCTTGTTGGTGCATAGTGACACTGCAGACCAATTACTATTGGAGTTCCTGTTGTGATGTTTAGTTTCTTATCAGCCTTTGAGAGAGTAAAAAAAAAAAGTAATTAGCTTTATAAGTGGCATAGTCCATTTTTTAGCTTGATCAGTCAGAAACGAGAAAACAAATTAAGTAGGAAGAGATACTAAATTAGGGAGAAGACGCTATTAACATAGAAGTGGGCATGGACTGTTATCTTCTGTGTTTTCTTTGCTAGGCAGTTAGTGGTACTACAGTACAGTATCACTGCTTGTAACAGGTTTTTTTTTATTATTAAATTAAACCAACATATTTCTATGATAAAAATGATAAATAATAATGTAACCTAATCTTGCTATATAACCAATACTCTTACACTGTAAAATCACAGACATTTCAATTATTGTAATTTGCTGGCGAAGCAAACATATATTACAGCTTGGGAAGCTTCTTTGTTATATTATTTTCAAGCACATTTATCAGGAAGGTATTATCACGTGTCTGTGGCTTATTGAAGAGATTATAGTAATTGTCTGCTCTCTTTGACAGCTGCTCTGTTGACCTCATACATTAGATATAATTCTGAAATGAATTTGTCTTGCTATGTCCAGGATAAGATTAAGCATAGTTTAACTGAAAGCCCTAACCACTGAACTTATTACATGTAACATGCTTATTATAACAGTAGCATTTATCTTGTTTTGATATGAGATAAAATATCTAGAAATGAATAGCATTTTATACTGCAGGTATGGAATGCCCTTTTTTTTATGTCTGTCAAGGAAAATATATGGGTTTTTTTCTTCTGTACTGTTTCTATCTGATTTCTTTCATTTCACAGCAATGCCTTGCTTGAAGAATTTTAGTGTTACTAATAGATCTTTTATAAATCTAAAATAAATGTTTCTTTTTTCTTATGTAAGTAGTGTAAGTAGTGTAAGTGCCTCTTGGTTTTCAAAGATAAACAACGAAGCAGAAGACTTAGCAAGGATGTGTATAAAGCAAAAGCATTGGAGCTTCTAAGTGATTGGGAAAGGATAAGGCAGCAGAGATGGAATACTGCTTCACTATGGGAAGATGAGTTGCTAGATACATTTACTTAATCCTGTACTCCTAATCTGCTTTAGTCACTGAAGACTGAATTTTGAACAGGAGTAAGGAGCCAAAGGCAAAGTGTAAGCAATATGTTAAACTGCAAAGGTGTAGAGATAGATATTTGAGACCTTTCCTGCAGGCAGCTTCTCCTCTCCTGAACCTGATGCCTCAGGCTCCTGGGCACCTGCTGCTTCCATAGAGTTAGAACCCCTTTTCTTCATTTTAAGAAAGTAGAATTGATTTCACGTGATAGGAAATAGTTTACCCTTAAAACCTAGACTCCACTGATTCTGGTTTTGTTTTTTGATATAACCTGTGGGGAAAGCTAGACGTTACTTATGATTCCAGTTTCCTTGTTTGGGCCGGAGTGACATTATGCCACCACTGTGAAAATCAGCATGAAAATATTTCCAAACTTCTCTGATCTTCACTCTATTTGTCCCATGCTCGATTCCTACTGGCATTTACTGAGCTTCTACCTGAGAAATAGCTTCATGTAAATAAAACCCAATCGTTTATTCATTCACTGTTCATCTCAAAGTGCAAATGGTCAGCTCGGCCCATCAGTTGCTTTTGCCCTCTATCTCTTGTCAGCATTGCCGTCTGTCAGAGGTTCACCTCGCAGTCCCTTAGGAGCCAGGTGCCCTCTGTTAACTCTGCTGGCCTGTCACTTTTAGTCACTGAACTCTTTGCAGTAGATTGGAGTGAATTTGCATAAATATTCTCTGTCCAGTCCTTTGTTTTGTCTTGGTTAGGTGAAATGAATATTTGTTCTTTTGCTCTCACTAGAAGATACTTCTCAGTGCAAAAGCCACTGTACCTCTCCAAATGTTTATGCTCCCTGTTAGTATTTGGATATTTTGCATGCTAGTATATTTATCTTGCCCTAAAAGAAAGATATTGCAAAGTCTTATCACACATGCAGAAACTCAAGGAAATTAAATGATTTGATTAATGTCATACAGGAGGCTGTCATAAAGAAGTCTTCAAGGTTTCCAATTTTCAGGATAGTGCTCTCAGTTGTTGGTTGGTCCTTCCTCCCTTGTATATTTTCTAAGTAAACCTCATCATGTTTTTCTTAAGCTATTTTCAAAATATCCTTTATTGAATGTACAGGAGTGTCAACTCCTTCTATAACCAAGCTGACAAAGTATATGCTTTCATGGCTAACAGTTGAGGTCATTTGTATATTTGTTCTGTCCCAGTTGAAACTAATATCCTTATTCCCCCACTACTCTTCTCTCAGGCATCTGTCTTTCCTGGCTGCAATCCTTCTGGATCTTAATTAGGCTTCCAATGGCTTGGCTCAGGGTGTAACCATAACCAATTTATCATTCTCTTCATCTCCCTTTGGGACATTCATTGAAAGAACAGTACCTGAATATTTCCACTTTATCTACAATTTCCAATCTATATCAAACATGAAATCTTGACAGATGGAATCCAATCTGTCACAGTGAGTTAGTGCATTTCTCTTCTGATTGAATTTATTTATTGCACTAAGAAATACAGAAAATCTGTAAAGGTAAATATTATAAATTTGGGGAATAGAATGCTTGGTTGGCTTTGGGGGTGCTTTTTGGTTGTTTGTTTTTTATATCTGAGGAGATCTGGGTTATGTTAGGCGAGTGAGAGAGCTATATAAGACTTGCATTTGTTGTGATAAGAGGGGGGACAGATCTGATCATAACAAAAACAGATGTAATGAGCAGAACCATAACATAGTCCCTCATGTTATCTACCAGACACTCACGCTGACCAGCAGAGACTGCACGGAAACATTCTGCCTGCTGCCAAGGAACCCTCTGCCAGCAAAACAGTGGGTAAGATAGTTCTTGAAATATATTCTGCAGTAGAAAAGCGTGATAAAAAATTATTCTGCCAAAGTGCTGGGCCAATCAATCAAGTGTTAATGATGGATCATGAAACCCATTTGTTGACAAATAAAACCTTGCATGCTGTGCCAGTGAAACCAACTGTGTCACCCGTCTCCCAGTGACTGCCTGAAATATCATTTGCAGAAGCAGATTTATTGATGGAAGGGGCTAATAGTATAGCTAGCCCATTCAACTTAATTTGCAGGTGCACTGTAGTCTTAACTCTTAATGGTGCTTGGCCCAACATGGGATATTGTAGCATTCCCTAGTCCAAGAGTTCTGCAGGAGGGAATGGAGAAAGACCAGATATAACATAGGCTCATTCATCTAGATCTTGCAGCTGGTTTGAATATTTTTGACCATGTGATGCAGTTAGTATGGCTGCAGGCTTAAACAGGAATACAAAATGAAATGTTTTATTCTGTGAGGGAGCAGAGCTGAGCAATTATGTTTAAAACCTCAGAGATTCTCCAGCAGAGATCCGAAGCAGAATTCCTTCTGTCACCATGCCTACGAGCCTGATGGGGAGGCTTTTAGGGAGAGAGAGTTGGCTATCACTATGTTGATGCTGCTTTGTTTCATGTGGATGCAGTTTTTTCATTTCCTGGTGCTTAGCTGACAGGAGTGAGGAATAACTAGCTGTCCAAATAGCACTGTTGGGTGCTGTGTGAAATGGCCAGTGTAGGAAAGTGAGGATTCGGCTGGAGGGTTACTGAGGGGTGTATTCTAGGATCCTTGGCTCTCCACTTACTTTTACATACTAAAGCAGTAATGCTTTATTTGTATAAATTGAGGGAAAAATTGGGATGTAAACCTTGTCACAGAATCACAGAATGGTTGAGGTTGGAAGGGACCTCTGGAGATCGTCTAGTCCAACCCCCCTGCTCAAGCAGAGTCACCTAGAGCACCTTGCACAGGATCGCGTCCAGGTGGGTTTTGAATATTTTCAGAGAAGGAGACTCCACAACCTCTCTGGGCAAGCTGTTCCAGTGCTCTGTCACCCTCACAGTGAAGAAGCTTTTCCTCATGTTCAGATGGAACTGTCTGTGTTTCAGTTTGTGCCCGTTGCCTCGCGTCCTGTCACTCGGCACCACTGAAAAGAGTCTGGCTCCATCCTCTCGACACCCTCCCTTCAGATACTTGTACACGTTGATAAGATCTCCTCTCAGCCTTCTCTTCTCCAAGCTAAACAGGCCAAGCTCTCTCAGCCTTTCCTCATAAGAGAGATGCTCCAGTCCCCTAATCATCTTCATAGCCCTTCGCTGGACTTGCTTCAGTAGTGCCACATCCCTCTTGTGCTGGGGAGCCCAGAACTGGACACAGTACTCCAGATGGGGCCTCACCAGGGCTGAGTAGAGGGGGAGAATCACCTCCCTCGACCTGCTGGCAACACTCTTCCTAATGCAGCCCAGGATACCATTGGCCTTCTTGGCCACAAGGGCACATTGCTGGCTCCTGCTTAACTTGGTGTCCACCAGCACTCCCAGGTCCTTCTCGGCAGAGCTGCTTTCCAGCAGCTCAACCCCCAACCTGTACTGCTGCATGGGGTTATTCCTCCCTAGGTGCAGGACCCTGCACTTGCCTTTGTTGAACTTCATGAGGTTCCTCTCCACCCACCTCTCCAGCCTGTCCAGGTCTCTCCGACTGCCAGCACAGCCCTCTGGTGTATCAGCCACTCCTCCCAGTTTGGTATCATCAGCAAATTTGCTGAGGGTGCACTCTGTCCCTTCATCCAGGTTGTTGATGAAGAAGTTGAACAAGACTGGACCCAGTACTGACCCCTGGGGGACACCGCTAGCTGCAGGCCTCCAACTAGACTCTGTGCCACTGATCACAACYCTCTGAGCTCTGCCATTCAGCCAGTTCTCAATCCACCTCACTGTCCACTCATCTAACCCACACTTCCTGAGCTTGTCTATGAGGATGTTCTGGGAGACACTGTCAAAAGCCTTGCTGAAATCAAGATAGGCAACATCCACTGCTCTCCCCTCATCTACCCAGGCAGTCATTCCATCATAGAAGGCTATCAGATTGGTTARGCATGATTTCCCCTTGGTGAAGCCATGCTGACTACTCCTGATCACCTTCTTTTCCTCCACATGCTTGGAGATGGCCTCCAGGATGAGCTGCTCCATCACCTTTCCAGGGATGGAGGYGAGGCTGACTGGYCWGKAGTTYCCTGGGTCTTCCTTCTTGCCCTTTTTGAAGACTGGGGTGACATTGGCTTTCTTCCAGTCCTCAGGCACCTCTCCTGTCCTCCATGACCTTTCAAAGATGATGGAGAGTGGCTTAGCAGTAACATCCGCCAGCTCCCTCAGCACTCGTGGGTGCATCCCATTGGGGCCCATGGATTTGTGGGTGTCAAGTTTGCCTAAATGATCTTTAACCCGATCCTCCTCGACCAAGGGAAAGTCTTCCTTTCTCTAGACTTTCTCTCTTGTCTCCAGGGTCTGGGATTCCTGAGGGCTGGCCTGAGCAGTAAAGACTGAAGCAAAGAAGGCATTCAGTAGCTCTGCCTTCTCTGCATCCTTYGTCACCAGGGYACCCACCCCATTCAGCAAAGGGCCCACATTTTCCCTAGTCTTCCTCTTGCTACTGATGTATTTGAAGAAGCCCTTCTTCTTGTCCTTGACATCCATTGCCAGATTTAATTCCAAACGGGCTTTAGCCTTCCTTGTCGCATCCCTGCATACTCTGACAACGTTCCTATATTCCTCCCAAGTGGCCTGTCCCCCTTTCCACTTTCTGTATACTTCCTTCTTCTGGTTGAGTTTTACCAGGAGCTCCTTGCTCATCCACGCAGGTATCCTGCCTCCTTTGCTTGACTTCTTACTCATAGGGATGCTCTGATCTTGAGCTTGGAGGAAGTGATGCTTGAATATTAACCAGCCCTCTTGGACCCCCCTTCTTTCTAGGGCTGTAACTCATGGGATTCCTTCAAGTAGGTCCCTGAAGAGGCCGAAGTTTGCTCTCCGGAAGTCCAGGGTTGCGATCCTACTTAGTGCCCTGCTTCCTCCTCGCATGATCCTTACTTCTTCCTTCATGTGTTGGACTACTTCAGCTACAACTGTTGTACTCAGCCAACACAAAAGCAAAAAACTAGACTCTTAAGGAGCTTAACATTAAAGTTATAAAATGCCTAAGAATTAGCATAGTTGCCTTCAGTAGGTGATGACTGGATGTTCTGAACTGTAGTACCAAAATTGCTCTATGTATGGATATTTCTTTGTTTTATCATATGTTTTTTGCTGGTGATCAATTTGTTTTTTCCATGCTGTTTTTTTTACCTATAAAGCGTAGTAGCATAAGCTCTACTCTTGTAAGAAACCATATTTCATTTTGTGTTTCCTATTCAAAAGGACTGTTGGAAGGAAATGCTTCCTGGGAAAGAGATTTCTCTGGAGAATTTTTAAGCCCTCAGAGTTCCTTAACTGATGGTAAAACGCTTTGAGTAATGAACAGAAATTTGTTGTAGTGTCCATTTGGGAAGAATCTCAAAAGACACTCATTAATAATACCTAATTTTAGGAGAACTAAAAGGGATATCTCCTAGTCCTCAGTACTGTTACGGGTTTTGAATTCCCTTAGCAAAGGGCAAAAGCTACCTTTTAATGGAGAGTTTGGGTAAGCATTGAGCTTTAGAGGTTTAGCTACCAAATTTTTGATCTGACATTTGCAATTCTTTTCTCTAAGCAAGGAAAATACACACAACTCCTTCCTTTCCCCAACTCACCACCTTACTTTGTTTTTAGAACACTGTTATTCTGTTATATGTTGTCTGGCTTTAAAAGGGTTAAGGAAGTAAAAAAGTGAAACTCTAAAGTCTGAATTATTCTAGAAATAACAAGTAATTTTTTACAAAATAATGCCTACCTTCTGCTCTTTAGTCCAGATTTGTACTGGACTCACACCAAATAGTTTTTTTTCTTACTTTCATGAGAATTTCAGTTCAAAAGAGCTGATTGTTTCAGTACAGAGTTAGATGATTGATGTCAGATTCTGGCATAAACAAAAATATTGATTGTAACTTAAATAGGAGGCCATAGCTACACTTCTGTAAGTGTAACATTATGAAATTCCTTTGTCGTATTTTTCATGGGCCTATATAAGTGGTTACAAGAAGCCACTGTTGGAGATATTGACTACCTTCTCACCATGCTGAATCCTTCAACATGCTATTAGATATGAAAGATATTGAGCATTATATAGTGTTTCTCTACACTTACTGACTAGCTTGCTTTTGAAAAAAAACCTACGCATTGTGTATTCAAATGTCGTCTTGGGTTTTGGACACAGAAAGACCATCATATGCTGTGGCAGTCTGTGCTCTTCCTAGCACAGCACAACCTCACTTTCTCTCTCACATAATCTCTTATGTTAGAGCAGCAGCTCCCCAATCATTTACAGGCTCATAAACACAATCCAGCAGCATCCGTCTGCCCAACAGACCAGGGAAACAGCTCAGAAATGAAAGCCAAATAAAACAATAACTCACGGCAAACAAACAGGCAACTACAACAATCAGATCATGCTGCATGAGCTGTTCCAACTACCCAGACACTTCATTAAGCATGCAATAACAAAGGAGAATATACCAGTGTCATTTCATTTAACTCTCTTAGGCAAGTTACCCCTCTCACTTTTTTTGAACTCTTATCCGTGCTTATTTTCTGCTTGAGGTAAAGAAATGCAACTTCTGTCTGGAAACAGAAGGATCTGTGTTCTGTAACCACAGGATTGGGGAGCAAGGAATTCTTGAGTTGTAGGTTTGCTCTTTCATTGACTTTTTTCATATTCTTTGGCATTTCAGTAATTTGCAGCTCTGATTTTTGTCTCTTAATGTCTTAATAGTCTTTTCCACATTTGATTATAGCTTTAAATCCATAGTAGGACTATCTGAAAAAGAGCTCTCCCTCACCACATATCAGTTATGGACAAAGTGCATGATGTCTCTCCTAATATTTCAGCCTGACTTCATTTGAATTATTTGAATTATGCACATCCTTAAATTACAATCCTTTTGGAACCAATGGTTTAGTCTTCTCCCTAAGTTTTTTTTTTAACTATCATTAGGATCTTTCCAATGCCCCCTTCTTTTAATGAACTTTTCATATTTCTAAATGATGTGTTGGGTTTTTTTCATCCATGAATGTTGCCTTTTGTGGCAGCTCCTTTTTTACTGTGCCTGTTCAAAGTTTAGGAAGTTGCTTGTTGCTTTGGCCCCAGAGGAAGCTCTGTGGTCAATTCCCTCCTTTCTTCCCTCCTCCCATATACTCAGGCGCATACGCTCATTCCCTTAATACTCTTCCAACTGAGAGTATATCCAGGCTCAGGTGTGCAATGTGGACTACCCTGGAACATAAACAGATAAAGTTGAAAGTTGTGATCCCTGAAAACCTCTCCTCATGTGCTGCATACAGACTGGAGACAACCCAACTGTTTTCTGGGAACCTTAGTTTTTTACTTAGAAGATAAGTGTTTATTAAGTGGTCCAAACCTAACAATTGTGAGGTCCTAGTCATTGGCTTAAGTCTTGCATTTCATGGTACCTTGAGCACTTACTGATATGCCCTATGCTGAAAATGCCAACATGTGAGCAAGATTTATGTATTTAAGATTTATGTATTTTCCCTTTCCTAAAGGGAAAATAACTGACTAAATTAAGACATGGATGAAGACTGCACTGCTGATGCTTGCACCAATGTATGTGTATACATCGTACATGGAAAATTCTTTCAAGTCATCATTGAACAGAGAAATTGTAAACAACAGATATTCTAAACTTTGGAAAAGGTCACAAACTTCTGTGTACTTCCAGCAGTTTGTTGAACAGGTAGATGGAATAGTAAATCTGTGAGATACTTGATCAAAACTGATTTCCTTACCACAGGGTGAGCTTCAAATCTGTGAAAAGCAGTTTGGAGCTTCAGACTTTGGGTTATTCACTACCACAAAGACATAATTATTTCTTATTAAAATAACAAATACAGTCTTTAGATCTTCACAGTCCCTTTCTGGCATCTTTCCTGTTGGGTAACTGATCTATACGCACTTTCATCATTTAGTCAAAGCTGACAAGTATTACAAACAATTTTGGTAAGAGAATGCTTTTTCCTAGTATTGTGCAATCTAGGATTTTTCCACAGTGTTCCAATGGGACATTTTACGTGAGTTCTTTGTGAAGAAGATGGTTTTGCATGCCCTCATTATTGAATTGACGCTCATGGCATTTGGTACTGCAAGCAGTGAATGATAGTGATGGCACTTCTGTGGGTTTTTAGGGCAATTTGGGCTGACAGATCACCACTTCAGTGCTAAATAGGCCTCACAGAGCCAGGTCATTTCACTGATACACGTCACTAGATAAGTAGATACGAAAGGAAAAACTGAAAAGCAGAAGATCACTTCAGTCTTTTTTGTAGTCCTTGCTGAACATGTAAGTGCTGGGTGGTACGCTTTACAGCAAGTATTTCATGTGTGGTAAATTTTAGTGCTATTTATGAATTATCAAGTTTAACCCAAAGTGAGTATTGCTGGTATGCATCATTCAGCAGGTAACATCTCTCCCTATGCAGAAATTCAGGATAATCTTTATTAGTTTTGTGACTGGTTGCATATTGTTTAATCAATAATATCCTTTAGTTCTTTCACATGGGCACCAGTTGTGTGTGAAAAGGTCAGATACTGTACCAGGATTTTGTTGATTAGGATGAATTTTTTGTATTTTGCCCCTGTTCATTTGTCATGGTGCAATTTTAAACTATACAACAAAAATGCATAATTTCAGCTTTAGAAAAAAGCTGATCTGTTGAAAATGCTCAATACTTGTATATAATAGTTCATTCACTGAACTATTTCATCTCTTACATATGTAAAGGTAGGACATATTTTATACATTATATATATTTATTTCTTTGAGAATGCTACCTTACGTTATGGGTAACAGTAAACTGTTGACCTGAATCCTACTATTCAAATCTGGATCATTTCTTATGAAGATCTCAAAAAACTTTGCACACATAAAAAGTATTCTTAGTGAAGGTCGCAGGACAGACCATATCAGTGGCAAAGACAGGGACACTGTGGTGGAAATCAGATTGATTAAACCATAGCATTAGCCACCCTCGTAGAGTTTATGTGAAAAATAAAACAGTATATAGCCAAAGTTTCTTAGTGCATTTGATTTGACTTTGGCAGGTGTGAAATGGAAGGGTATTTCTGTATGAATGAAAGTGGCTACACTCTCCTCCTTCCCTCTCCACACACTCAGCTGGGTTTCAAAGTCAGGGCCCTGCGTGGATCTTCTTTAGCATTTTGCTGCTGTGTTTCATTAAGGGGGACCCATGTGAAAATACAACCTCTGATGACCACCCTTGTGGAGACAGGAAGAAATACTGTTTTAAGGAAAAGGGGAAACCCTCAGCTGAGCATAAAATCCCATTGGAGCCTACTTCCCAATGCCTTAAATGTTCAGTTTAATTGTCTGTGACCTGATTAACTGTTCCCTGGTGTTCCCTGCCTAACTTGTGTATCCCGTACTGAGCAAAGCTGCCCTGTGTTGCTTGCTGTTCGGGCACTGTATTGCCCAGCTTCTTAGCTCTCTCCACAGACGAGTCAAATTTTCTGCAGTGTGCAAATATTTTCTTCATCCTCTCTCCAGCTAGATTACTGGCTATCATCATTCATGGGAATAAAGGCAATCATTCTTTTAGTTTTTGGAGTGAAAGCCACTCTGTTCCAGTTCAGTGACAACCAGTGCCTTACCTTTCATCTTCCCCAGTGAAAATCCTTTGGTTTTTTTGCAAGAATTTGGACAACGGCAGCTAGCCACTGCTTTGGAGATGGCCTTGTGCATCTTGCAATTTGCAATATGGACAAACTGTTGCATTTACATGGTTCAAAACCCTGAACCGTCATGGTCCTGCTGTTCAATTGGGGTGTTTACATTGTATCCTGCTAATTTCTTTTTAGCAGCTAGATGTCTCTCTTTCCACCGTTATTAAGAAATAATAGTAGGTGAACAGCTTTGCCTTTGGAAAAGACTTGTGGCCCTCCATCATTTGTCCATTTTAGAGGCAAATTTAGGATCTGGATTTGGCTATAAATCTGTAACTCAGTGAGCATGTGGCTTGATTTTGCGCATAGCTTTTTTCAGATCATTGATTGTTTCCCTCTATTAATCTGTTCTGGCCTGAGGCTGACCTATGTTTTTGCTTTTCATGTTCATCTGTGCTTTCCAAGTAGGATTGTAGATTGAGACACTTTCTGCCTTTGGCATTCTCCTTTTCCCTTAATCACAGCTGTTTTCCACTAATGTAATAGTTTGCATTTTGGGTTATTTTTAAAGTCAGAAGTATTGTCCGACTAGAAGAACAAACATGTTTGGTGTAAGCTGTGGATCATGTGCCTACAGTTCTGGAGGGTGATTCCTTCCATCTGAATCGCTAGATAGACTCCAGGGCTGTGACTGCCGTTGGGTTTCGTCAGGGATATCTGTGGGATATCTGAAGGGTATCTTTTGAGAGCAGGCAGGGCCTGATGTTTTTATTGTAGTAGAAATCTGTGGGGGTTTTATTTTAGTAGCTTTTAGTGGTTTTGAATCTCCTTTCTTCTTGCTGAAGCTTTCGCTTCCGTTTCTTGTGTTGCCTTTTCTTTGTTCAGGATGCCCTTGGTGTGTGCCTCCTAGTATGGAGTGAACTGACCAGAAACCAAAGGAAACATTGCTGTTTCATTCTGCTTTGTGGTGAATATGATGTGCTTCATCTCATGTCTTTCTCTAAGCTGTTAATTCTAAGGGCAAAATACCTCTAGCTATTCTAGCCCAGCCAGTTAATGAATTGGTCTGATTAAGAACATGATTGGATATTCCCCTAATCTGAAATGAGATAGCCTAGATAGCATAGATTTAAAACTATTTTTTGAAATCTCTGTATTTATTAGCTTTTAATTTCTTTTTATGAAAAACATTTTCTTCAGAGTGATGTTGAGGGCATTCAGCGGTGGGCTAAGGAAAATTGTTTTTAAATGTTAAGAGAGAATGATTCCTCAAAATAGAGGAAAACAGAATACGTTGATAACATTTGGTGTTGCACATACAGTGTCAGAAACAGCATTAAAAAATATCCAGGGTCTTGGCATTTTGAACACTTTTTTTGAATATTTAATGTAATTAGCATGATACTTTTTAAATTCTGAAGGTGCTATAGGGCAAAAATGAGTAGAAATGATTTTTACATAAGATCAAATGTCATAGTGTAAATAGCATTTGTAACATAAATCTCATTCATTTCAGTAAATATTTAAGGTTGATATCAGGTAGACTGAGCATATGAATTACTCATAACAGGATCAAGACATAAGAGTTTAATATAGTCGTATTTTAATTCTAAATATAATTTGTTATCTAATTAGTTGCTTATGCTCTGAATTGGCATATATAGACATATATGTGACATATAGTAAATAACATGCATTATATATGGTCATATGGTTATGTAATATTTAAATATTTTCATATTTCATATTATATTATCTAAAATATGTATTTTAGTATATAGTTATATGAAATATATATAGTCAATATAATTTCTTAACTTTTTTTGCATGTGTACACATTTGCCATTGTACTATATATATAGATACATATATATTATATATTTACATACATGCACATGTATATGTATATATAATTTGTAATGCATGCAGTAATATATCTGTGCAAGCATATGGTACTATTATGCATGTTTGCAAATGAATTTCCATCCATGTAATTAAGCATTAAGCTTTTCTGAAGACTTCTGAGTATATTGTACTTCTGTAGGGGAAAGGAGAGAAGAAAACTAGATGCAGCATTTATAAATGTTGAATTATTAGTTTGGCTTAGACCCAGGAGTTTAGGTCTGGAACTCAATTTTTATAAGTAGAGCTTAAAGTTTGGAGGAATTTTTCATATATATGAGTATATATTTTCATAAATCTGAATTGTGCTACTGAATTGCAAACCTCTGTTGTCTCTGAAGCATAAAGGTACAGAGCAAGAAACTGTCTTGAAATAGTCCCAACGGCTGTAGTAGGAGCAAATTCAAGAGTATAGATGTGTTCACACTGTTATGATATGTTCTAGTGGCTTACTGTCACTGAAGGGAGAAGACTTGAGTGGATATTTTAGAAGACATTCAGATAAATATTTTTGATAACTAAAAATAATTTCACAAATTTCCACTGCAAAATGTAAAAAACCAGCAGTTTATAAAGTCTTCATAATCTACTGGAAAATGAACACTGGTTGTCTAGAAGTCTCCCCTGTATAGATTAAGGATTTAAGGTTCTGTTACCTCTAAAAATAGACTAAAGAGCATTTACAGTTATGTGGGATAAAGTATAAGTAAGTAAACTATACTTGTCACACTTCCACGTGCACTTTAGCACTTCATGTTTGTTGGTTAGCAGATGTTTGAGAATAGTCACCTGTCCAAATCGTGGTATTGCAACTGTATTACATATTCACTGAAAGAATTAGCGTGTTATTTTGTTATAAGGTATTGGAATTTATTCAGATTTTATTTGTGGAAAATACAGACTGATAAATTTTAACAGTGTTCCTATAACCACAGCTTACCAGTCAAACTCATATATTAGAGACTGCATTTTTAAAGAACAGACAGCCCCTAATGACACCAGTATATGCAGACAGAGACGATCTCTTTCTGCCTGTGCACCGGCTGGTCACATCTGCGGCAGCTGTGGTTCCCAGGGCACCTGCACGCAGCACCGTGCCCAAGCCAGGGACAAGAACCACACAAGTTCCTGTGAGCACTGCTACATGGCTTTTGGACAAGGGATGCCTCAAAGAGCATCAGTGTGAAGCATGAGCAGGTGAGCTCCTGTCTGCCTGTACACCTCCACGTCCATACATGTCTTTAGGAGGGTTTTAACCGAACATATTTTCAATGCAGTGGCTCAGGAAAGTCAGTCACTGGGCTCCAGGGCAGGAGGGGGGCCAGGTTCAAAGGCACTGTGCTGAGGTCCCTGGCCCACGTGGACTAAACTCCATGGAAACTAAGGGTCTAACCCCAACAGCTTATGTTTTTGAGAGTATATCCATTCTTTACAGAAGAGTGGATATACTGTTTTAGATTCCTAGCATACATGATCTATGCATGCTGGGCAGCAAACCTTTGTACCTTTGGAAATTTCATCTCAGTATCTTCTGCCTGCTCTGTTGCAACCTGCAACAATGACCCATTAATCAAGTGTCTCCCCTCTACTACAGAGGAGTTCCTTTTTTATTGCTTTCATTTATAATAATTTACTTTATACTTTACAACGTTATTGATTTTACGAAATGGCTCATTACATTTACACAAAGCTAAATCATTCAATTAGATGCTTTAAATTAAGTCATATAAATTTCTTACTAGATTTATTGTGGGATTGAATTGGAAATCAAGCCCTAAGAAATTATTTTTTAAAATTATTGGGAAGACATTCTTACTTATGTTATAGGCTAGCAAAGGAATACAAGTTGCCCTGCAAGTGTTTTAAAAGATTAAAACACAGATCCTCTTTTGTACAGTGCTGGGTGGCATAGACAGTGTAAACTTTCCTTGACTGCCTCTGCATGAAGTTGAAAGGGGATTTTCTGTGTAGTTTCAGGTAAGTGAGAAGAATCAGTATTCTGAAAAGTGGTCCGTCAGTTAACCCTTCATATAAGGACATATGCATGGGAACCGAAAAGCCAGGGAAGAAGAGCGTATGTGTGGTAGAACTTGCCTTCCTCATGCCTTCTGTGCTGTCCTGGGCAGTAGGGGTTGAAAGGTGGTCTGCCTATTTGCACAAGAAGAAGTCAATTCACCCAATAAAAACCCTACAGATGCATGCAAATGAATGTCTCTTTCTCCTACATATTGGAGAAATACAGACACACTAGAGGCAAATTTATTCTGGAGTGCCTAAGGGAGTTTGGAGCGCTAGTCCTGTGATCAGTGCTCTTAAATTTAGCACGTGTTTGTATTTGTAATTCAAAGGTGATTTCAATTTGATTCAAACTGGGCAAACTTTTTTTTCCAAAGGAGCTCACTTCAAAATTGTATTCGTCCTAAAAATTGCCAAATCATGCTGATAGAGTTCTAAGATGAGGTCGTTCATTTTTAGTTAAGGTGCTACTTTTTCTCCATAATCTTTTCCAAAGGTCTTTTTTTCCCCAAACCTGTTAGTTTTAGAATTTGCCTGATAAAAAGTACCTTTTATACTGTCTTGAGAAAGCAAAAGGGAATAAGTCCTTTCCTTGGACTTGTTCCTAAACCCATCATGTTTTTTCGTCCTTTCTGTCTTTGAAGGGGACTCACTCACTCAGTAAGACTGTTTTTCCCTGTGTAAATATTTCTCATGCTGACAAAAGGAATCTGTGAAACTGCAGTGTGAAAAAGCGTCTAGCAAACAGCAGTTTTACTAGTAGTACAATAACAATATTAACTAGTAATAGTTACTGTTGTTAATTAGGATAAATGGCGAGGAACAGAGATAGCCACTGCATGGCAGTGGCAAGAAGCTATTGCCAGAATGCCTGCCTGAAAGACAGTGAAATAGTATGTCTTTTAAAGCACAACAGCGGAAATTAAGACCATCACTGAGTAGGTGTCAGGATTTAATGCACTGCCTCTATTCACTGGCACCTCCTATTCACTTTCTAGCCCATTAGCCCTAAAAAATATGCATTCTGTTTATATCTCTATGTCACCCTGACTATTCTTTAGTTTAATGCCTTTTTTTCTGTGTTTCTTTTAGTTGCTTTTTTTATTTTTTTGATAGTAGCTGCAGTGTAGTTCTAACAATTTGCTGTTTTATTCTCTTTGGAACAGTTTGTCTTGCTGATCTTCCCCTGCTTCTCTTTGTCAAAGAAGACAGGCTTACTATCTTTAAATTTTTTGAATAACTAAAAGCCCTGAATCCTTGGTTATCCTCTGCTGGACTGTCAGGATTTGTAGTTTAAAAAAAAAAAAAATTGGGTGCTCTGGGCTCTACAAAGGTTTCCAAAGGTTTCCTCTCTGGTAATAAATGATACTGTTTGTATTAGAAGGAAATCTTATCTATTCATCACAAGAAATGATATTGCGTATGCATGTGTAGTTTCCAGGGGATTTTTTTTTAAGCCTCAGAACTTACTAAATGCATCTTTGTTCATTTTATCTTGATTTCTGCTTGTTTTCAATCCTGCATATCACATGGCTACTGAAGAATTGCCTCTTTCCACTACATAGTCTTATGTTATAAATTATCTTATCTATGTCTACTGTTCTCTAACATTTATTCAAGATTACCTAGATGCTTTGCAAAAATGTATTTTCTTTCTTTTTTTTCTTTTTAAACTTTTTTTAAGTGTCTCTTGCCTAGTCCTTAAAAAACCTTTTCACTGTGTCACCTTAGAAGCAAGTGTTCAATCTCTAATCACATTTCCAAATTAAAAAAAAAAAGCCTCTGTATTTTATAATGTTAAAGATTCTCCCCTTCAGTGCTTTTCTTCACAGTGTGATGTCCCATCACCAGTGCTTGACCCATTTCTGCTGCCTGTGGTGCTGTTCTCTTCAGCCTGTCAGCCGCAAAGACAAAATACCTTAAACTTGAAACAAGTCCTACATCCCTGTCCTCTTCTGTTGTCATATTGACTTTTTGGAAAGTCATATCAATGCCATTGCTAGGACAGAGCCCTCTGGCTGGGAGAACAATATAAGGAAGTACCAAGGATGGTCTCCTCTCCTCTTTCTCTGTTTTAGCTGAGAATTGCAACACCATTTAACCTCCCATGTCATAGTGCCACCGGGATCACTGTTAAGGGGTCTTTCTTATTTCTGAGGACTCACCGTGGGTGGATTGGCACTGCTTTGCCAAAATCCGAACTTCACTGACAGCACAAAAGTAAGAAGGTGACACAATGAGTGGAAATGGCTTATAAAACACCTTAGATTTAAAGTTCCCAGTGTTCCAACTGGTAGAGAAATGGAATTGGGGTAAAAAGGTTAAACATGGGAGAAAAGAGATCAAAATTACTTGTTTGTTTTTGTTCATTATTAGCTCACTTTGTGAGTACTGTCTGGTTCAAGCATGCATCTTATTTCATACTACACTAGAGGGAAAAGAATACGTCACTTTGGAGTATTTTGAAGTTGTATTCAGAAGGTTTTGATTATTTCAGTCCAAAAGTCTCTGATATGAATTGGAAGTCTCTCACATGCCAGTACCTAGCATCATGCTGTACTGCTACTCTGAAGTTGGTCTTTTTCAAGCTGTAAGAGTTGTTCTACCATATGTAAAGTAATTAAATAGCTGCTGATAAAGGGCTTTTAATCTGGGTCTCGCAAGACCCATCTTCAGAGTCTTTACCAGTAAGACAGTATCTTTTCTCTCCCTCTGTGGCCAAATGAATTTGTAATTATTTATACAAAAAGCAGTGGTTGGATATCAAGAAATGTCTACCTCAGAATAACCAAGGAATTGTTGGTGAGAGTAGTCACCTAGGAAATGGCAGTGGGAAGTTTAATTGAATTGTGTGCTGAGAGGGAAACTTCAGTCTCTTCAGTTCCCAGGTGAGTTCAGAGCCTTCCAAGGCATTTGGAGTGGGTGGAATCTTTCTTTTTCCCTCTCTCCACATGCCCTGTCCTCTTTTGTGAATGAAAAAGGGATCTTTGACTCTATGTTGTATATAACATTTTTTTAGTTCTCAAAAAAAGTATGGTGAGTAGCTTGCTGAGAGGTAAAGAAGAATGAAAACGATTTATGTAGCAAATAAATCAAATAGCAAATAAGTAGTTTTAGAACATTGTATTTCATTTGCCTGTGGGGTATTAATGCCAGTTCTAGAGGATAGGATAGAAAGAATAAAATTGAGTTAAATAAAACCAAAATGTTTACCCTTACAAACTCACTAGCAGCCATCAGTGCCAAGAATTAATTCCTTCCCTGCTGGCAGGAGGAAGGTGGGTGAGACAATACTGTCAGTTGCACAAATTAAGTCACAGTGGCAGCAACACAACACAAATAAATAGAAAAAACAATGCAAAGAAAAACAGAATGTTGTTGCTGCAGAAACCTTCTTCTAGGCTGGAGGCACAGAAAAAGGAAATGTGATGACTTGGTGTGTGTCATCTTGTACCCTGACAAGCGCTTTCAGAACAGAAAAAGGGCGTAGGATGCCAGGAGAGGTCTTGCTGCACATTCTGATAGAGCAAATGGGCTTCTGGGTAGCAGAAAAATCTCCTTTTCAGCAAACTGAGAAATAGAACAAGTCAGCTGTATTGAGCCCTAGAAAGCTAGAGAAAGCTCTAGCCAACACTAAACTGAAAGAGAGCAAAGATGTGTGATAAGAACACAGATAGAGTTCTTTTGTGCTGCATTGTTTAACTGCCATAATATTATAGACCCAACTTCCAAAACCTACCTGTCAAGTTTTGTTTTCAATAGTTTTAGCACTTTCTACACATGGTCCTGTTTCTTTATTATATCCATAACTCGTCTGTTTTCAGAGTTCTATTATAGGGCAGCAAATAGAAGCTGAAGATAGAAGTAATATCAAAAAAGGGGATTAAGTGCATGTCCTACATGCTGCGCACAACAATGGACTGAAGAATTACTGTGGATCAACTGTAATTCTTATAATAATGTAAAAGTCCACGTTTGTACGATATTCATTATCTCTTCTCTTTCTAAACTGATTTAATCTACCTGCACTGACTTTAAAATAATATATAAAATCCACTATCCAAAGCAATCTTGTTACTTGCTAACTAAACACATACTTCACTAGGCTAAATCAATGTTCCTCCTGTACCCAGCACTCAAGACTGACAGGAGTACAAGGGACTGGGATGTTCTCACATCCTTCAGATGGACATAGTACTTGCAGGAGAGAAAACATCAGAGTACTGGTCTGCATATCAGATCTTCCTTATTAGAAAACACGTTTTTTAAATTTTTGAGTTAGTAGATGTCCAAAAATATTTATATGTTACAATAAGCAAGTAACTGATACAGATCAGAAGTTTCTTTGAATGTGTGTACCCTGCCTTAATATCTAAGATTGAACATGGACTTAAGTGTACTGTAATGTTTTATTCTATGTACTTTTATCTTTGCTGTCTGCATATGCAGCTTGTGTTGCTATGTCTGTGCTGCTCGTGGTCAGGGCAAAACTCAAACTTGTCAACACATCTTGTCTCAAACATCTTTTGCTCCCACCCACAGCAGACTGATCATTCCTGTGTTGCCCAGATTATCTGTACTACATCCCTATCGTTGTGCTACATTAAGGCCTGGGTAAGTGGGAATGAGATTTGAGGGCATGAAAGTATGAGCAAGATCGTCCAATCTGCTGGCTCTATTTGGACATCTGAGGATGAGCCAGGCTGATTGCATCCATTCTGGGGCAGCAGTAATTTCAAGCCAGTTCTTTCCACTTTGTGTGCAAGTTTCCCCACTTCGTGATCTGGTTGTCTCATTCCTAATGTGCTTAATTTGAGCATGGAGGCTGTCAAAGATTTTGATTTCCAACGTGAGCTCAAGCTGTGAGCCAGTGTGATAGTATAGATATCCCCTTTAATCTTGACTGAATTTATACTGTAGCAATGCTTGCTGTGAGGTGCTGGAGGTGATCACATTTTTTGAATACGATTAACTCTATCATCTTGTTTCTGCTTCACTGTCACTCCGAGGACCCTGTCCACTGAGTGCGTAGCCCCAAAGTCTAAGAAGTCGTAAGGTCTTCCTAGCTGAAAAAGGTCATTAGTTTATAATGCCAGTTGGTAGCTGACATCCAAAGCTTAGGTTTATAGGCATACTTTCTTATGACATGTTCTCCTGCAAGTCTAGTTGAAGACAATGAAAGCTCCAACTTTGAGGATTACATACATAACAGATTAACTCACTGTGGTCATTTATTTTACTATAATGTGTGTAAACCATTTTCATAGGAATTCAGAGTAGTTTAGTTCTTAAAGCACGTTAACAATAGATTCCGAAGAACATTTTTTATCCTGTCCCCAAGAGAGTATGTTGATCTAGCCCTAAACAAACAATATAAGCTCCTAAATAAGAGAAAGGAGGCTAAGTATGCTTTTGAATTTGGGGCCTCATGCTCCAGGAATTCCCAAACAAATATGCATGGAATTACAGAGCTTCATCTCTTAATGAACTTTTGAGAATACTGTAATTACAAGCTTGTAATTTAATGCCTGCATAGTTGTTACACTTGTTTTAAAGTTCACCTTATAGATAGCCAGCCTTGAAGGAGAGAAACAGCTGTTTGCAGATGCCCGTTTCAAAGGCCTGATGAATCAGTGACTTGCACAAACTGCATAGGGGACTTTGAAAAGTGGAAAAAGAAAAAAAAGGGGGTGGGGGGAGCCTGAAGTGAAAATGGAAGCTTAGTCAAGTCGTTGAGTGAAGGCAAAATATTTCTGTTGACTCCGCAAGTTCTAATCTGTACAGATTTCTGGGATACCCCGTACTGTTTTAATCTCATCAAGTTGAAATATTCCACACATAAGAAAGTAGTTTGGCTCTTTCTCAGACAGCAATTATTTTAAGAATTTGCCACAGTACTTTATATCAACTACATGCTTAATAAGGTGTTTTTAAGCTCTATAACAAACCACTATTTAGCTTGGGCAGGTGTTTGATTTGCTAGTCCAAATATGTTGACACTAAATATTACTCTTAGGAATGCTTTACTTGAATTTTTAATTCTTTTTGATAATTCACTGTTTGTTTGACTCACTGTCTTAGCATCAAAGATATTAATGAACTTAATTTAAACATAATTGCCACATTTAATGAAAAATTCTTTTTAACTTGTCATAAAGTAAGCAAGTAAATAAGCCTTTAGAACTACCTATTTTCATCTAGTTTATCTTATTTGAAGGTGAAAATTTATTAGCTACTCTCATATATGACCATATAGAACGAACATGTTTAACAATATTCATTGATGGAAAAAAAGTATTTTCTCACTTGACCAAGCCTATTTAAGGTTACTTGAAGTAAAAATCGAAACAGTTGATATTTATTTTTAAGAACAGGAACTTAAGTCTATTCAAAGTGTATTTTATTAGGAACAGATATTCTAAGTTTATGTGGCTTATTAGTCATGCATGAACAAACAGGCACTTTATCACACAAGCAGTGAATGAAAATTCTGTAAATCAAATATTTATATGTATATGTATGTATTCATATATATTATGAAGGAATTTAGAGTTCAAAAATTAACAAATAATTTTGAATGATTAAATATTCATATTATACCAGCATAAAACAGAAAATAAGAATATAAGATTCAGTGAATACATTTTTCAATAATTTTTGTCATAAGCCTTCATGACAAATTTCAGGCAAAGCATCCAAGTGTTTTTACTATATATTGAAGTTAAATTGTGAAATATATTGACCTAGATGTATATATAAAATCAATAATAATAATATGCTGGTAAAAAAATTACCTTCTTTCTGTTAATAGAAAATAATGACAAATGTCAACAGCAAGTAAATCTGTAAGAATGATAATAATTCAATTAAGTTAGTTCTTAGCTTAATTTTACCCTTAATAAATACTTTTGGGTTAGTAATTGCCAGTTAGGAAATTAATTTAAAAAAATTGTCTGATACTGAAATGCTCGTGATCTCTTACATGAAAAAAGCATGAGCCATTCATTTCACTTTTACATATAAAAAAAAGAATTGGTTTCTGAGAGGCTACAAAAGGCTCCTGAATATAAGATTAAAACTTGTTCTAATGTACTGGAACCGAAAAAGGAAGGCATTCCTTGCCAGTATGTGATAGCTCCATGAGCAAATTTGCGAAGAATACAGATACGGAATTTCCTTTCTCTCACTTTAGTTTTGCAAGAAGCTCTGCCAAGTATCTTGTTTGTTAAATATGAATTAGAAGTCCAGGCTTTTGATCAACATTTTTGTTGATAATTACTAAATTTAAAGCCTGCAAGAAGTGGGTGATTTTTTTTCATATCAGAGTATGATTTATTTTGGCAGATGTTTTGCTATTCCACATCTGGTTTTATAAGTTTGGTGGCACATCAGTCCCATGTGAGAATAAGCAAGGATTTATTTTCTAAATAGAAGGAAAGCAGTGAGAACATTACTTAGAAATATCTGCCCATGTATTATCCAAAAGATGCAGGTACCATATTGTGGGCTGTAGCAACCAATTTTTACAGGTGATTCATCTGCAGATGTTCCAGGTTCATTCAAACAAGTCTAACTGTGAAGTCATTTTTGGAGTGCTCCCTGTTTTAATTTGTGGACAGGGTGAAAGAGGGCATCCTCTGGTTCTAGAGTAGCAAAGGGAATCAGTATCAGAATTACCCAGACTGGGTGAACATGTTGGAGGGTAGGGCATGTGAAAAGTTTCTGGGTTTTTTTTTTGTTTTCCTGCTCTTTCTTGTGCAGCTAGCTTATTCTTAATTCTTTGAAGAGGAGTGTGTGTCTCTGCATGAAAACTGGATTATGAAGAGCAATCAAGCAGTATCCCTAAGTTTTCAATTGGTACGAAGCAGTTAATAATTAGTCTTCTACATTTATTGCTGTGAACTTCCCCAAAGCTTAGTTAAGTAACCATAAAAGCTAGCTGTTTGACATTTGCTTGACAGCCTAGTTTTAACAGTGTCTTCCTCTCCTATGTATTTATATTATTACTATATATAAATGGGTTTCACATGGCGTTATACATAAACATAAATTTCACTTCATGTAGCAGGATGGTAAGACTGCAGGTTTTAACAGAGCTGCTTGAAACAATATTCCCAGGTAACTGCAAGAACTGCAGCTTCCAAACATCTGAAATAATAAATGGCAGTCTGTCTTTCCCAAGGGCATTTTAAGAATATTTAGCATGTGAACACATGTGAAAACTACAGTGGACTGAAAAGAGTACTGAATTGTACTCAGCATTATTGAAACTGAAAAGCAGCGAAGAGGTGTATAAATGAATGGGCTCCTAGAGGCTTTTTTATAGATTATGGGGGGAAGATGTGTTATAATAAAAGGTAATAAGAGCTTTTTTGCCTTCGATAGACTCTACCTTCAGGTAACCTACAGCTGTCAGGAGTCAGTAATCTATGTTGGATAAAGAGACTTTGAGGAGCAATTTTATTCTATTGGAATGCACCAGTTTGCACAATGGATTTGTTCGCTTTTTACAGGCAGTCTTCCTGAGAGACGATATTTCTGAAGCACTATAAGGCACTTTTTCTGTTTTCATTCTGCAGTTCTTTAATTGAATGAATGGGCTGCAGGGGCCTAGAAGTTGGACAGAGAGTAAAATTTGCTCTCTTTGAAAAGCCAGCCAAACAAAACATGTTAAGCAGTTTCACATGACACTAGGATAAAATGAACATAAAAGGAAAGCCTATTTAAAGAACAGCGCATGAATGTTTTAGTGGTGTTCACTTCAGACCAGTACGTTTTACATGAGTCTTTTTCCCTTGTGGAAAAGTAATATACTCCAAGTTGACTAAATACAGATCCTTTTCATAAGAGGTTGAAGGAATAGGCATTGGTAATGCACAACAACAGTGGTGTACTGAACACAGAATTGGAACATAATGCCGTAAGGCTAATTAACATCGTGTACTCCCCTTGTGTTCCCTTAGGGGAATCATGGTTTTAAATGACAAGTATGTAGATTGAGACATTCTTAATCTAGGCAAGTGATGCAGTAAAACATCGTTCTACTCACTGAACAACAACAGGAATACCAATTTGAGTAGGGAAGTATATTTCAAATCAAGTGCAGAGTGTCCTTTTTCTCCTTTTCATTGTGTTTAGTTAGATTGATTTATTCACTGAATAGAAGATGGAAGTCGAACTATTCTAGACTTGGAGAATAGAGTGTTTTATGCCACTCTATAAAGAATTTTGCCTTCAGATTGGCCTGTCCTTTGGCATATTTTCCCTTTAGTGCAACTTTGATATTCATCAATGACAGGAAAAGTCCTACAGAATGTTGCTGAAGCATCAGTAGAAAGGAGACTTTCAAGCAGCATCGATTTTGCAAATTTTTTCCTTAACTATATTAAATACTCCAAAGCTTTCCCTATGGGATACTATTGTAGTAGACTCAGTATTGAAGCCAGTATCTCTTGCTACTTCAGGGCATTCCTGCTACTCTGATATTAGGTAGACAACTACTACTGAGTTGTCAGGTTTGTATGATAGGTTGAACGCTTGCACATCACTTGCAGAGACATGGTATCTTTCCTTTCATAGTGTGTTATGTCCCAGTTAACACCCAGAAGGTGTCAGAGAAGGGAGAAAAGAGTGCTCTTTTGGGGGAGATGTAGGAGATCCATTCTGGAGGAGGAGGAGACTGTGAGAGGACAGCAAGCAGCTTCAGTTGAGGCTGGGATTCAGTCTGGGAATCAGAACAAGAGGAAGGTCAGGGAATGCATCAGTCTTTCAAGGGTAAAAGTTTTGAGAGCTGCACTGGTAAAACAGACAGGATTTGCCTTCATAGATGAGTCAGAACAGGTGCTGGGCTGTACTGGTATGATGAGAAAATGAGAGTAACTGTGAAGTGGATGGGTGGGTGACAGCTGGTGTCTGGCTTCTAGAGAGCACTCCTTATTACCATTTGGATTGTTCAGATACTTTATGTCATTATAAGACTTCTTTTCCTTGAACACCATTTTTGTCCTTTTCTTGAATTAGGCAGAATCCATGTACTTCTAGAAGAGCTAAATTTTGTGAGATATCTGGGAAAAGCAACAATTTTAGGTCTGAGTCGGTGATTTTGAGCTGTGGTTCAAACTCAAAGTGTAGTGCAGATCACAGTTTAAAATACCTGACAGTTTTTGATTTGTCTTTTGTCACTGAAGAAGAGGGCAAGTTAAATGGTCCGTGGTAAAAAGCAATTGAACAAATCACTGAAAAAAAAAAAACCCACACCCCAAAGGATGTATTTTTTTTTTCTACTTAGTAACAGTAGCTTTTGGGTATGTTTTAGATTTGTGTTTTGTAACAAAAAGATAATGCTATCTGTTTAAAAAAAGCTGTATATATATGCATGTACATACACATGCCATATGTGCGAACACATCCACATTCTAGACGTAAGTAACCTTAGCTCACCAGTTCTGAGGAGTATGCGAAATATTTTCAACATTTCAGTAATTTTTCCCACTCTTTAAGAAGACTAAAAGCAGAAAGCAGCCATTTTTTGCAGTGTGGGATAAATATACATAAGAACAAAAATTGTCACATCTCTCAGTTCTTTTCAGTGCAACAGCTCTATTATTTGGAGAAAAAATATATTTAAGATTCCTAACAATATTATCCCTTGTATTCAAGAGCACACTTGACCTGTCTCGGCCATGGAAAGGTGTATGGTTTGGAGATTGTTTCTCTGTGCTTGCGGAAAAAAAAAGCATGTATGACAAAGACAAATTAAAACCGATGTGTGTTTTATTGAGTGATGTGGATTTTTAGATGACATCTGACAAAAGGCTCAATACTTGCTTCTTGGGTGCTTGCTTGCTTTTTTTTTTCTGACAGAAACAGAGTTGTGTGGAGGTTTTTTAATGTTTGTTGGGCTTGAGGTTTTGGTCATTCCTACTACCACCCCTCCTTTTCTCTTCTTCTTCTATGCAGGATGTAATATTTGTTCTCTGAATCATGCTGGGACATATTTTGGGAATTCATGGGATTATCACCAGGACTACTGCTATCAGGCAGAACACATGCACATTTTATTATCTCATCCAACAGGTTTTCATTTTCTATGCACATTGAGTCAGCGTACAGGAGGAAACATGGTGCCATTACTACTGGCAGAACTCGATAAATATTGTAACAGTCTTTTCAGTGCTGCAGAAGCTCATTCTGTCATCATAATTCAAAATCTACAAATTTCCTATAGCCCTTATTTCCTGTCTCTTTCTTTCTCTCATCTGCTGCTCCCGAGTGGACAATATCCTGACCCTGAGCAGCCTAAAAGAGGGTGCGTATTACTAGACTATGAATTGATTAGATTAGTAAAATGAGTTTGTGGAGCCCCTGAAATGTAAACATGTAGCTGGAAACAATGTCCTGCTTCTGAAAACTGTAATCTCTGACAGTCAGTTAGGAAGATGAGACAGGCACATTAAGTAAGAATATCTGTTAAAGAAACTAGTTACTTTAGTTTTGTAATACCCTCAAGAACTTCAGTCTGAGAGTTTAATAATCTACTTGGGTTGAATTAAAATTTGTGATGTGGAAAAACTGCATGGGGCTGTGTCTCTGTTTTGAGGTGCCCGTCACAGTAAAATCTCGAGGGGTCTGTGAAGAGAAGGCGAGAGATGAGCCGAGGTGAGCTCATCGTGGAGACTCCATCCCCGGGAAGCTGGCTGAAGGAGTAGCACTCCAGGCTGTTGCTCTTTACTAGTAGAGCACAGCAGCTCATTTCTCTTTCTCTTCACTTTTGCTTTTCACCATTCTCCACTTCCCTAGCAAAAAAATCAAAAAAAAACCAAAACAAAAAACAGAAAACCCTGCACAATTTTGTCAATATAACTGCATGTACACTAAATACATCTGACCACACCCAGCTCAGTTTTCTCCAGATCCCTGACCAGGTTACGTCTCCTGGGCAGCTGGAGGCCATGCGGTGTGAATAGGGCCCTGCACCATCCGATGAGTGGGAACACGTGTTGTGCTTTGGCAGTGTTACTTTCTAAAACACTAATTTCCCCTCAGGAAATCCGCCTCTGATGGTGCCTTTGGAAGTTCGCGTTATAGATATAATTCAGTATTTTAAATAAACCTTTCCTTTAAATGTAAATATTTGTCAGAGATGATCTAACTCCTTTAGTGTGAGGATAAAAACTGCTTTTATGATTCCTTACATCTCTGCATGTTTGAAATTTAAGGCTTAAAACGGTTGGTGCAATCTGCAATGTGACCTGCCCAGTTCACTTAATGTTTATTTTTGTTTTGACAGAAAACCACCTTTTTTTCTTCCTCCTATTACAATTTCCTTCCTTTCTCAGGTTCTATTTCTTGGGGGAAATGTTTATATTTTTGTGAGGTTCCTTTGGTGCTTGTTTTCTCCAAATGCAGTCTCATAACCACCTATCCCATTCTTTTTATAGCCACTTGGAATGTGCAATCATTTTTTTTCATGTATTTTTTCCCCATCTTCCTGCTCATGCTAGTGTCGTCTACCTCTCGGTCCATTCTGTTCCATTTTCAGCTATGCAGTCCTTTTTTCTAAGTTAACCCGCCACTCACAGTTCTAGTCCAGATCTTCACACTCACACATAGGCACAAGCAGGTTGGAAATTCTGCATGTTCTAATTGTGATAGAACAGAAATTAGTTTGGCAGTTTGTATATCTTTTTGATAAAAATGAAGTAAGGTGTTCTGAAACCTGTCATTGCTATAGCAATAGACAATCTTTGTCTATTAAAAAAAAAAGTGTGTAATTAGTCAAATCATCTTTTCACAATCATAAATCAGCCCATATGCAAGAAAGCTAATTGGAGATACTTTGTAATTTGGGGCAAAAATCAAAAGCAATCATTTATTTCTATTGAAGACAAAACATTCAGATAAAAGTTAACTCTGGCAATAGGAATGAGACACATGAATGGGGAAAGGAACTATGCTGATTATTCAAGTGCACTATGGCAACAAGCTGAGAAATCTAGTTTTCTTTTCTGGCAAGAAGAATATTTAAAAAATAAATAGCATATACTTTCTTCCACAGCAGTAGTCTCTGCTGGCTTAATCAAAGACAGCACTGTGAGAGTGAGCATTTTCATATCCCTGACCATACCTGCCTTGGATTTGTGATAACAAGACCCACATTCTAACACTAACTTTATATTCAGGTGTTATAACTGACACTTCCAGAACACGTTCATCCCCATGCATTTCTACAACACGGGCCTTGAAATGAAATGCCAGATTTTGAAGGCCTAATGTGCAAGTCTTTTTCACTTTTTCTTCCATGTGCTAGAAGTATTTGTCTTGAATATACAGGAAAAATTGTTCTGATATGGGGAGCGCAGAAAGTATGGAGAGAGTTCCTCTTCAGCAAGTTGGAATAGGTTAAAACTATCTCCCCAGCCTACAGGTAGGAGTGCGCAGAGAATCCGTTACCCTCCATATCCCTCTAGCTAGTAAAGGACCAGAATTTTTTCCTTTTCCAGCTGTGCCCTTCCCTGTTTATGTTTTTTCTCTTATGAGCCTCATCATAGGTCTTTAAATATGGGATGTTGTTTGCTAAGAAACCACTCCATTATTCTAGGAACATATGTTCATGACAAGTACAAGTCATGAACATTTGAATAGTTTCCATCTGGCATGAATTAACATAGTATCATAATAAATGAGAAGTGTTAATACTAAGAAGCTTGTCTCGGAATTCTGGATTCAACCAATATTTACAGTTTTATATGGGGAATTTGGTTTTGGTTTTACTTTGGAGAGCATAGGTGAAAGTAGAATTTAGCATACCAGAACTGACTGCAAGCCACAAGATGCTTCCAGTGGTGTAATTCTTGAAATAACTTGATTATAAAGTAAAGTTTCTATGATATTCCTAGGTGATTTTTAGCTCTTGAAAATACTTTCAGGGAAAATAAAAAATGCAAAAGTAGAATATATGACTCTATGCTATAGTGAAGGCAGCAGTACATGGGTGCCGACTCAGCATTCTTTGTTAACATATGTACTTTAAACCCTTCATTGCCCCTTGAGTATATAACATATATCTAGCATCCATATGGCCATATGGAGACGCTGCACTCATTTAAATAACAAGTGCACAGTAAAATTATCTTGGCCCCAGAGTGCATGTTGTTTATTCAAGAGAGTTACTCTTACTTTCTAAATTAAACCAAAAAAAGGAAAATTTTTTTCTACTGATCCTGAAGCCTAATCTGTTAACCAACAGAATTTTTGAAACAAGATGAACTCTTAGTATAATAGGTACTAGTCTTTGTAGACTACTGTGTATTCCATAGAACAGCAAAGCATATAAACAAAATGTAAATGTTCCAGCTGTAACTTATTCTATTTTGAATATATTTAATGTTTTACTGTGCACTTTTGCAGAGTCTTCATGCAGCTCCTTTTGTTCTATTTGCTTTTAATTTTGATAAACATGCAATATTTTTGAATGTATGGAAAAGGTACACAACGTAACACCGTAATAATCAAGAGTGAATTAACCTTCTCTGTAGTGCTTTTCTGTCATGTGTATTCATACTGTATGGCATACTATTGTCCAGCTGGTGTAAAGTTTGCAACATACATTTCTTGAACCAAAAAATATAATTTAAAAATTACCTGTAAATACTTGCAAATGTTTAATATAGCAATCCTGTAGTACAGTAGGTGATTCAAGCTTTTCACCTGTATTTGTATTTACTCTCTTTAGCTTTGATAAAAAGGACAAACTGTAATGTTTAAACTCCTTAAACAAGAACTCTTCCAAGTCTTTATTTTGCTGTAAGTCTTTGGAAATGAATGCTTTCTGGAATAATTTGAGAATCTGGAATATTTTGTTACTCAGAGACAATGTTCACAGCATGCAAATAAAGTTAAACATAGGGTATGTTCAAAGGCACAAGGTACTCTCTGGTGAAGAGAAGCCTTGGAAGCCTTCATTAGCTAATTCTGCAGTCTGCAGTTTTGTCATGTTCTGCTGGAGCAAGTTCCCCATAGTACATCATGGCAGAGCGCATGTGAGGAGGTGAGCATCGTTAGGAGAAGTCCCCTTGGGATCCTTTGCACTTAGCTAAGTTATTCTCTATAATGACTTTCATTTTGAGGAAAATCAGAGAATATGCTGGCCTGAGGAGTTGAAGAAATTGAAGTATAAGGAGCCATGAGCCACATTCTAAGAATTTTCAATACCAACTTGCATATTTTGGGTGATCTTCCCGTGAAAATCTTTGGCGGAAAAGCTTTTCTTCCCCCTTCCTCTAGACGAGAGTATGACACTATGTCAGTGTCAGTAGTAGGAAAGAGGCACAGTCTGGCAAATTGCATAATTCAAGGCCTGTTTTTAATAAAGGTCTGAGGATTTGGCAGTGTGGAAGAAGCAGATGGGTAGTGGGATAGCAGTCTCGGCTGGCTGCCACCCACAAGTAACATACAGCCTCCTTGTTTAGTGTGTCTGGGTGTAATTTTCACTGACATACAAAGAAGTATTTTTACGAGTGATGTCAGTTCATTGGCTGAACAGCATTGTTTGGCATGCCGAAATGATTCCCCAAAGCACTCACGGCTTTTGAGAATGGCACTTTCCTCTTTGCAGAATGTCATTATTCTGCATGGTAATGACTGTTTTGAAGGGCAGGTCAGGTAGTCAAATAAATGTGTGGTTGGTGCTTTCTGATTGTTTCTAAAATAGGCAGGCCAATTCCTGCTGAAGGAGAGTGAGTCTGAAGTGTGCCAAAAATCATTCGGATTCGCTAGAGAAATTCCAATAGCTGTAAGCACAACCAGGGGAGCTGGCCTAATGTGTTCGGCAAAAACGAGCATGTAATGTTCACAATGTGGTCATCTTATCTTTGTGCCTCTGTGCAGCCTGTACAACAGAGACAAACAGGGAAAAAAGCAGGGCTGGCTCCGACTTGTGACCCAAAAACATAGATTAGGTTAGAAATCACAAATCATTACGTTTGTAAAGTGAATGCTGTTTGTGTAGGCCTATGTGAGGTGTTTAGTGATGCCAGACAGGGAAAATAATTCTTTTGGGTTTTTCTCCCATTTTAAGAATGAGAAATGCTAGAGCTATTAAATAATGATGACTCTTGTTTTTGAGACTTTGTGGACCGAGAAGACTGCATTAGAAAAGTCCTACCCAAATGTCTGTAAGACTCGTTAAAGCATTTCTGAACAATCAAGAAACAGGCTTGTCTGGATTTCAGAGGGAATTACTTTCCTAAGTCACGAAAACAATCTACAAAATTCCGCCCGTAATTACGGAACAGAGTCAAGGTGTGAACGATAATAAGAGGAAAAGAGGAAAAGATGCTGAAAGTTGTTGCTCTCTGACAGTGCATAATGAGCATGTCAGGTAATACAGCTATTCTGTATGGCAAAGTATAATCTTTCATCCTGTGTCAAAAAGCTTCTCTAAAGTGGTTTTCATATTAGAGATGTCAGATATATATCAAGTTTTTCTCAATTTTATGAGGCAGAAAGTGAAGAATGGGGTAGTGATTTGCTAAGATCACTAAGAAATCAAAACCAGAATGAGGAACAGAGCTCAGTTCTTCTAACTTTCTGTCCCTTCCTTTGGTTTCAGGACATTCTAGGAGATTTGTTTAATAGTTTTAGAAATACAGAAATGCTACATTTAACGATACTAGATACTACATTCAAGCCAGTGGGGTTAGTTCATTTATTTATCTAAATGGATTTGACCCCAGCTTCCAGGTAAATCTATTTTATAAGTAGTTCTGTGTTTTTAGCAGTATTCTTGTTAAGAATTAGCATGAAACCAAGATATTTTGGGTCATATTGTGAAAACTGAAAAAGCAAGTGGTTGAGATGTCTCAGAGCAGTGCCAGCTATCAACTTTTTTTCCCCTTTTTTTTTTCTCTTTTTGAGTGGTGCTCCATGGAGCATGGCGGTGGTGTGTTGTTGTGGCTGAAGATAGAAGTTCTTTTATCTTACTTTTCATCAGACCAAAAGTACTGTTGAAAACGGGGCGCTGCGCTTCAGTGCAAATGAGGTCACCTTCACGTCTGACACAGAAGGAAACTTCAAAATGAGCCTGAGCACCAGAATTCATAACTTGGATACTAAAACTGTGGTTCCTGCAGAGTTTGGTGGGATGACATCTGACCTTCTTCTCACCTTTCATTTTCCAACATGCATTCACATACATGTGCTTCTCATTGTCCCGTGGAGGCTAACAAATTTGACTACTTATATTAATCCGTTCAACAATTAAAAGATAAAAGCAGTTTGCACTTTACAGCAATGATCAAGGGAAGAGATGCTGCCCTTGTTCTTCTTGACAGTTGTTCCCAACCTGTATTTAAATGAAGTTAGCTACTTCTGTTTCATGTCCCTAGAAGAGCTTGCATGCCTGAAATAATGAATTGTTCAAGTAGCAGTTTTAACTTAGGTCTTGAAGCATGAAGTTTTATGCCACCTTGGAGTTCATCTAACAGCTTGCTGCTTCCTACTGGGCTTCCTCTCTCTTATCCCGTAGTCCAGGCACCCCTGCTGCTTCCCTTGTGCAAGCTCCTGCACTTGTCATGCTTTTTTCTTTTTGCTGAGTTGTTTCTTTGCTGGCAAAAAGCTGAACCACTTCTCCAAGACTTCAGATGAGAACCCAACCAGTGCGAAAAAAAAGGCTGGGAAGAGCAGGACTGCCCCTTTTGGCATCAGCAAGCCCTTTGGTCACCTCAGATCTCTCATGGGATCCACCGCAAGGCTGTAGTTTGGCAAACTAACAGTTAAAAAAAAAAATTCTTGAGCAGTTTTCCTGCCCATTTCACTGCAAGACTGAACAAGTAGTTACAGCACAAAGGAGGAAGTTTCACAGCTCCTGATATACCTGGGGTTTCTACTGACTGAGCACAGCTGCATGATATGTTTTCATTATTGCCACTTAGCTCTGCTGCTGTTGATATTTGTGGAACAATTCCAGAATGTCGGAGCAAAAGAAAGAATTGAACAATTTTTTAAACTTTCAACACTCATCTGATTTTTTAACCCACAAAGTTTCAGTTATCTGCTATACCCCTGGGCCTCAGTGAACTGCAGCTTAGAGACAAGAAGTCTTAAGCAGCTTTGTAACTGGAGAAAATAAATCATCAAACTACAGACTAACTAAACTAAATGGACCGTGGTGTTTTTTAACCAAACCTCAGAAAATCTACTTGAAGTTAGTGTATTCTGGTACTACTGCAAAAATGCTCTCCCCAGACTCAGTAGAAAATTCCCAGCTAAATCTACTCCCAAATATTGTTGTCTACTCCTAGAACATGCTGCAAATCACTTTTCGGCTTTTACGATTTTCCATCCTGTTCTACCAAGCGTATGGATCATATTAATGTAAGAAAGTAACTAGGGTAGTCAGAGTTTTGGAAGCTTTTGAGTAAATTAGAGGACTGCAGTGTTTGACTAGTATCCAATCTATTAGGACTTCTTTCCAGTAGTTAGGCCCTCATCTACTTAAGCAGCCCTTTGCTGAAAGCACGTATTTGCAGAAGCCAGAAAAAGGTCTGTGCACCCTAATGGTGCCCGTTGCTTCACCTTTGCTTGCAGCAGTGGTAACATTGTTACTAACTGGCAGCCAAAACAGCTGATGCTGGCGGAAAAGAATTTGCAAACTTGACTAAACGGGATTTAACAAATTAGATTGAATCAGGTAATGTTGCAACTTAATTTTGTTTTGCATTTTAAAAGTTGTCTTGTAGTGATATTGAGACACAATGCACTATTATATTAATGCATTATCATATTAAGGTTCCTGAAAGTATCTCTTAATTTTATAAAGACTGGGTATCAGCTTAATGGAGTGCAGATTCTGCAGTTGTTACTAATTCTATAATGCATTTAACTGGTTTTCTTTGATTTGAGAAGGGTAAATTTAATTTATTTTATTTAGCCTATATTTTTAATTTTGAAAATGAAACTATTTATGCTAAAACCCTTGAATTTATCCAGAAAAAGGAAGTTCAGATATATCGCAAAAATGCCAGCTCCAGGCATCTATTTCATAAGCTATAATTTTTGACGGTTTAGCAATGCATGGTTTTGTAATTTATTAGGTGCTTGTTGTAATTCTACTTTCTTTACAATATTTTTATCTCCTAAATTTTTCATTAACTAACTTTTATCCTGAGTATTCCTTTATTTTGTCATGTCCCTTTTCCTACTAAACACTATGGTGTTGATTTAAAAATGTCTTTTTTCTATGTTGAATTGCTTGAACAGGTATGTTCTGGATTAATTTGTCAAGTGCAGAGAATCTGTCCAAAAATATTCCTTCTACTTTACTGTATTCACAGATATTTGACTATCACAGTGACAGCTAACCATCAATAAAAGCATGAAGAGGTTGCAGCATTTTCGACAGGTTGTTCCAATGATTTTTCTTCTGTACGGCTTTGAATTTCCTGCTGCCTTTGCTGCTCTGGCAAAATATAGAATAGATAAATTATAGAATTGCTCTTGTAAAAGATGATTTTTATGGTTGAACTAGATCTATATGAAGCATTCCTGCCTCCTCGGTTAGGTGTACCTGCCTGGTGTGAGGTAGGCCTTCTGTGGGCATTTTCCCGAGAAGCAGAAGACCTCCCCTCCCAAGCTGGTCACAGAACTAGGCTGTGCCTGGTGCAGAGAGTTTGCCTAGAAACTGGTTTGAGATGGAGAGAAAAAATATTTGAGTTGTCAATAGAGATGTAATGAGCCACCTGAAGCCTTAATGCTCAAACTGCTTACTTTATCAGCCAGGCTTGTAACTGCCAGGAAAATGTTCTTTCAGCTATATTTATGTAGAGCATCCAGATGTCAGTTAGCTAAATCACAGTCATATATTCTCTAGAGAGATTTTAGGTCTTGTTTCTAGTTAAACGGTACAGCAGGTGGTAATCAGAATTCAGATCAGATGTCAACTACTCCAAAAGTTTTCGTCATCTCTCTTTTCCTCCATTTTTGTGCGTGTTTTTGCATGAAAGGGACAGAGAAAAACATAAAGCAATATGATAACACTTTGATAACTACAGTAAGAGAAATTCTACTATAAAAGAAAAGAAATGCTAATCACATTTCTTATCAGTTTATTTTGGTTTTCTGAGTTCAAAGAACCTGCACGATAACCAGTTTTGATAAGCCATACATACTGAAATCTAAGTGAAGAATTAGGAAAAAGGTAAAGTATCTATAAAATATTTTAAATGAAATTAATTTAATTTGTTGTTCGGAATTTTATACAGAAGCAGCAGATCAAGTATTTTTTTTATCTTTCTTCTTCACTGATACTACTTTTTCTGTACAAATATAAAGAGTTGTATACTTTACCCTTAGTTTTTTTCTGAAATCACCATTGCTGGTTGCCATAGATAATTTATAATTTCATCATAACTAAATCAATACTTCAAAGCATATGTCTGAAGTCTTTGTGTTTATTCAAAATTTGTGAGTATGGCTTGGTTGGGAATTTTCAGTGTTTTAACAGTTCATTGTTTTTACAATGCGTTAGATCTTTGGTAGAAATGCCTTCCATGTATATCTTAGTAATAGATTAAATTTTTTATTCACCAGTGTTTAATATTAAAATTATATGTATTTGTTAATCCTTTCCATAATAAGATATGAAAAACCACAGAGTTATATTTTTATTGATTCCCAGCACTATGCATTAATAAACCCTCTATTTTCAGGATGTTATCACAAAGACTTAAACACTTTTTGTCTTAGAGCTAATATAAAGCATTGGACCTTGGTTAGTCGCTTTAAAAAATGCCTGAATGTACAGTAAATTAGAATGTCAGGCAATTTTTTATAAGTTGTCATATTGTTACATTGAAGGAAAACGTTATATGTGCTTGAAATGTTATGTGTTTAAAAAGAAAATTCATACATGCATTAGCCATTTTGACTGAATTTAGTAATGCCTATTGGATCTTAAAGTAAACTGACCATATACAAAATATAGGCTATACCTAAGAATACCTGTGAGGCTCTATTACTGGCAAAATTCAGCAACCATCAAAAGAAATTATCTTTAGGAGTGTACCTGGGGCCTGTGTGAGGCAAATCAGCTCGTGCGGACTGCTGGACTGGACATGTTTCCACCTCGGTGTAGTCCATCATTTCACCAGATTAGGAAGACCTGGTCTGCCCTTCTCCCTCGGTGGTCCCTGGCATCTCCTCTCCCCAAGGTATTTGAAATTAGTGGCAGCATGGTAGCTGGACCAAGCTTCACATTGCTTGGAGATTTGGCCAGCTCAGGTAAAGAATATGAGTCACCCTATTCTACTCAGGATGGCTATGTCTCAAATAGAGGTAGATTTATTCTTCCATAAACTAGTCAAGATTTTTATGCTTTTCATGTATAGTCTATGGAGTAAAGGAAAAGTAAATGCTCTCTGGGCTGCACTGCTTCCCAGGACAGAATGACTTCTCCGATCATTGTCTTTAATGGCATATTCTGCTATGCAGGATTATTTTTGTTGCACGGCCACATGTGAGCGCAAGAGTAGCCAGTGAGGATACCCGGAATAAAAAGTTGAAGTCTTGCTGTTTTTGGGGGGGGGGGGGGGGAAGCAGAAAGTTAAATGTGCTTATTTGAAAACTTTTAGGTGATTTTTGTTTCTGGTGAACATGTCACACTGCGTGTGAGCCCCAAGCAACAAAAGAACGCTTTGTTCAAGAGAAAGAGACCAAGGTGTTTGCTCATTAGATGCAATGCATGCGTTCCTGAAAAAAGCAATTTTTTTAAAGGTAGTGCATAACTTAGGGCTGTCCCTTGATGGCAGTAACTTGTGAACTGAAAATTTATATACATTCCACATGCTTATTTTCCTCTGCAGTTCATGAATAAATGAACTGGTAGTGCAACAACAATATTATTGCTCAGCGTACTGCAGTTTTTGTAGACTGACAAGTAGACGCTGTATGTCATACCGGTATGGCATAAAAGCTGTACCAGTTTCTAAGCCACGTGAAGATGAATGTTGATAAAACAAGCAGTCTCAAATGCTTGAACAGTCAATTTTATATAAATATCTCTTTTACCACATTTATTAATTTGTAGAAGGAGGAAGGAAAGAGAAGGAATAGTGCTACTGTTTGATTTTGCATCTTTCTCTCTGCTGGATCGTGTTGAGATCACGCTACTGTGAGTTGTTTTCCATTAATATAATAGCAGGGCCTCCAGCTGGGCTGTGTGCTGCTGGTCACAACCCCTGAGCCCGGCAGGTTGGCCGGCTTGCGGTCCCCTCACTGTCCGCGTACCCAGTCTGTGCCTCGTTGGTTTGTCTGTGCAGTACGGGGGACAGTGCTGAAAGCCTGGCTGGAGTCAGGACGCGCAACATCCACTGCTCTGCCCTCGTCCACTGAGCCTGTCTTTCCGGTGGACAAGGCTGTCGGGTTGGTGAGGCCCTTTATAGATCCATGCCGGCTCCTCCCAGTCACCTTCACATTCTTATTTCCTTGTTTCCTGTGCTACAATGAAAGTGAGTTTTTATTAGAAGATGTTGAGGCTGGAAGACAAATCAGTTAGATTTGGTCTTAAAACCATAGAGAATAGAAGTCATTCTTCTCTGCTGTAATATTACCTGCATAACTGTTGATCTGTGACTTTCAAAATTGCAGGTGCAAGTAAAGATGCTCATACATCTTCGGCTTCAAATGTTACCTTTAATAATTCTTTTTTTGTTACCTAAAAATGTAAATATCTTAAATTTTGAACGTTGTCATGATTAGGTACTGTCTTCAGTTCCATAGGTCTAGATCAAATGGAGATCCCATTAATTTGTAAACCCGTGTTTGTGGTAGTGAAGTATCAGCACTAAAGTAGCAAAGTTAGTATGGTTTTCCTAGGAGCAAAAGAAAAGAAAAAGTAGTATTTTTCACTGTTTATAACAGTTGTTATTTAACTATGTTAATTGGTCATTTCCAGACTATTTATTATTAACAGCTTGACAAGTTCAGAAAAACTTTTCAAGATCTGTAACAGTAGCCGTCTGAGTTTTGCTAATTAATAGTGTCCAATGCATTAATTATTTATTTTCAAGCATGTTTAAAATGCCCCAAGGATTTCTTTTTGAAAAGTGGGATAATTCATGCTGCCCAAAATTAATGTGAAAATTTTACAAGACTGAAGATAGCCAGAAGCAAGCTATTTGACAAGGCCTGCAAATCTCGAGTGTGTGTGAACTTCAGTGCTTCGATGTATTGCTTGCTGTTGCTGCCTTATTAATATAATTGTCTGTATTCAGGGAATCTGCATTCAGTTGTTTTTTTCCCCCAAAGAAATGCTGATTAGTGAGTATTTCATGAGTTTTTGTACTTCTGTCAACTAAACAAAAGTCAGTTGTGGTTACCTTTTGTATGTTGCAACTCAGAAATTTATAAAAATGTGTTTGTTATAGAATACTGATCAGTAGAGGTAAAATTTCGAAATAAAATTCTCCCAAAGCCCATGTCTTTTATCTGAAGCAGAAAATACACTAGAACATATTCAGAAATGCACTGAGAAGAATCCAAGTGGTGATCTATGGCAAGGAAAAGGGATTTGAATAGGACAAAGTAATTAATCTAAGCCAGCGCCCTGTGTGAGGTTACTCATAACCGCAGTGAAGATCAAAGGGTGTACTGGAGGAGCTTCAGTGGCCAGTAGCCATAAACTCCCCGTATGAGGCAGATCCCTGCGAGCATTAGGCAAAAAAAGGAGTTGTACTGATTTACACACGTGCGTGAGGAACTCGTGTGGAGGAAAGGGCACATTTCAGCACTGCAGGAGTTCTGTGGCCTTTTTTTGTTTTACTGGAAATCATGAATATTGGAAGGAGTCCTGTGAAAACCAGACTGTGATTTTTTGCTAGCAAATGTCTTTTCAAGCAATTGGACTGAAAGTGGTCTGTAGATGGAGAGGGTGCCTTTCATTTCTCCAAAGCAAATGTGAGTGGATCCTGTCCTTTATCATTTGGAGGGCAAAAGAATTCTCTGTGTCATATAGTAACAATACAAAAGACAAACGGAACCAAAGAGGAAAAATACAACCTATACAGTTTTTGTTTTTTGAAAATGAATTAATGTCTTCTCCTTTCTCGCTCTGTACAAGCACTTTAAAAGGCTTTGTCTGTCCTCCGAGACTTGTTTTGGGCATAACATAGTACCTTTTTCCATATGTACAGTGATAGTCTAATATCTTTATTAACTTTTTTGTTTTCCTATTTGCTCACCTGTTCATTTTTGAAGAGCTTTAATTGTTAAATTTGTCCCATTCAATTTAAAAACTGCCCTGAACAGTGCTCCTTCTTTGTTTCATGAATCTGACTTTCTTTTCTCTTCATGCACTTGTTTGTGCTGCTAAAAAATCAAATTTTCTTATGGAAAAATTACAATTCAAATTCAAAACCCTTAGAAGTCATACAGTTGGTGTGCTTTCAAAAATAAAAAACAGATGAGAAATATTGGAAAGGAGGAATAAGTGTAAGTTTAAATGTCTTTTTGCAAACCAAAAGAGAAATATTCTATTCAAAATTATTTTTTTCAGAATTGGGGAAAACTTCATTTAAATGATTTGTACTTTCATCTGATTTCACTTATTTTGTTGGGGAAAATGTTTCATCTAAGTGCAATAAGAATTTGATTGTTTTCCAGGTGTTTCAGAACTTAACACCTGCTTGAACTTACTTGTAAAACTTGTATGACTTTGCAGATTTTCCTGTGCACCAGTACTGGACTTAAATGGTACTTAGCACTCTAAAGCAGCTTTTTCATGCACAAAAGTGCAAGAAAGTGGTCTAAAATTCTTCATGTTTTCTCAGTCAAAACCTCTGAGTCATGGGTATCAGAGTCATATTTTGGAGGTAAGAGCATGGTTTCTGACATCTTATTTTTACAGTGGAAGTAGACTGTAATTTTTAGTTATATTTACATTCATAATACATTAATTACATCTGTGAAGTTTTTCTATATATAAATTACTTGGAATCTGTATCTAGAACTTTATTTTCAATACTGTATTTCATACTGACAAAATCAGTTACACAAATAAAATGGTCGAAAGTCTTTGATTTATATATGAAACAAAATACAATAGATGTCTCCATCTTGACTGAGATGTTTTTAGCAGATTATTAAAAAAATGGACCTGTTTTCATGGAATAGCAAATATGGATTTACAACAAATAATTATGTTTAAGTATGTTCAATTCAGGAAGTTCTTGTCCTTTCTTAGCACAGGGTAAGAACTTTCTGAAATAAAACTATATATTCATTTTTCTGATACAGGAATCTCCATCTTTTTATTAGAAAACAGGAAATTTTAAGCTGATAGACCTCTGTTCCTTATAGAAATCTGATAGATGCTGTAGCTCATGAGCTAGGAAACTGCTTCTTACTTTAGGACTGTATCACCTGTACCCTGCTATCCGGGAACAGATCCTCATTTAAGGTTCGCAAGTATTGTTAGCCCAGACTTCCTTTTCTAAACCTAAAGTCCAGTGTGAATACAAATGTATCCATGCTGTATCCCACTCTCTCAAACAAATGTTCAAGAGATTTGCTTTTGTTCCTGTGTAAACATTCAAAACTCCATCAAATGTGCATGTTTTGAAAACTCCTAAACTACCGTAGAATTGTATTTCATCTTTTGCTTAGCTGTAGTCAATTGATTTACATAGGGTTCAGCACATGGATAATCAGTTTTCAGGGCTCTGAGAGTGCTTCTAATCCATTGATGGGTGGTAAACCCCGTCCACTTGCAGGTTTACATTAAATATCTCTCTATTACTATAATATAATAAATTATTTTAAAATAATGATCATTTAGGCTTTCTTTTAATGCACTTCCCATGGAAAAAGGATATAAAATTCTCTATAGATGTAAGATTTTTCTTTTTTTCTCTCCACCCCATATATGTTTTTCAGAGCATTTTAGAAGTCTGTGGAATGTGTTGTGAGAGTATAGGCATTCAGTGCTGTCCTCTTTTCTGTAGAGCAATCAATGCAGATTTTATCTTTTGATTGGCTCAAATACATTTCTCTCCCTCTCTCTTCTGGAAAAAAAATCTATTATTTATTCAAACCTATCTTTTAAAAGGCTTCTATTTATTATCATACTGTTATTCCTGAAACTCTTCTTTTGCTGTTAGAGCAATTATCCTCTGCCTTGGATTTTCCATCTTTCCAATAATGCATTTGGAAACTATTGTGTACCGTCTTACTTCATGCTTGTTTGAATTGTGTGTATCCAAACTTGCTGACTTCTTTTGTCCTTGAATATCATGTTCCTTGGTTCTATGAACTCTCTCAAATGAATTTAATTTCTGATATTGAACCAGAGTTATAGTCAAAGAGTTATTTTCTGAAACCTGATGAACAAGTTGAACAAAACAGAAACTTCTGACAGATATTTTTCACTTTATAATTTGATAGTGTAGTCACTATATTTCTGTCTAGCCTCTCTTCCAAATGAGCCAGCCTGAATATTCTGAACTGCCCAAGGACTCATTTCATCCTACAAATGTTTATGCAAATGTGTTCTGTACAAGTTAGAGTGTTATATAAACTGAGTTTTATTCTCAAGCTTAGCATTTCATTTTATCAGTCTGTCATTAAAATAGCCAGTAGCAAATTAGCAGTGCTAGCTAACTGTCCTTAATCAATTTCCTTAGCAGTTGTGAGGTCCGGAATTACTTTCAGAAGCATTTAATAATGCCAGTGTTACATTTATATGGCATCTCAGGATAAAGGAGTTAATCATGACACAGAATATAAACTGCAGATTGATGGAAATAAATCAGATGAGGGAGAAGAATTCCCACCAATATTATTTCACAAACGGTGGTATCTAATTGCCTTCCGTGTGTTCACCGGGAATGCTCTGAATCTTGTTTCCGAATGATTGACTGCCCATTTCAGCTGTTAAACTGAATTTGCAGTTTATCGAAGGCTGTTGTGAAGTGAGTAAGCCTTGAAAATGAGTTGAATGGCATCATACATTACTACTGGCTGCTGTGTTGGTTAATGCTGCACATCTAGCCCTCTGACATTATCACAGACATTATAATCTGCTATTACTGCAGGGGAATGGCCTGCTATCAGTAATGTGTTCAGTCCTTGAAAGATTCAATATCAAAAGCCATTTACTTCTGTAGGATTGCAAGTTTGTTCTATGGACTTCTATTGCCTTATAAAGGCATATATGAGTTGCTTGGCCACGATGTTCAGCTGGAGCATCTTGAGTAGCTGCTATTATGCATACATGTAGTGTTTAGATTTGACATTCCAAATGCTGCTGGCCTCATACCTAATCTGTATATGCTTAAGTAAGAAAGACTTGCTGTACCATTTGCTTTTTCCTCTGTGCCTCTATAGCAGTGATAAACCTGTCTCACCATTATCCAAAGGTCTCCAAGTGCAGTCAGCAAGTTTGACAGTATAAAGCACATCACTGATCTTTAGTTGTACACTGGTGAAAAAAAGTACTAGAGAGTACTGTGGAACTATGATCACAGCCAGAGTGACAGGGAAGTTTAAAAAGCTTAGGCTTCATTTCAGAATGTGCCTTTGCATGATTGTTCAAGCTGACTGAGAAATGATCTGTACAATATGGGATCTTGCTTTTCAGTCCAGGGTTAGCCTGATGAAAACTAATGCTGTGTTTCAAAACGCTTATTTTAGGCATTTCCCAATTATGGGTATGTTATTGAAGTGAAATAGTAACTGCATACAGCCCCAGTTACAGATTTGAGTTAACCTACACAACATTTTGAGTCCAGCTGGTAAGACTAATAAAGAAGACTTGTTCCCATGTTTTATTTTTATTTAGAGGAAAAAATATAAAATGTATATATATATATGTAAATTATAGATATATATACACATATATATGTGTGTATATATGTGAGGAGACTATGTTGTTTTACATCTGAAGTCATATGTTGCTACATCTCATGGTCTTGCTCTGTCCAACACTTACCTATGTTCTTAGGACTCTCTTTCTGATGTTTGCTGTAAGCTATTCTGACATCCCTTACCATGGATAAACTATTATCCAAAGTCATTTTAGATTCACTTTCACAGAACAGCAGCACAGTCATGTAGTGTGGACTATATCTACTGGCAGCTTGCCCTGCAACAAAACCAAAATATGAATTGTGAAGCAGAAATACATACAGGTGGGGAATACTCTGGGAATTCAGGTTCATTCTGCAGATCAAATGGGTGGGTTATTGGGTCAAATGGGTCTCTTATTTCAAGAAGCGTTGTTTTTTTTTTTCTTGAGCATCGCAGGATTCTGCTTCCTTCATTTTGATGCCATCTTGTTAAAATATTTTCTGTGTGATTCTACATTAAAATTTAAATGACTTTTCTTCCCGCAGTCATTGCTTATGGGCATAATTTGAAGAAGCTGATTAATTTCACCATCTTTTGTACCTAAATCAATAATAGACACTAGGAAGATTAATGTTTGTAAAAGAAAAGATGATATAAAAGCAATGAATCTTTTGTGGGAGTCATATGTTTTCTTCAGTAGCCAGTATAGAAACGATCAAGTTAAATTGGGTGCATAATAAAGATTGCCTATTGCTCACAGCGGAGCATAACCCAGCAATGGTGGAAGAGGCAGGTCCGGTCTTTTTGCAGAGGTTGGACTGGACCCATTTCTGCGGCAGAACTCTTCTTTCTCAGAGTGCATGCCTGGCATGTTCTCCAAGAAGTCACATAGGATTTTTAAAAGCTCTGTAGAAGTAACAGAACTTTCATTTTTCCATTGGCTTTTGCATCACCAAAACCACATTAAATTAAGTAAATAAAAAATGGCTTTCTGAAGCAATATTTTGAGGAACATGTCCTATGCCCTTATTATAATTGACAGGCTATAGTAACTTCTCTCTCAAATGTTTTGTGAGCAATGAAACCAAGTCCCAGCTGACATGTGAATAATATCCACCCTGAAGGATATGGAGCTGTAGTGGAAGTGTCTCCTGATAACAGATGGGTGAGTCTGTGCCACAGCAGCTGAGGGAGTTGCAAGAAATACTGTGTGGCTAGGGGTTGGGTTTGTTTTATTTTTTTCCCAAAGCCTCCCTGTTGCTTCCTCACCAGAGAAACCTATTCTTTTAAGTCAGAAGGAAATTCTATTGTCTGCTTAGTCTTGGAGTCCTTTTCCACCAGTGGTACCTGGAGAGCAAGGGGACAAGGTCTGTGTTGAGACACAGCAAAGCAGTTTTCTTTCACTCAAGGGGTTTTATGTGCAAAGTAAAACATTTGTTGCAAAGGTGTTTTTACTGGGGCAGTTCTGACTCACTCCTCGTACACAGACTATAGCGATGGCAGCTAAACCCAGCTGCACAGAGCAAGTCAGATCCTCTTTCCTTCCTATTGCTCTTTGAGGGGGTAACACAGAAGATCATTCTTTGGCCAAAGATTTCCATATGAAAAAATAGAGAAAATATGACTGTGAAGCTAGATTTTTATCCTTTGGTTTCCCCCTTACAATATCCCTCCAGGCTGTCCTTAGGGATTACACTTAAAAAAAATGACAAGAAACAAAGCAAAACAAAACCCCCAAAACAATGATCCTCGTAAGAGAGTCATCTCTGGAGTGGGGACTTCATATGGTGTATCACAGACTCTCAACCCAAATTAACAGCAAAGGGAGATTGTTCTATTCCAAACTGAAACACCAGAAAAATCCTTAGAAAGCTGAAATTCAGATTTATTCTTTCTGAGCTGATATATGTGAGTGTAATTAAGCTAGTGTGGCATTTATGAGCTAAAATTTGCGCTCTTTAGTGCTCCCTGGTTACGTCAGCCTGCTGTGGCCACCTGGAGAAGTCTTCCTGGCAGACTTCTGGTAAGAAAAGATATTTACTAAGGCCAAATTTAGATATTTCAGGCTAATTCCTGAGAGTATGGCCTAAAGGATTTCATGTACAGTCCCATGAGCAACTCGGAAATCGCCGTGAGGGTGCTCAAAATTTGTCATCAGGAACATCTATGTCAGGTTTCTTTAGCCCATTTTTGGGGGTGGAGAAGCTGTTTCCCTCGTCTTGGGGTTACTGTCCATTCAGAAGCTTCCTACAGAGCTGCTAAATGACATTGGCACCGAACACTGCACTCTGATATTTTTTTATAAATGTTGGGGGCAGGCGCAGGCCAACGCCAGGATAGTTTGGAAACTGTCAAGCTTCAAGTGCTTCCTTTGAGTCGGGCTTTCTGAGTGCAGGCCTTGAGAGACCTGTCAGAAGGGAGGATCCCGAAATGGTGACATATACCTCCTTTGATACTGTTTTCGAGTACACTCTTCTTTTCATGGAGCATTTACTCAGTTACTTTATAATTTAAATAGATCTGTTAAGAACAGATGGATTATTTCAGTGCTCAGACATAGGATTGCACTGAAGTGCATTGCTGGATGGAGACAATTGTGACGTTTCGATTGACAGTTATATGTTGCGGGGATTTTTCTTTGTGTGAGAACAAAGTTTTTGTTTCTAAGTACAGCTTACCAGCGAATGTGAGCAGAGATTAGCTGTTTGAAGTTTCCATTGGAATTTGCAAAAAGATTAAGTTGGTTTAAACAAATTGTCTAACATCAGTTAAATCATGTTAATGCTATTTTAAGGATGAGTTTCTAAGCTTTTTGCAAATAGAATTTGGTTGAGTTTGTGCAGCTTCACAATTTATCCAACATTTCTACCCCATTCACATTTTTCTCCTTTTGTTGTGTAACAAAAATACTATTGAAATAATTAGGGAATGTTCTTCATCTGAAAGCTCTATGGATCTTTGGTGTCACTAGAAGCACTCTTAATAGGAGTGAAATGTGATTACATAATTCTTTTTCCAATGATTCACAAGAGAAACTGCATCTTTGTTTCATTCTTACTGTGCTATGGTATTATAACTAGTAGCTCCTCATGCCGTCAACCTCAGAAGGTACTATAGCATTTTAGTTTGAAATGTCAGATAATTATAACCTTAATTATTGGAAATCTCAAGCATTATAGTTTTAATCTTGAAATATAAATGAAATAAAAGCATTAATAGTCAGTTATTGGTATTATTCAGGAAGTGCAACATAGATGTATTTTTCTGGGGATTTCTTTCCATTTCTATATATACTTTAAAAAAAGGACAAAATTAATAATTAAAAAATTCTTCACAGATCTGAACTACGCCAGAAAATTTAAAAATGCGCATTATTGTAGCTCATAAGAGAATATACAATTTGAGAAAATTGTCAACATAAATTTGTTTGATAAGGTCATAGTGATGCTGCTGACAGTAGAAAAAGGAAGAGAATATATTTTATTGCTTCCAGGCATTTTCATGTTAAGTGAAGTTAAGAATAAAAAGAACAACTCAAAATATACAAGCAAAAAATATCACTCAAAGGAAAAACATGAAAAGCATTTATTGCTAGTACCCTTGTAATACTCTGTATAAATGAAGTACTCAAGCACATGGAGAGTTTTTTCATATGAGTTCAGACCAAATTAGCTAGTAGACTTATCTGGATCAGATAAGTGCATTCTTTGCAATCTGAAATCACCATCATAGGCAGAATTAAATTCTTGACAGTCAGTCTTATGATTTAGCTTCACTTTCATATTTGTATTTGATTTGGTTCACTGTGGCCAAATCTAAACACTGTCAATACAAATTAAATGTATATATTTTCTCTTAAACATCCCCAGTAAGAACAGAATTTGAAAAGTACCCTTGTGGTTTTTGATGTTGTTTAAATACAGATCGCTAAACAGATCTGCTCTTTACTTGCCTCTCGGGCCTTGTATATGAATAGTTTTTAAAAACTAATATAAAAATCTGATGATAGACATATGACTATAAAAAAAATTATATGGTGGATATGAAAATTCACTAGATCATTCATAATTTCTTGACTGCCTGTTCTGTTTATATACAAGATATAGTGCATGTTTCGTAGCTTAAATATTTCTCTTCTGGAAAGAAAAGCTGACATTTTTAGGCAGGTTCTGCAGTGCGTTAGTTGTGTCCTCACTGCCATTAACAGAAGGGTTAGCCCAGCACGCAGCCCTGCCGCGCTGCCGGCACGCTTCAGAGCAGGAGCTGGACTTCCTTACATCTTTACAAGGGATGTTATGTCAGATTAACTTCAGTCTGTTCTCCTAAAAGTGCCCTGTGTACAGTGATGTTTTTCCTTTAAGCAAATTATCTGATACCCTATCACATGGCCTGGGACATGCCCCTGACCTTCTGCCCGTACCTGCCCCCAGCACCGCTGGGCGGGAGCCTGCTAATTCCCACTCCCTTCCCCGGTCCGAGAGATCCTGTGAGAGCAAGGGACAAGGCGCTCCTGGTCCTCTCCCAAAATTTCCTTCACAGAGAGTTCTGATGCAAGAATATGGAAACAAGGGGTAGATATGAGACCTTCCTCTAGCTTCTCTGATGGTTAATGGTGTTTTGGATGACGATGCATAAGAAAAGTCTGGCATAATGATATATGGGGCAAGGAAACAGAAGATGACAGAGGCTATTTTTATTTGGGGAAAAATGTGTGTTTTTGAGATTGGTAGTTGGGGGGGGGTTAAGGCTCAGATTTTTTTAAAATAAAATCTGCTTTGAAATGAAGTTTAATCAGCACTTTAGTTACATTTGTTTAATCTTCTTATTCATGTAAGAGTGAACTAAGGACAACCCCTAAAGAGGAAAAGGTGATCATTTTAATTCTTTTGTTGCTGGAATGAAACATTTTTAACCCTCTGTTAGAATTTCCAACCTCTAATTTACTGACATGCACCCTTTAACACCTGTTTCTTTGACATGTTAGGCCTTACCATGCAGATGCCTCTAGACGAACTCCAGATTATCTGCTCTCCTCTGCGAGGAGGATGTGGTATCCAGGATAACTCCAAAGACTTTGCAGATGCTCTGCAATGTGCTTCACTGAACTTTTGTCTAATGCTTTTAAGAATGCGCCTGTAACCACTGGATTAGCCGTCTCGTGAACCTATCAGTGTCCCATTTCTGATAGTTCCCATGCTGTACAAACTCTTTGTTCGTGGCTTTGCCCATGCTGTTGCAAAAGACAGCACTAGGAACCACTTGAAAACAGCCAAGTACAACTTCTTTTTCTCTTTACATAATACTTTCTTCTTAAACTGAACAATTTTTTCAAATCTTTGTTAGGTTTTTCATACCGCCTCTGTTAGAGATCCTTGACTAGTAACAGTTTCAGGTTGCTACTGTGAGCAAAATTTTCCTCCCACTCAGTCGTACTGAGGAATTTTTGTATCCTTCTGTATCTGTCTGAATAGGTGTTTAGATGATTTGTGTCAAAGCTACTGTAGTCTACTTGTTCCATTTTTGTCATGATTTCAGCTATGGGGAATTTACAATTTTCTTTGTTTGGTTTTAGCCCAACAGCTCTGTTTTCTTCTCCAAAATTGCTTGTGGTCTCTGGTAATACCTTTTTTCTCTGATAATGTCCCACATAACCTTTGCTGATGATTAAGAAAGCAGAAGATGAATTTGCTTTTGAAAAGTGGAGTGCAGTGTGAAGAAATAATACCTTCAAAGGATATTAAATCTGTGCAAAAGCCTATATTTTATTTTTTTAAGGGCACTTGCAATGACGTGTAACATTAACATGTTATAAAAAATTATTTATGAAAGTGTAGAAAATTAATTACAAGAATGTCTCCCTTTGTTAAAAGTGTAAGATGTTCTCTTTTAACCTTTGTAATTGTTTGATATAATGCATAACTGTCGCCCCCTGCCCCCAGCATGCACAGCTGTCATGATGATTGGTCTTGGTTCCCAAGCAATAAGCTTATCCAACTCCTCTTTTGGCATATTTCTCAGCAAATTCAGCCTTTCCTGGGGCATGAATTATAGTCTGCAAGGATACGTTTTCTTTTCAAGTCTCTGCCACCACAGAGATTGCTTTTCTTTTCTTTTCTTTACAGTACATTAGATATTTTTCACTTGCAAAATCTATTTGTATTTCATTATTTTTGTCTGTATTTCTTCCTGATTCATATGTATTTTCTGCATTTTGCAAGGTGTTTTCTGTACCATAAGTGAAAATACCTTTATTTATTTTCTGCACTTAAGTTTGCAATATGGCATATTGGTTATTGCTTTGGGTGCTTTCAGTTCTGTTACAGGCCCTATGTCCAGGGAGATGGAAGTTAATTCTCTAAGTAAGATTTATGAAAGAGCATATCTGCTGGATTACTGTAATTGATTGTTAAGAGATTGGACAGATTTTCTGGAAGTAATTAAATTGAATTCTGTGCATGACATTGTATGTTAACCACAAGTTGTAGGCTAGGATCAAGAACCACTGACTGAAACCCACAGCAGCTTTGTCTAGAAGATCACAATTGTTCCTTTCAATCGTAAAATATCTATGACTCTTTCACTCATAGATTTAATAGTTTTATTAAAAGCTTTCTTTTTGAAACTTGAAGTAGTATAATAAAAATAGTGTTCTCATGAAATTAAACCATAAGAAAAGTGCTGGATCTAATCTTCAATATTAATGTAGCATTTTGTATACCTAAGAACCATTTCAGACTGAATTTAATCCTCTGGCAGTCCCTAGGCCAGGAAGGGTCATAAATGTTAAAGTGATTACCTACTCTCACCGACTTCCCTTGGATGTATTTAGAGTAAGCCACTTTGTTCTTACTGCCCGCTGTGAAATCCAGTGGTCTGTACTCACCCACTGGTCGAAGCCCTCTATCCTGCTCGACAGTAGTAGGGCTTTGTTCTTCTAAAATCTGATCCTGAGAGGAGTCAACCATCTTGAACTCGTCTTTGATTTCAGTACTGCTCAGGATTGATCCTCTATGGGGCAGAGGGGGGAAGACCAATTGCTACCTGGAGTTAGGTGCTATTGTCTTCAACCTTTCTTCATTCACATAAAACATCATTGTAAAGAAAATCATGATTCATATGCAGATGAAATACTCTATGTACATCCCTATCCCTATCTCTGTGTAGCAGATCGATATGCAAGTAATATCACAAAGCTGAGGGCAGTTTTTATTCACTCTACTTGGCAGGGTTCATACATGGCAGGTCCTCTCAATCCTTGGCAAGGAAGAGAGGGCCAAGTCTCCTGCCTAGATGTCATTGCAGAAAGCAGCATGCTATTTTGCCCTTGACTTTAAAATTCTGCAAACTTTAGATGAAGTTTTGAGACTCTCAATGCAAAATACAGCCAGATAATTAACAGAGAGTTGGGTTTTTCTTGTTGTTCTTGTTTTGTTTTTTTTTTCCCCCAAGAGAGGGGAAAAGGTGAAGTGGAGGAGATCAGTTATAATCTCCTTGGAGTAACTTGTAGAGATTACTAGGAAACTAATAATAGCTCAAGGTCTTTGAGGTAATAGAAGATTGAATGATACTCTTTTCATTTTGGATTACAGTAATTTATGTACTGTCAGGCTGTCAGACCTACCATCTCATGTATTTATCACTTTTTATTTAAGATTTATTCTTTCAAGTTGAATCAGAAGGTCTTTGTTCACACATGACTCAGATTATAAGTTAGGACTCAAGCCATTTATCAGCCTTTTTAAACATCTGATTGAGACATTTCTATCTTTTTTATGCCTATCTTTCCACAAACCATTTTTCCTCAGTTTGACAAGAATAAATGTGCTTAACTATGCTCATTAAATATGAGTAACTTTCTTGGTGGTTCTCACCATGATGAAAATATTAAATGAATATTATCTTCAAAGACTCCAGATAATTTTTTTCATTTAATAATTGTAAATATAGTAAAAATTATAGTATATTTTATTTGCCCTCTTTAATGTTAGGTAGACACAAAAAATCCCAAATATTTTACTTTCTTACTCTGTTCTTAATGTAGGTCATATATTGACCAAACACTTGTTTTATTTTTTTGTGAAGTGGAATAGAAAGTTATGAATACCTTTTCTGTTTAGAAAAATAATGAGCAAAAATTCAGCATAGTTATGCTCTTATGAATTTTCACGTTGAAGTATGAATGTTAACAATGCTAAGAATCTGCTCAGCAGAATTGTATGTCTGATGCACAGAAACTGAAAACTACATGGATGCATTACACTGTTACTGTACACGGTACAGTTGCTTATTCAGCCCAATATATCAGCATTTTAAATTTATGTCATCCTTAGTACTTCTGTTTTGCTTATCTTTTCACTTCACATCACAATATAAACTTTTATATGCTGAAACAGTCATTGTTAAAGAAAATAACTGCATCACTAATATAATAACTTTTTTATTATGCATGCATGAAAAAGTAAACTCTGCAGTACTGAAACAGAATGAAAAAAGTATATCATCTGTAGATTGTAGTGGAAAGTACATTGAAATCCAATGAAGTTTGCTAGGGAATGTTTGATTTTTTTAGTATGTTAATGGAAAACAATGCATGGCATTGAGTTCTTTGCTTGTAGCAATCAGCAGTCGCACTGGAAGAGTTTGCATATAAATAGGAGACCAAATACAGGTGGAATTATGTTTACTTCTTTAATATAATCATCACTGAAGTATTTTGTAGGTTAAACAAAATGCTTGTGGAACATCTGCCAGTGGTGGACAAGCTAAGAAAAATTAAGTAAAAGAATAGCAGTTGCAAGATCACCTTGAACTTTTTAAAATGTTTCTTGCTTAACTAATAGGTTAAGATAATTCATTTCAAATAGTTGCAACAATGCTTATTTTACAAACAAGAGTTAACTAGCACATACCAAATGCCATTTGAATTATACTTACGTTAAAAAAACATCTAGAAGGCACTTACTCTGTGTCCAACAAACAGCACGATGGCAATGAGTAAGCAGCACATTAAAAAACTGTCATTCGGTCTAGTTCAGTAAGTAATGGAATCAGAAGGCAAGAGAGTGAGATTTTTTGTTTGTCAACCTCTGACAATTTGAAATCAGTAAGAGTTTGTTAATGGGAACTATACTGAGATAATTTCCTAGCTGATATTTCCCCAGCCATACTGCTTTATCCATACTTTCTTTCACTTTGCAATGGAAAAAAAGAGATACACAACACAGTGTATATTGGAATAATTAACAAGAAATAGAGCACAGAGGGGAAGAGATGTCATGAGAAACAAATTATTTTGTTTATACCTTACACTATCCAAAAACAAACATACTTTACTGGTAATCTAGCAAAGCTAAATTCCTTTACACTTTCTCAGTGAAGCCTGCCTCATGTGAGGTATAAAATTAACTAAGAGATTGTTTTGTTAAGCAAAAGTAGGTCCGTAGTGCTGTCTAGTAAATAGATGCCATTTATCAGCTTTTGAGGTACACAATATGTTTTGGGAAATTTGTATAACACAAAGAAAAGTTATAAAACTCTATAGTGTTAGAGTTAAAATAGGTAGTAATAAATGTAAGGAATTGTAGGCTGATTCATGTGTTAAATTATGTTTTTGATGGCCATGCTATGTATCTAGATGTTTTCTCCCTATTATTAGGGACATCTTTTGTCAGTGGAATCCCTCGGAGTGCTTTACAGCTCAGGAGTCCTTGATAATGCATGAGATAAAAAAAAACGAAACAAAACACCTTTTGAGAATAAAGTGTCATAGAAGACTGCATGCAAGCAGTGTTATTTATGGTTATCTAACATTTACATAACTGTTCTTAAAAATGTATTCAATTTGCATGTATTCCTGACAGGGAAAGAAAAAATAATAGCACTTAAACTACAATAATATATATATTTTATAGATACTTTTTCTAGTGTAACTACTTGTAATTTTTTCAAACCTTGTATGCTTCTGCTACTCAAGTAAGTTCTTATATGGTGACCTCAGCTAAATGCAGTAACACTTTCAAAGGACCTTGCATAAATAGAGCAAGATGAACAGAAAGATCTGAGGACATGAATTCATGTATGTATTCTCCCCACAAGGGAAGAATGTTTTAAAATGAAACATATTGAACAAGAATATTACCTTGTGCCTTCTGATAGTTTGTAATTACAAATTAATTGATACTCTCACTTTGTTCAACAAAAGAGCAAGACACTTATTTCAAATAGCGAATATTGATGGTTAGAATGATAAAGTTTGATGCTGAATCTATTCCAAGGGCAAGGTAATATTAATGATATGGGGTTTTGTGGAGGACTAGAGTTTATTCTTGGATGAACTTGGATCCTCTGTGGAGTCCAAGCCTTGATCCATAGCAGGCCTGTTCCTGTGTGTGGTAACTTCTGGCTTCCTCAGCTGTATCTAGGCCAGGCTTGATGAAATGGTGAAGCCATCAAGCTTTAGTTTAGATTAAAAAAGGGGATGTAAGAATAGACTTCAACCTCTTGACTAACAGAATTAATTATGGAAATGAGAATACAGTGAGCCCATTAAAGGGAACCTTTGCTCTCTATGGAAGTGAGTGCACTATGTGTTCAGTTTCTTTCTTGAAATAAAAAATGTTCCCGTCTGTTTTGCTGATGTGATGACAGCTGTAAAGTGCCCTGAAGGGAGAGAGGGGGAAAAACCCAGTGGCTACCGGGAAGTCATAGATCTGTAGTTCTGTGCCGAGTCTCTTTCTGGCTAATTCTGTGAACGTCTGCAAATTGGCCATTGGAAAACAGATTTTGCTAATACAGCCTGTATATTTGTAGGATCTCAAACAGGCTCAAAAATTATGGCCATGGCATAGAACACAAGTGTACTTCAAAGAACAGCTCCGTAAACCTTCATTTGCCAGGTTTTTTCATGCGCTCACCTGTTTGGAATTACTATTTAGCATGCTGGTTAGCATACATGTTCTGTGAGTGGTGGTAATGGCATTACTTTTCTTCTTTCTTCATCAGCTAGCGAGAGGACGTTGAGGTTTGCTAACACTTGGGAAACACTGCCTAGTATTCTGTTGTTAATTAAAAGCTTCTACAATCAAAAAAGGAAGGGAAAAAAGTTGTATCTGGCACTTACCCAGTATTTCTTAAACAACTAGCCAAGTCAAAATTAATCAGTCATAATGTGAAAGTCACCTTACATATGTCGAATGTTACTGTTCTTGGTTCAGTGATAGCACCCCTTTAGCTAGATGGGCACCCTTTTCAAAGCTTTGAACAGGTATTTCTGCATTAACTTTAGCTGATGCTTCATTGGTCTAGAAAAGATTTATTCTGCTGATTTCTTGTGATTAAATTCTGGAAAAAAATATAAATACATCAGATAACTATTTTGTCAGGGGAACTTCTGCTAATCTTTTTAATGTTCTATTACCACACCATAAATAAGTATGTATCCCCTATATTAAACATTTTAGTTAGTGAAATAAATCATTTTAGTATCAATTATTACAGAAATGCGAGCGTAATTTTAGTTCGTAATTTTATAGCAAAAATGTGCTCACTGACCTTATGTTAATGATTAAGGCTTCTCTGTAGTTTCAGGATTACAACACATCTAAATTCCTTGATTTATTTCAGCGTCAACAACACCTGCTCTTCAAAAAGCCTTAGATCTTTCTCAGATTGTCTGACTCAGATTAGTTTCGCTGTATTTCCCTTACACCTGCAGCCAGCCGGGACAGAGGTGGCATCCGATGTGGTGGCCATGTAACCACCGCGGTGCGGAGCGGTGCAGGGCAAGACGTGCCTGGGAGCCAGGGCAGAACAGCTCCCCTGAGCTGGGCTGTCCCTAGTGCACGGACTGTTTTACAGGTAACTTTGGTGGATCTAGACTGCCAGCAGTGTTTGGTTTGCCTACTGATTTTAAGGCCTTTTATATTTGTTCTGACTGGAAAATTGTCACTTCTAAATACCCTGATTTTCTCATGGTTGTCTTAAAATTATCTATGGGTTCAGTTCATTTTTATATTATTCATGTGCTTTTATCATCTTTAGCATATTTCAGTGCACATCATACAGAAAATATTTTGGGAAAAGAGCGCATTCTCGGCTCTGTATTTAAAATAGAGGAGTCATTGCTCATTTTTTCAGCCATGGAGGACTTGTTATTTGTATGCTTCCCAAATTGTGCTGACCATTTATTTTTTAAAACTGCCTTTTTTCAACCATTTCTGGTATTTACTTAGAGTATGTGTAGTTACCACAGAAGCATTTAAAGGTAATTGAAAAAGTCATAACACCACACTTTCTTCTGATTACATCATGAATTGAAACGCACAGATGAATGTTAACTAGGGGATCTTTCAGTATTTTCCAATAAAACCATTACTGGAGCAGTGAGTTTAATCTCCTATCCTGTTAGATTCAAAAATAAGTCTGGCACAATGAATATTCTTTTTCTGAAAACAATGCTGTCATTTTTTTCTTTTTTACCCTGAGTTGTATTTTTATTAAAAATACTAACAAAGGCTATAGTTACATGCAAAGATAAAGTTTTCAAACCTTGGTTTTTTTGGACAATATGAAAGCAGAAGAGGGACAGTTTTAACCTCTGGAAAAAATTAGGTAAAACTTTCCTTATTCAAGATTTCAATTTAGTCATTTATTTGTTACTGCAGATCTTTTCCACTTTTTTCTTCTAACATGCAAATTAATATTAGAAACTCTGGCCACCTTTAAAAATTTGCTTTCTGGTTTTTGGGCTTAGGCAGTTTCATCTATTTTTTCCTTGTTATTTATGATACACATGATAATACCATCTGTTGATGAGTCTGTTGATAAACTGCTTCTTCTGCTCTTCCTATCGTGGTCTCCTTTGAAGATGCTTCCCAGAACTCATCCCATGATTAATATTATCAGTCTCAGACCAATTTAATATAAAATGTTGATCACGGCATATGAGAAGAAAGACAAATGTTTTGAATTAAGTGTATTCTATTTTAAATGTAACTGTTATTGTCTCTTCTGATTTAGAAGTCTGTAAAGTAAAATTTAACTATTTAACTAGTACTCTATGAGTTGGGTCATTTCCCCTCCCAGAACTTATTCTTGCGAATTTTTATACTTATATACACTGGCACTGAATGCAGTAAGCAGCATTTACAGCTTTTGCTTCTCTAAGCGCTCTGTAAAGAACCGAGCGGTATACGGGCAGGGTAGCATTTGTGTTGTCCGCTGCTGTCGGACTCTACAGAGCTTGTTGTCAGGTGAGCGTGTGGTTGGCACAGTGAAATGTTGGCACGGTTCATTTTCTATTATGCAGTTAGTGCGGTACTAGCAGAATAATTTGATCCAGGTTTTTCTGAAGCTAGCCAAACTCACCTTGGTTACTATGTGCTGATTAAAATTATTTCTGTACAGGTGAATATTGTGTGAAGTGAACTTGGCAACAAGATGCAGGTTGTTACCTTTTGTAATCAGAAACGAAAGAGTGTGCTTGCCTATGCATGAACTTAAAACATGCTTACTCAAAAGCTCATCCAGTCAAAACCCAAGCAGATGTCAGCCTACGTCTCAAATTAGACTTATTCTTCATGAAAGCAGTCTTGACGATAAGTGCCACTACCTCTCTCCCTCCACATAAACTATAACCACTCCTTCCAAATCTCTGTAGTGCCTCTTAAGCTCCATGTGGATATAAAAGTTGTGACCCACTCCATGGCATCTGTACTTCTGCTGAAAACAATATATTTGAGGAAACATTGTTTCTTGAAATGCGCTTGACACATTATGAGGTCAACTGCTTAACTACTGTGATATTCAGTAAGGTTTTTTTATAAGTAGTTATTTTGAAAGAACTATTTCAGAAGGAATATGTCAAACAGGGTTCGTCCTGAGGCCCTAGCTTGATGTTTCAGTCATTCATTGTCACCATTGAATCTCTCTGATGCAAAAGCCATTCTTTTATTCTTCTTTATTAATAAGTGACGGTAACACGTTTAAAGTAGTGCAAGTGAATTTACAGTCAGTGGTCTGGGACTGTTAGAATATGAACTGTAAAATATGTTTCCGTCTGAGCAGCTCCTGTGAGTCTCTCCCCGCTGTTAGGAAAGCTGTCATTCAAAGAGCGAGATCCGATCCTGGATCCTCAGGAGCTCCCTCCTGGCAAATCACCACTGACATCAGTAAAGACACAGCAGTGCGTTGGTTAAGGGTATGGTCCTCAGGAACGGTCACTTCTGTAACAGAGGCAGACCGCATTGAATTTCTGCTGCGTGATCTGATGGGAAAATAAGATGCAAATAAAAAACTAAATTGACTACTTGAATGCATTAAAGTGTTCATTGTTGCCCATGATTACAGTAATTGCATTGTTCGCAGCAAAATCTTTTATAAGCCAACAGCAATACGAATGTTTCTGAAGCATCAATTTTTTTTGTTTTTTTGTTTTAATAGATTCTTGGAGATTTCACCTAGTGTTTGGGGATGAAATTGTTTCCTTGACAGTTGGCAAAGATTCACAAGTCTCAGCAACTGTTTTCCTGGTGGAAAAATCTAAGTGAAATGATTAGAACATCTGGCAAAGCTCTTAAATAAAACAGTACTTTGAAACAGAACTGATTCACTGTATCCTAGGACATTACATCAGTGACATTAGAACAATTAATATTCAAGACATGCTTAATTATAATTATACTTCACAGATGTTCTCCAGGAGAAAGTGGAACATGGTGATTTCAGGTTGAGCTCTCATGCAGGCAGTCTAATACAGTGGCACTTTACTTTACTTTCTCCCTGTAAAGAAACATCAACAACTAAATTATAGGTGAGAATGTTAGCAAAGCAAGCAAGATTGCCCAGCATTTGCTATTATGTAAACAACAAATACCCCGTTTTATCAACTGCTGTATCAACTATATTAGACTGCAAAATTTTCAGCAAAGCATGGTGACACATTTCTGGCAAGTCTGTTTTGCTTTAGCATGGTTTCATGTACGGTTAATGGTAAACACCCAAAGGAACTCTGTGGCGGAGGCAGAGGCTCAGCTGCCTTGCTCACCAGTCTGCGTGTTGTTTTTGCAGTCCTCTGTATCATTCACTTCCGACCCACTAAAACAGGGCAGTGAGATTGCAGAGCGCCACTCCTTCACTGGATGAGCAACTTCCCAATAATGCACCCAGTGGAAAAATAGGATATTAGCACACTGTCAAAAACTAACATTATTTAATGGTGCCTAGAAGGTAAACTAGGGTGAAAGGAAGCCTTGGGGGCATTTCCTAGCCTTTTGTGGGAACAAAAGCGACACCTTTGAATACTTGAATTAGCCATTTTAGCAATGCTTTTAACAGTGAACAATTTTTGTTTGTATTAAGCTGTTATGCGCTAGATATAATATACCTGAAAATGCAGGGTATCTGCCATTTCAAATAGTTGTGAGAAGTCATTAAAACGTTCTGTTGAAAACAGGTGATTTCCAGATCAAGACAGAGGTACCTATACTGTATATTACCTGTAAACCAAAGGTCTGGCTGCTCAAGGCATGAGCTGCAAAAGGGTCCCCTTAGCTGCTCGTTGTTCTGCACAGGGCTCATGCGTGCGCGTGTGCGCGTGTTATCTAACGGCAGCCCCAGAAACACGTGCGGTGTGCAACCTGAGCCATCAGAGTACACAGCATCCGAAAAAACCCTGGCACAAAGGTTTTGCAAGCAGCTCATCGAACAGCCGTTGTTGTTCTGAGCAGGGAAATGTTTGTTTTGATTTCTTCTGTGTCCAAAGAAGTTATATGTTATAAAACAGCAAAATCTCAATTAACAGAATAAGGAGCAGTAGCCGTTATCAGTTCCTCCTTCCAAGAAAAAGAAAATGCCAGAGCCAGAATTTTTTGTTAGTTGCTGAGGTCAAAAGTACAGCTTCCACTCTGGATGAAAAAACAGTTACAGGATTTCATGAAATCACTTGGGAATACTGTGAGTGAGTTGAAATGCAGCCTTAACTGATCTGAGAATAAAAAGTGCTTTTACAGGAGATCTGTGTTTGAGATTTGATTAAAAAAAAAATCCAGTCATTTACTATGACTCCATCAAGCTAACATCTTCCAACAGTGAGCCTCAGTGAACACATGTAAGACCCCTTCCACTCCCATTTAGCCACCTCATAATAATGAACAAACTGTTAAAATAATTCACAGTTCATGGAGAAAAATTTATGTGCATAGCCATCTAAAATCAAATAGTGGAATAAATTTCTGAGTTCCAAGAAAGGAGGATAAATTACTGAAAACTCCTGCTTCCAGACAACTTGAAAGTATGTCCAGTACTACTAATTAAAATTACTCGGCTGAGCCTCTGAATTTAATTAACTGAACGAGGTTGTGATGGATGCAGTGTTTGTGTTATTTTGCTTGATATTTCATATTTAATAAAATACGCATTTGTTTTCTCAACTTGTGACAAAAATACAAGCATTAAATCCATTTATTTAAATAGATACTTCTAAAAACAGAGTAGCTTAAAATAGGGGTTTTTAATGAAATGGAAGGTGTTCACTGTGCAGTAGCTTAAATAAATTCCTTTAGGTTTAAAACCCCCCAAGAATGGGGAAGGCCTTCTTTCTGCAGCCCCACATGTTCCTTACTTCCAGGCCAGCGGCGGTCTCGGGGTGGACAGTGTGGCACATCTGCTTGTGCTGCTGTTCACTGTAAGCGGCAACACTTAACATGTGCCGCATGCCTGTAGATGTGAATCCCGGGTTCTCCCCTGTGTGTCCTGAGCAATATGCAGGAAATCACTGTCTGCTGGCAGTGCATCCCAGGGATGCAAGTTTTTTGCATGGGAAATCCTGGGCTGCCAGCATACACAGAGAGATCAATTCACAGTTCACCTTTGCTTTTTTATTTTCTAGAACATCTTACTTGAAATGCTACTTACAGTTCTCAATTTGTAATGAAAAGCAGGGGACAAAAGAAAATACATGACTTAAAAATATATATATTATTTACTCTTAGTCTAGGCTGCCTGTGCCAGTGAATCTAAAGGACAGTTCTGTTTTTAATCAGAGTAACAGTATTTATTTTTATAATTTTTTTCTACTTCAGCTTTTATTAAAATTGGATTTTTTTGGTAATCTTTAGTGTAAAATCCATGTTTCAAATTTCTACATTATTTTCATACAGTTGTTGATTTCTGCTGCATTTTGCTTGGTTTTGAATTTAAGTAAAATTTACATCAATACCCAAACAGTGATTTCTGACTTACTTCTTTCTCACTTCATGACTTGTTACTTAAGCCAGCCCTAAGAGATACTGAACAGCTTTGTCTAATGCATTCCTGGATGAATGAGGAAGAGAGAATGGAGAAAACTGTTTCTTCCTTTCAACTTATATTTCTCTTATCTAGCAGTTACTATAATTATTTTATGTAGGAAACCTTTTATCATATTGTGTAGTTCTGCTGGCTGTAGCTCATAGAAAGGCACCAAAGCAGCAGGAGTTTCCCCGTTCGCCTCTCCTCATGCAGACAGCCTTTTGATACTGCTCTTTGAATGAAACACCACGAATTAGGATTCTGTGGGCTTTGGTGTGTTTTTCAGATGTTGCTGCCTTCTTTCTCTTTTAAATTTTAAGGTCAGAGAACAAAACTGGTCATTTTAAAAATTACTAATTTTAAAGGAAATGAACTATTATTAGTCTTGTAATTTTCTATAAACTATTGTGTGGTTTCCAGTCTCGCCAAAGAGGTCTCTTCGGGTTACGGCTCAGAGAGTCTTGGGACTCGATTTTAGACGCGAAGCCTGAAAACGCCGTTGCCAGGCGGGGGCACGCAGAGCTGCATCAGCGTGCCCGTTTCTTGGGACATGTAAGACAATACTGTCGTCGTGCTCCCTAAGCCTCTGGCTGAGCACTTAGCAGAAGACTGAAGTATCTTAAGTATGATCCAAGAGCTTATCTGGCCTGATCATAAGATATAACAGGCATCAAGGTTAGAGGGTTTTTAGCTTGGTCCTGAGCCCTTCATCTATAAGTCAAATCAGTGCAGTGACTTCCAAAACTTAATGGATTTTAAATGTGCTTTTTAATATTAATTTCAATAAAGAGCTTATTTGCAGAACAAGAAAACAAAGCCCCAGACAAGCAAAAATTCAGACGTGGATTTCTTGTGAGCCGTGTATGCCTGTTAACACCTTGTAAAATACAGCAGAAAAAGTGTACTATTTATTCTAAAGTTTTCTCTCGACACAAAAGTAGTAGCATTGAAGTTTAAAATAAAAGGGGAAATACGTTCTTTATTACTGTATTCTGTTGGGAGTTAATTGTGACTAGAGACATTTTAGTACAAGGTTTCCATTACACTTATTAGAAGACGTTTTATTACTTTGCAAGGTTGTAGCCTGCGTCTTTGAAATTCTCTTGCATAGAAAGTCTACACCTCCCCTTACTGGGCTGTATGACAGGGACAGTAATTAGCACTAAACTTCAAGGTAATTTATTTTCATAAAATTAATAATAATGAAGATAATTTGATTTTTGAAAGCAGCTCTGTGAAAAGGCATCTCCGATCACTGCATGGAGATCTTGATTATACTGTGAAAAGGAGCTATTCACAGGAGGGAGTATTAGCATAGTCACATTCCACTAAAAACACTCTTACTCTTGCCAAGTTTCTGTGCATAAAATCATACGCATGCTGTGTTGATGTTATTAGCTTCCATCTTTCAAGCTGCTGCAGTCCCCTCTGTATAAATCTATACTGAAGAATCTTTATATGCCAGGAAATATGATTCTAAAACACTTTAAAGCCTGATGCATTTAAAAGAATGCAAAGCAAAATATGTCAGAATCCAGAAATGAAGACTGGGTGAATCACTGAAACACTACTGTTCCCTATCTGTGAAAATTGAATTGACGGGCAGTAGAAACACTAGCCGATTTTATTGTATTAACTTTTATTTCAGTTGCTTTTCTTTACATTCTGTGGTTCCATAATCAAAATCTTGAAGTGAGTTAGAGAAAGCAGACTGAGACATTATGGAATCAATGTATGTATTTAAATCTGATTTGAAAAATCCTGCTCTTGTTTTCAAAGCAAACTGGTATGTGGCTAATAATGTCATTGTAACATGTAAGAGTAAATCACAGCACTAAATTGGTGACTGACAGACCTTTTAGCTCCTGAATTTGTGGTGCCTGACTGCCTTCCTGAACAGTACAGATTGGTTCAGACATGTCGTTTTGCAAGTCTACTTGGAAGCCTGATTTCTGAAACAGGCGTCTCATAGGGCCATAGGGAAGCAGCTTTAGGCATCTCCATTTATCATTCCTGCGCAGATAAACTATATCCGTATCATCACTATTCTCATGCCATTTGTATATTAAAGATAAAATCTTTGATTTTTTTATAATACAAAAGAGGAAACTAAATTAGGAAAAACAGCTATTTATTCAAACCTAGGCTGCTGATTTTCAAGGTTGTTTTTCTGTTACACCTTGGCACACACCAAGCCTCTTCTCACATTTGTTCATTTTTGGCCTTGCTGTCTCCCTTCTCAACTGTTTGGCTGAGCCAGGGTTTCACTGTGCTATGGTATTTCTAGCTACATCATTTTTCTGTGTGAACAGGAAAGTTCACGCAGAGTGTGAACATTACCAGCTGAGACAAAGATACTTGGTGGAGATGTTATGGATCAAAGGATGGAGATCCAAGATTAAATTCCTGGGAATTCTTAGGTTTGCTGTTTGTTTATCTAAGCATAGGAGAAGCTATTCATACAAAACCCAACAAAAAGAAACCAAAGTTGTGAAATCAGACCCCCAAAAGTTAAGAATTGTTGAAATGAAGGAAATCCTTATGTCCCTTTTAAAGGAATTGTGATATAATCTTCAATCACATGACACTTACAATCTTCAAATCTGTTGGGAGAGACCAGTCTGAGAGTGAGGCAACCCAATGAACGTGGAAGTGGTTTTATCTATAAAATTCTTTGATTGTCACAGAGGTTGCAGAATTGTCATTGCAGGATGTGGTGGGAAATACTGAGTGGGGATTTCAGAGGACAGTCTCCTGGTTCAGGCCGGATTTTAGCCAGTTTGTGAGTTTGAGAATAATAGTTAAAAAATATAAAAATAGCTATTACTGCTGTTTTCCTCATTTTCTTGGTTTACAACTTGAGAACTTGACACTGACTTCCAGTCTGAAGTAAATTAAGGCAGTGATTTTAATATTAACTATGCTATAGAAAGTTAAGTACTCTGAAAAATGGGTTGCTAAATATTTCAGATTGGACATCCTAATTTAAAGAACACTTTAATGTTTCTCTGCCTCACTTCTCCATCTGTAAAATGAAGGTAACACTATTGCCTTATCAGAGCATGGTGGCAAATTATCTGCTTCTGGTTGTTAAGTGACCGCTATACTTAGAGGATTTAAAGAGCTGATGAAGAAGTGAATAATTCTGTATTCCAGAAATGAGATGAACAGAATGCAGTGAATACACGTTGATGTGAATATCATCAATGGTATTTATATATTGATGAAAATAACATGTCAGGTTAAAAGGAAAAATATTAAGTAAAGTGCTTATTCAAAGACTGTTGTTCCTGAGTTCTGAATGAATACAGGTACCAGTTCTGGCATAGGGCTTTTCCAAAATTACAAATACTTAGCTTACAGCCTTTTTCATTCTTTTCATATTTTTTAAATCTGTAATCCTTACAAAGATTAATGAAAGCCTAGAAAACACATTTATCACACAAAGCTGCAAGGTTGTGAAATATTTTTGGTAAGATAAAATATACCTTCTGATCATTAATCTCTAACTCAGTAGGTTGATTTAATCTTATATAAAATGTTTATATATGGCTCTTTGTGAAAATTAAGAATCTTAAAAAAATTATTTTATTATTTCTTTTTTTCATACTAAAGCATATTAAACATGGTAGAGCCTTTTTAGGAAATTCATCTATTTTGAGGAATGACAGAGAAAACTTCTTGATTTTTTTTCCTCAGATATATTTATTGAGGGTTTCCACCATGTTGTTCATTACACCAAATCCAAATGAACCCAACAGTGAGAATTTAACTGGCCCTCAAGATAGGAAGCAGGTGTGAATCAAACAACACAGGCAGAGTAAAATAGAGTTTTTCAATATGTGCAAAATATTACTGAAGTAAAGTGCTGCTGTAACATAATTTCTCTCCTGTCAAATACAGATCAATCACAGATTCTTCCTTTTCCTTTGTTTAATATTGCTGCTCTGAACGATTACAGATTACAGAATTACACAAGCCAAAGCATGATTGAGAGCCATGAGGCTAGAGCAATTCTCCAAACGTCACTTCTCTCCAGCATAGCAGTGCCATGGAGCATTTGCCATTAGAAGAGGAAAACGTGGAACATTATTACTCTAACTCGTCTTTCTTTCCTCTGCAGAATCACCAGATGCCATTGGATCATTTTCTAGCATTTTAGGAGTGATATGAGGAAGCCTAGGGCAACTCCAGAATATCACAGATGCAGGTGGGGTGTACTACTCAGTGATGTTGACTGAGGTAGGTTGTGGAAAGGTCAAAGCTGCAGGCAAAAAGATCTATCTAGCTAAACATGTTAGCAGAAGACTGTTTTGTTCCCATTGCTTTCATGTTATTCATGCATCCAGAAATGTTTATGGTCAGGATATGTAGCTGCATGTCTGACATGTTTCACATGTTTATTATAAATTTAATGTGACTAAACCTTGTTATATTCTATTTAAGAATGCCTTCCGTAGGTGATTCATTTTGATTACTTGGTACAAAAGTTTCCTGTAACATAACTACCGTTCTTCATTGTCCCAGATTCTCATTTATAGAAATTTCTTGTATCATGCATTTTGTACAGATTCTTGACAAAGTCCCTCATGTCACTAAGCTTGTTAAGGTCTGTGCTGCTCCATGTGGTACATCTAAAATCAATTTCAGTCACATTTGACCATTGTGCAGATGGAACATTATTCATGCATTAGACTTTCTAAGTGGGGTAGAACAGAACCTTACATTTATTCCTTACAGTTGTATCTGCATTTTTGTATTATATATGGTTCAGTAACCTTTAGTAGAAGACCAGAAGATGCCTCTGGAGGCAACACAATGTGCATCAGAACTGATTTATACTATAACGTCTGTCAACTTTTCCCTAGGATTTAGTTGTGCCAGGATACACGTCATCTCTTCTAATGACTTATCAAAAGATAGATGCTCACTGTGGAAAGGGAAGTACCATGGGAGTAAGTCTGATACTACTTTCTGCCATTTTTCCAAGGAATAGTGCTCAGTGTACGTTTATTGGCTCAAGGATTTGCAGTTTGCAGTTTATTTTGCCCAGAGGGTTAACTTTTTTTCTTAATCAATTTCTGAAAATAAGGCATAGAAATGTTGTAAAATGTGTAAATATATGGGCAATGAATCTTGAAAATATATCGGGGAGAGTTCGGAAGAACTTAGTTTTCCTATCCTATGAAGTTTGTAGAGATTTCAAAACTACTTCCATTCCACACAGGGACAGAATGCTCAAACCAGTAACCATATCCCTCCCTCCCACTCTGAAGCCAACAGAAAGACAGGCATAGGACGGCTTAGAATAGCCAATATGCGCATATTTTATAGTACCAGTTAGTGAAGGGACGTGAAAATAGATTTCTCATGTCTTATGTGAACATTTTGTCTACTTAGATATTGGTTATATCTCTCTCATTTTGTATAACTGTTATTTAGGCTGCCAAGTTGCAGTGGCGACTGGAAGTTACTCTGTGTTGACAACCTGATACTTACAAGAGTTACCTAAACTATAGAATATTTAAAGCCTAATTCTTGCTCTGCATAATTCCTCTTTTCAGTTTGTATATCCACTATCCATTAATCCTATGGTTATTTTGCTTTAGTTTTTCTTAATTTGACTGGAATTTCCATCCTAACCTCAGAGTCCTTCCTTAACAAACTCCAAGTAATGAAATAGCCTTTACCATAAAATGTTGGCAAGTGAGTTTTATCAAAGACAAACTGAAAAACAGATCAACTCCATGACTGTTTATTCATAAAGAAACCATAATTTTGATATATTAAAAAAATAAAAACTGATTTTCTCCTGAAAAACGTATTTGTATTAAAATATTTACTCCAATATTTGCATTATGCTTTTGAGGAAAAATAGCCTTTAATACCGTATTTGGAGTTTATTGGCATGGACATCGAAGATCCATGAACTGCTTCAATCAGTTCTCTTCTCTGTGAGCCTCAATCAGTTCTCTTAGCTGTAAACACAAGCATTTTGTTATAGCAGGACTGATTCTGTCTTTTTGGACTTTGGGCAACTAGCTAAACTGTAGCAGTTATAAATTAAGTATGTATGATTAAGTATCTTTCCAACTTTCATCTTCAGGAAGATTCAGTTGAGGGGTGAAATCAAAACCAAACAACTCAACAACTCTTAAGTAAACAATTCTTTGTGATTAAAAAAACAAACAAACTTCTGAACACAATGTAGAAGTTTCTCTCTTTCACTAACTTATCTAGTGTGAGCAATGCAAACTGATTTGTCTGTGGAAAAGCCTTATGAGGCATTCAGGGGAATATCTGTTTTACAATAGCACATGAATGAAAGCCCAAAGTTTGTGATCAAAACTTGTTGGGAGATACAAAACACTATAATCTAAATGCCCCAAATCATATCATAACAAGGGAGTAGAGATTTTGAAATCTATTTCTGCCTTTCTCTCCCAGAGAACATTCAACAAATATAATGGTGTGTACCAGGAGTGTAATTTGGGGGTATTTTGAAACACTCAGCTATCAGTTTCAATCTTTTTCAGAAAGTGTAAATCCAAGTGTCTCCAGATAGATTTGCTTTTATAAGATTTCTCTTTTTAGATTTAAATATTTCATATTCAAAAATTTGGCATGATACCCAGCTGGGGGAAGTGATCAATACGCTGGAAGGGAGGGCTACTACTTGCAGGGACTTCAGCTGGCTGGGAAAGGGGCTGAGAGAAACCCCATGAAGTCCAGCAAAAGCAAGGGCACAGTGCTGCACCTGGAACAGAATAACCCCCCAGAGCAGTGCTGGCTGGGGCCAGCAGGAAAGAAAGCAGCTCTGCAGGAGAGGACCTGGGGGTCCTGGTGGACAAGTCGAACATCAGACAGCAACATGCCTTTGCTGCAGAGATGGCCAAATGCATCCTGGACAGTCTTAGCAAGAGTGCAGCCAGCAGGCTGAGGGAATTGATTATTCTGCCCTGTTTGGCACTTATATGCGGAGTACTGTCTCCAGTTTGGGGCTTCCCGGTACAAGACATTATCGTAGCGAGTCCAACAGAAGCCGCCAGGATAGTCAGGGGTCTGGAGCACATGGTGAGGCTGAGAGCACTGGGTATGTTCAGCTTTCAGACGAGAAGGTGAAAGGGGCATCTTATGGCTGTCTGCAACCATGTGGTGGGAGGATGGAGAAAGACAAAACCAGACTCTTTTGGAGATGCGGGAGGACGAGAAGCAACGGACACAAGCTGCAACACAGGAAATTCCAAGTAGGTACAAGGAAAGCTGTTTGCCCATGAAGGAGGTCAGACACTGGAGTGAGGCCCTGAGCAGCTGAGGAGTCTCCGTCTTTGGAGACTTTCAGGGCTTGGCTGGGCAAGGCCCTGAGCAACCTGCTTTAGGTGCCCTTGCTCTGAGCAGGAGTCGGACTAGGGACCTCCAGAAGTCCTTTCCAACTTAAATTGTTCTATGATTCTATGATCTTAATAGAAAAAGGTTATAAAATAGCAATTTAGTTCCTTTGATTGAGCTTGATAAATAAAAAGGTAGAAGGTAAAGGAAGGGATTTTTTTTTTCTTACGAGAGAGGTTAATATTGTCAAACATTAGAGAAATCTTATTTCAGTGTGCTTGTCTTGAAAATCTCATTCATTTAGTCCTGTTTGTAAGTAAAGTGGCAACCTGTAAAATGACATTTTTATTCTGATTTCTATTTGGAATTTAAATTCTCTTGGATAATGAGACCAAATGGTGAGACCAAATAATAAATTTCTAAGATTACACATAGTACATGCATGTATATAAAAGTAAGAAATAAAATTCAAGTATAACTTAAGCTGAGTATAACTTCAGTTGTCTTCACAGATTTTAATTCTGCAGCATGTTTTCTGTCTCTTTTTGTGATAGTTGGTTTTATTGTTTTTATATTGATTCAGTTTAACATATTGACTCATATGTTAGTGTGATTTAGGATGTTGCATCTATTTTTATTTTCCTATTTAGACTTCTCTTATAAGTGAAAATATACTGTGTAATGTGTAGGACATATATATATGATTTAACTACACAAAGCTCAATTTAAAGATTGAACATAATGCTGTTGTATAACATAGTTATGTGTTTACCACAGAATGCGAAGTCAAACAACCATGCCTCAACTTTAGAGCAGAAGATTTGTGATGGTCCATAGTTCCTAAGCAAGCTGATTCCTTGTACAGCCTCATACCAGTTGTTGAAAATGCTCTGTCTCCCACACAGGTAGGCTTCAGCATTACTGTAAAAAATCCCATTGTACCAGAGGGAAAAACTATTGTCTGTGATTTTCATTCTCGCTTTCAGAGAGCTTTAAGTGACTTGTTAGGCCTAGACTAGTAAGTACTTTAAAGACGAGGATGTAGCCAACTTACCTAGTAGTTGTGGTAGGTCTGGATAAGAATTAATGAAAACATTGATTCTTGAGGGATAGTACATATGAGGAGCTCAAGGTGAAGGTTTTCTTAACTTATTTAGGAAGAACTAAATTTATTTTAAGCATATTACCTTATGCTAGTATTGGTGGGAAATGGCATTCTTGCCTACTGTCTATTTTTAAGCTAGTGAAGAAAATCTATATCAGAATTTTGCATCTGTTTTTCACAGAAAAAGTGGGAGAGATTGTTCTGAAGTCCAATGTCTAGTCATCAAGATCCTGCTCTACCTGCATCAAAGATTTGGATCTGGTTCTTTCAAATCCAAAGGCAATGTCTTACCTAAGTGTTGTGCTATGTCAGCCATTCTGGGGAGAGTGTCTCATTGCCTCCTGGGGGTTGACCCCATTTTAAATAAATAATATAATATAATATTCACCTGTTCATGGGAAGAAATCAGATATAAAGAGCTAATTAGCTTAATTAGTTATCTAAAATGTGAGACCTGGCTTTAGTTTCTTAGTTCCTTGTGCAAAGTGAAGCAGATCTGGAAGAGGAAACCAAAAGCTCCCCTTGCGATAGAGAGTATCCTGGACTGGGAACATTCACCTGAAAGATGGCAAGGTGCGTGATGGGAACTCTGATAAGCTTTTTTCTCAGAAATTCATGGTTTGCTCTATGAACTCTGTGCTAGGACTTTTAAGAGACACCGTGATATCATTTAACCAGCAGCACTGCAATGAGGTTTATCAGTATGAAAATGAGTGTCTGGCCTTTAATATTGATAGAAGAAAATGATTCATTACTGCCCAGAGAGCAATTTCAGTTTTGTGTTCTGAGCCAATGCATTGTGTCCTGAGCTGAGGGTGGGTATTTCGTTAATGAAACTAGACCGAACCATGCTACTTGTTTATGAACTTGCTGGAAATGGGAGTTTATGACTAAGGAAAACTTACATAGGACTCGTATTTCTCCACTGATTATACTCTTGCAGATTAGAAAAAAGAAGGGAAGATGCCTGTTTTAAATGAAACTGTGACTTATATTAGGCACAACTGTCAATAGTTGCTTGTGACTCTCCTTTTCATAAGCTTAAGATGACAAGTCAGATTCAAAGCCAAGTCCCTTTCAGTTTGTTCCAAATTTCTTGAGAATGAGTGCAATTTAAGGCAATGAAGTGTTGATGCATTGGTTTAACTGATTTATGAGTTTGAAAGGGTTTTTTTTTTTGTGGACTGGTGTGGTAGGATTTTATACTGTACAGTATTTCTGCAGCCAGAGGCACTTAGGGTTGATGAAACTATTTACCCTCCTAGGTACTCACTGGAGTGCAACATGCCAAATTTAATGAAGATTTGCCTGGAGTTTGATGGGGCTGCTTCATTAATTTCCTGAAGTATATATATATTGGACACTGTGTTGTACAACAATATTAGTGGTAGTAAATAGAAAATAATATGAAAGTAAGAATAGGTTGAATTTTGATTTCAGAAGAATTTGGTTCCCCCTGGATAGAATATGTGGAATTGATATCCTATCAATGTGCCCAAGCTGAATTACATTAGAAACCTGAACATAATTTGTTGATAAAAGAGGCTAGAAAAGAATGCAAAATAATGAGATAAGGTCTCATATTCTTTGTAATGGAGTTTCCAAAAACATTTACGTGCTAAAAATTTTTTAACAAAATGCATACTGAATCAGATCAAGCAAGTTCAAGACATGAAGGGACCTCTTATGTAATCAAAATGAAAACCTAAATTTTAAAAGCAAAGAGGAAAATTAACATTTTATTTTTTCTTCTATTTATAGTATGTTTCATTAACAGTTTTTTGAACAGCTGCCCTAAGCAGTAGACCATTTGTAGGAAATTAGTTTGATGCAGACCTGGGGCCAGAGAGTCTTAAGTTGCTCAATGTCTAGCCCAAAGTCTGTGGAAAGTGTATCTCTATTAACATTTTTCTAGCTGGATTTTTTTTAAATGTATTTCTTATTGCCATTTTTACAAGTACTCTATTCTTGTCCCTTCTTCTGGGTTGCAATGCACAAAAATTAGATTTTAAAATAATAAACACTGTGGTTTTCTCTCTTGACATTTCCACAATTTGAATGTATAATGATGCCCCATTATCCTTGAAAGGACAATGGGATCAGAATATTGTATGAAGCTGTATCAGACAACATTGTCGTACCATTAACTTTCCGTTCCAGCTATATTATATTTAAATCTTCAGACGAAAGCTGTGGGTATAATTCCTTTTATTGTTTTGGTCAGGGGAGATGATTTTTGTCTGTAAGCATTCCAAAAACTTGCATGTGGTTGCCAAGCAAGTATTCTGTCTGGCATTTGTGAGTTAATGAAAGAACTGCTTTAGCTTTATAGCTGGATTTCAAAATACAGAATCTGGAGAAGTGTATTGCAAATGTAATGTTACCCAAGCCTCTCTTAATGAGAATTTAAATAAAGAATGACCCAGTGGAATTGCAGCAGTGTATAGTGCTGCCATTTAGGAGAACAGAATCATGTCTCAAGCCTAGAGCAAGTTAAAAGTAGGGATTTGAAGCTTTCAGTCTCAGGGGACAAAATAAGTGCTTTTCAGTTTCTCAAGCCATCCACTGTTGTCTGAAGTAGCCTGCCATACATAGTTGCTAATAAAAAAGAGAAAGACTAAGATTGTTAGAATATGCCTAATATGCTAAAAAAATTTGCAGATTTTATTTTCATTGTGCCTTTCAGTCAATGTAAGAATAATCACAAGATAAAAGAATTTTTAGAGGACAATGGTACACATAAACCAAGATAAAATACAATATCAAAAGCAATAGTCTACATCTAATATGTTCAAGATTTCAAGGTGATGCCCAATTCAAGTACTAGGTAGATCCATTAGCATTTGGCTTCCGAGAGCTTCCTGCTCCTGATACTGGCCATATTTAATATGACATATCTGTATTCAGATATGTTCAAACGGATTGGAAAATATGCTAGACTGAGAGTGCGAGGGCCAGGCACTCTCCCAGCTCTCTGAGGATCTCAGATGAGAAACTACATTACCATAGACTCTCTCTGTAGTCATTAAGGAGGGATAGGCACCTCCAGGGGATGGTACTGATCTTACCTGGGTCTTATTCTGCAAATCCTGTAACTTGCTGCTGCCTGTGAGTGGAGTCTACAGTTAATTATAGTCCACAGTTAAATGCTTGAAGTTTGATGGGTAACTCTGGGTCTAATCGTGTTACACTGGTATTCCTATTCTTTGTCAGCTTATGGAACAATCATTGCATTAATTGCTTTATGAGGAAAACCAGGTAAAAATTAAGGATGGTATAAAGGAAAATGAAAAGCAATATCTCAGATTTGCTGGCTGGAATCTCTTTCAGCATGGTTAGGTTTCCATCCATCTATCTGTTCGTGTAAAACATGAAATGGGAATATGTATGTACCAAAAATAAATGAAAAAAATCAAGTCATTGACAAACTCATCTTGGAGACAGAGATATATGTGCATACAGAAGACTTCCTGGTGTGGGAATGCTAGTTAGGTTAGGAGATTTCAGTTGTGCTAATTGCAGTGGTCCTGCAATTCATCACCATCCTTGTTACTCAGAAAATTCTCCCCAGGGGCAATAAAGGTCAATGTTTGATATTGATATATTTCATTTGTACTTTCTTAGGTCACTTTTATTTCAGTCTGGAAGCTCAGGCAGAACTTAGGTTAGTTTTTCTAGTGCTGTGAACAGTTTAGAGGTAGATTTATGAAAATTGCAGACTTTTTAAAATACAAAACTTCAGCAAGAGAGATTTCTTACCTCAGGAAGCTTTACGATTCATAAGTAATTGCCCCCTACCCCACTGAAATAGGCTTATAGGAAAACGTACATCCTCCTCCTTGTGTAAATGGGTAGAAATGAAGTGATTTCCTGAGGGCCACAAGCCAAGGTTGTAGTCAAAATTATTACTGAGTAGTTTGTGATTCTAGTCCTATATCTGGTCTCTAGCAATACTTACAGGGTCTCCCGTGCCTGTCAGTCACTCCTAGAATTACTGGCTCTGGGAGCTATTTCTCTGTGAATGACGATCATAGTTTATGGCTTCAGCTTATTCAGAAGCAAATTTGGTGGACAAGTTCCCTTTTTTTTTTAATCTGTTCAGTGTTCCACTTCTAGTTATAAATTGTGATTGAATGATTTAGTTCAGATTGCTTCTAGTGAAAATGCCAGTTCTGTAACTTGTATCTTGAAATATCTCCATTCCTGTTAGCAAGTATCAAGTGTTTTCTAGTATTTGGAGGAAAAATTCTTCTTTTTAATGAATATTTCTGCTTTGTGTAATTGCATGCTGTAATACCTTTTATTTACCTGAGTTATAAAGCTTGAAGAGAAGATCAGACTTTCATTTGTTTCTACTTCCGTTGAACTTAAAAGTAAAACTTTCACTGAGGTTAGTGGAAAAAAGTTTTGATCCGTAGAAATGAGAGGTCAACTCCTAACACCTTTCAGTTTATGGGAGCTTTGTTATCAACTGGAGTGATAACAGGTTTTCCTGGGGCTTATTGATTTCTATGCGCCATCTAATCATCCATTTCCTGAGATGATTAAGACATGCAAATAGTATCTGGGCCTCATGTCTTCCTCAAGGCTTTCACACAGAGCTATTAAAAAGAGATCAAATAAAGTGTTTTGAAAACTTTGGAGGTAATCCAGTGGCTAATTTCTTTGGGACATGCAAAAACTGAACTACTTTTGCATCTTAATTATTACTATTTCTGATGAATATGGATCTTAAAAACACAGTCTGTGAAGATATTTTAACACGACTGACAGTTTGACTCACTAGAACTTGCCTCTGGCAGGAGAAGGTTTATGGCTGCTTCTCAGCGTATTTGAAAGAAGATTATTGCTGCTGACACATTGCAATAAGGTAACATTTGTGTGCATCAGTGACTAAATTGCACTCTATTATGCCACATTCCATAAAATGACAAACCTCATCAATAAAAAAATGCAATAAAGAAGGCACTTTGGGAATTGTCTAGCTTTGGGGAACTAGAAGTACTTAATAATGTTGAAGGGCTATATCTGGTGGCCGGTGGGAGGAGTTACTGCTTGTTATTTCAGAATTACCAACTGTGGATACTTTTTGGAAAGTTTCTCTTGTTTTCTAATTTCCCTGATAAAGAGGAAAAAAACAGTCATGACACCAAGCAATAAAGAATGGAAGGAAAAATCTATTCAAAAGCAATCAAATACCAAAAAGTACCAACATTAATGCATTTTCCAAAAAGTTAACATTTTAAGAGCAAACTTTGTCCAAACTTCAAAAAAGTTAATATTGATTTTTATGTTTGGGGGAAAATTATTAAAAACTGATAGCTAAGTAACATCCAGAAGATGGCTGAAAGAAGGTACAGTGACAAGTGGCGGCTGGTTATTGCCAAATAAAAATGCAGGTTGAAGGCAGTTGGAAGAGCAGTGTGCCTAGGAGGTTAGTGTAACGGTGAAGTAGCACCTCTGGTTCACTGGTAGTCCTATTGCCTTGTTAATCTTGTTAAAAGATAACAGTTTTAATTTATTTTGTTTTTTTCAGTTTCTATAAAAATAATGTTATTTTTTATCTTCAGCTGTTAAAAAATGATACATGTAGTTCAGCCTAAGGTAAGTTAAAAAAAGACACATAATAATGTACCCATGACCCATTATCTTTCCATGACCCATGAATTTTCTGTTGTTTTTCTTCTAGCAAATACAATGGAGGGCAGATATATTTTATTTTTAAGAGGACCTAGTGAGCACACCTACCAGCAGTGTAGTGAAGCAGTGCTTCTTTTATTTAAACTGCAAATCATATTAGAGAAAGCAGAAAATGAAAAATATTAATAAATATTAAATTCTGGTTATGGATTTCATTTAAAGATCCTGCATTTTAGGTCTTAGGTCTTAAACTTTTAAATGCTTAGACATATTCTTCTCTTCATCCATAAAAGTAACTGTATGATTTCAGCGTCTACTCTTAGGTCTGTAAAGGTAAGCGTATGCATAGTACTACCAGAAGTTAAACTTTCTTAATGCTGTATTTTTGCCTGTTCCTTGACAGTGAAGTAATTCTCTTAACTGTAGGATCTGTTTCTATAAACAAGGCCAAGTACTTCAATAATTTTACAGTAGTGTGGTACTGCCTAGAGAAAATGACAGATGTTGAGGAGTTTGTTTTTTCTCTAGTCTTGACATAAAATGGCATAAAGAATTACAGAATTAAGGATTAAATAGAGCATTTATATAAAAAATGTTAAAGATTTTGTTTAACAAAAGATTTTGGTTAGCATCTGATGATTGACACATGAACATAGCTTCTTTCCAGCTCCTATAATACATCTAATATTTGGTCAATAAGACTTAGACTTAGATTGGATAGATTCAAGGAACATGTTTTGCACCTTTCATCTTTTTTTGTTAAAATAAATTTAATCTTTTATTTTTGAATTTTGGATAAGGTCCAAAGTCTTTGTGGATGGGGTGTTTTCCTGGATGGTAGGTGAGATCAGGAGACCTGGAGAAGTCTGATATAGAGTAGAAAAGACAATAGAAAAGGAGCTGGGGGAACTGAGTGAGATTGGAAGACAGTAAGTCTTGCATATATTTAATTTTGCTATTCAGCTTAGGAGATGATCTGTTCCTGTGCATTTTAAATAAGCTGTTTGTAATTTCCTGGCCTCAATCAATCAGTGGAAATCTGGAAAAGTATTGAACAGACCTGCTTTTTCCAACATAGCTGCACCCTGCCTTTCCACCAGTTAGTTCAGCGATCAGCCCAGGGTTGCATTCTCCTGCTCTTCTTGGCAGATGTTTCTTTGAACAAGCAGGATCCTTCTGCTACTGTGACCAGCTTTTCTCCTTTCTGGTGGGGGTTTTTTGAAGTTTATGTTTTCACAGTAAGTGACTTACAAATTGACCTACACTTTCACTGAATTGCAAAAAGCTATTAACATTAAATTGCGATGGGGCAGATATGAAAGCTGCTTTTGGAATTAAATTCCATAGCATTCAGTGAGGAAACTTTGGAGATTAATTCTGTTTATCTGATAAATGCCTCTGAATTTCAGAGGGAATTATATATAAATTCATCTAAGCCAGTTTGAAACACTGAAACTTTATGAATGTTACAACAGTTAATTAACAGGACAAGCTGGCAATCCATTCATTGGTTTTTTTACTAGTTGAAAGCTTGGCTTTACCAGTTCTTATTTTAGCAGACTTGTACAAATATTGAAAAGGGTTTTTTTTATTATTTTTTTCTAAAGAATACAGTCTTTGATTACTCTAATCTTTTGGTATGCTATCAAATCCTCTGCTGCTTTTATGGTGATTATTAGCAGTAGGCTTTCTTTTATATGTCAGATAGCTAACTTTCAAATATGTGGGTTTTTAGGAAGCAGACAATGTTTTTTTGGCTGCCTCATGTTGCTTTGAATTAACTTCAGGATTTTAAATCAAGGACCTGAGCAAGGCCACCCTTACATAAAGTAATCACTGATGAAGCTGCCATTGATTAGCTGTTGGGCTTTCATTGATTGCATGGTTAGAGTTCCACAGTAAGGTTTCAAACTTTATTTGTGTAGTATTACTAAATCATAAAAGAGCATTTTGTGTATTGGATGTATTACAGGATGATTGTTAGTCAGATATAAATCAGAAACAAGGAAGTTTTTTTTTTTTTACTTAAAGTGCCGAGAACTTTTATATGATTTGTTCTCGATTTGCTGAAATAAAGGCATCTTATGCTATTTCCTTTAAAAAAATAAGTAAGTTTTCCTGTGTTATGGGGGGAAGTGGTTGGTAATGCTATGAGCCACTGTGAGTCATGTATAAATAATAGTGAATTGATAACATTTTTCATCTGAGGGTCTCAAAAGAGGTCATCAAACATTTAAAACTTGCAGATAAGAGGATGAACGACAGTGAGGTTTGGCTGCAGGAGGAAATCTTTTGCTGTGGAAAAGAAAAAGCAGCCGACTTCCTGCACGCCCGGGAGGGTGCTCCTGATGCAGCTGGTACAGCTTCCAGTTGTGTCACGCTAGCCATTCCCCTCTGCTGACTGTCGTAAATAACAAACATCAGGTATCTATCTAGAAGGAGAGGCGAATGTCTGCAGAGGAGTATCCTCTGAAGGAGCATCTTTTTTAGGTGAAATTCTCTTCTCCTCTGTAATCCTTCCTATGAGGAAGCAGTCTTTCTGAATCTCTTCCTGGCCATCATGATTTCTTCCATAGGTGCCAGCTCACCTTTTGGAAAACCATAGCATTGCTAAAGTGCAGTATCGATCTGTTGAGAATAGCAAGCAAATGATGTTTCATACCAGTATTTTTGCAATTATCCAGTTGAGGTTTAGCTAAGGCTTAAGGCTCCAAACCTGTTTCTTCTCCCCTTTCTTTGTCCCCCCACTGTTTGGGGTACAGCTGGCATTATCTACACTTTTGAGTCCTGGATGTGATTTTTCATGGCTATTTGATCCAGTTCATTATTTTGCAGCCTCCCAGCTCTACCCTTGTCTCTGGGCAATCATACTTCAACCAAAGGCCAAGATGCTTCTTTTCAGAGGAGAGAGGTTGTGTCAGTAATGCATGCAGGAGGTGTAGTAGCTACTAGTTTATGCCCAGAGGGAATGGGGAATAGTGTCCCATCTTGGACTTGCAAAACTGCACTTAGTTTCTGCCTCTTCATTTTTGGTGTGATGATCCTTACAAAAATTCTCCTGGCTGATCAAGGAAGAGATTGTTCCTGCCCTTGACTCATGGGAATAAGCAGAGGTCTATGGTTAATCCCACAGCCCTGGTGCTTTATGCTTGTTACTTGGAATTAGATATTATAGATACGCTGCCTCATTGGTGAAGTTTCAGTACTTTAAGCTGTGTTCTGTCCTGTTTTAAACACTGTTCTGTTCTGCTCATGTTCTGCTCTGACAACTGAGCCTTAAAGCTGGCGTAGCTGACGGTGACCGCTTGAATTCCAGCCCCTCACTGCTGCGGGTTGCAACACCCTCTTTTTCAGTAGGAGTCGTATCAGACCTTTTAAGGCATAGGCTGAACTACAGACTGCCTGGAGCATTCCGGTTGAGCCAGGCTGTAAGTGGTGTGATGGCAGCCTACCGAGAAATACGCAGTGCTCCTTCCCCTGTCTCCAGGGCCACAAGGTCTGTCCTTCGGGCATCAGCTTTTCCATGGTCTAGTAATGTCTTATCTTCATTGAAGTTCCAGCAACGAAGTCTCACAAACCACCATCTACAAATAGTGCAGTAAATAATTTAATTTTATTGGCCTGCCTGCTTTGCTCGCTTCTCAGGAGCTGGCCTGCTGTCGCAGAATGCCGCAGCACAGAGCTCTCTGCTGAACTCATACTTGTTCCTGAATATAATGAGAAGGATCTTGGGGGAATTTGGATGTGGGGGATGGACTGCAGATGGATTTCTGAAGTAATTTGATAGCTTTGATTAGAATTTGATCCTGTTTTAACTATTTGTAGATTGTGTTCCAACTTCTAACTTTGGAGTAAGATTTCTGCTTTTCCCACCAACAGGGACATACAACAAGCCATCGGAAAAGCAGTTGAGCTGTTGAACAAATGAAAATTTATGTAACTGACAGTATTGTGTAATGGATGTCTGAGGTCACATTTAGGTTATTTGAGGACTTCAGGTAGATTATTTTCAGTAGTGATGTGCATAGGAACATGCTTTCAGTTAGACAGTTATGTCACTATTATGGGGGTTCATAACTGGTAATAAAATGGGATGATATAGAGAGTTTCATCACCAGAGAATGGTGCTACAAACAGGAATGAGAATATACAGCTATAATTGTTTCTTCTAGGAAAAGAGATAAACAAGTGAAGTGAAGTTACAAGGAAACAAATTCCGGTGTTTTGGAAGCTAAATGAACAAGCAGCTCTCAGCTATGTGGATTTTGTTATTGAAAGAACAGATTTAATGGTATTGGTTTGATTTAAACCTTATATTTCATGATTTATGATAGAACTTTATGTTAGCACTAGTATAAAGAGGAGAATGGCAAAGGCTTATGACTTTTAAAAAACCTAAAGCATTTCTGCAAATAGTGTGAGGCAACTATCATTTAAAGTCACTAAAGACACTTAAATAATAGATTATTCCTGTTATTATTTTAATGCTTATGTTTTGTCCAGTAAAGTTAATATGAAAGGACAATTTTATCATAATCTTCTCCGCAAAATTTTAGTGCTATAATTTATAGCACAGCTATAAACTTTTGACTGGGATAGAAAATAGATGATAATATTTCTGCCTGGAAGAAACTTTTAAAAGTGAGCCTGTTTATATGCATATTTAATTTGTATTTTACAGTCATTTCTTTATATGACTATACTAACTTTGGCAGATTGGTAATTTTTCTTTTAGGGAGTATGATCAAAATAAAAAAAAATTTATTGAAGGTATTATAATCTGAATCTGTTACATGTGGCAAGTGGCTCAGTTATTTTTTCTTTTTCTTTCTCATTTTTAGTTACACTGAGAGCTGAATTATTAAATAGTATGAAAGGATCCTAAATATCATTAATCTTTTATTATTAATATATATATGGGCAAAAGCATAAAAAGGAGAGAATGAATATACCTTGCCATATGTACTTACAGAAGACAGCCATTAAGTATTCTTTTATAGTTGGATTTTGTGGATCTAGCACCTTTGACACATAAGTCTGACATAAGCAGATTCATAAAATAGCTGGGTGGGTAAGGGAAAAATTGGGCAAAAATAAATAGGGAGGGCACTGTCTTGAATGACTGAATCCCTTGTTTCATTTATTCTGAAGCATGTTTATTCTGAAGCAGTCTGCAGTCTGTAACAACAAATGCTGTACTGTGTGAGAAAGCATATGGAATTAAGGACTATTGTATACTTTATGTACATGAAGTAAAAGATTCATGTTTAGAAATGAGATGATTAATGTTGTATTCTGAACCATGAATGCTTAACCAAACAACTTGCTTATATATAACGGTGCTGAGGTACTTATAGGTCTCTCAATCTACATAGAGTTATTAAGCATTCTTTAGGACTCAGTAAAGCTGATTTCAGAGTGATATCTATTAAAAATAAATGTTTATGTTTCAGGAAAGTGTAGATGTTTAAAGGTGATTCACGGTTTCTTTCTTTTAAATAATGAGAACTGTGTACTGCAGTACAAGTTCAGGAAGTATGAAAGCACTTTATAAAGGAAAGAAATTGAGTGTGGTGTAAAATATTAAAGCTTTATACTGACAGAACTGTTTTTATTTAAATTTTTATTTAAATTTTTCTTTGAAGTAACAACAAGAGACACATACTGTTGGCAGATAAACGATGCTGTGCTGAATGAGTGGCTACTTAACCCTAGAACTGTCAGACACCATTATTTTCAATGTCAAGGAGCTGGAAAGCATTATGCAATGTATTCCTTTCTTCAAATTAAAATGGTCAAATTTCTGGTCTTTCATACATTTCTATACCGCAGCCACATGTGATATGTAGACTAGCTCAGCGGGAATGCTGAATTTGGCTCTAGACCTGCTAACAACATGAAGCCAAATTATGCTCCAGGTTATCTTGAAAGCTCAAGCAGTTGTGCCTAAAGCACTGATGTTCTGCTTTTGCTCTGAGTTTTAAAGCATTCTAATGTCTGAAGCAGACATGTGATTATTCTGATTAATAAAAATAGGAATGTGAAAATCTCTCAAGGGCATAGTGTGCAATTCCATGAAAGCAAGAATTTGTGGTATGGTAAATTCTACTTCCATAGTTGATGTTTCCTTGATATTCATTTGAGAACAGCTTAGTGTTTTAAATTAGAGATGGCCATTGTTTATCTCTCTGGTGAACCTGCTATCCCAAAAGTCTTGTGCATTGCTCTTGCTAACATTTTCATGTTGACCAGAGCGTGTAAGTTCCCAGATACCTGATTGTTAACCTACAGAGAAACTGGGCAGGCCCAGTGTTTTTGGGTGACGATAGGATAAATTTATCATTTCAATAGAACATCTTTTTTTTTTAATTTGATCACAGTGTGAATCAACACTGTGCTAATGCTGTACTGTGCTTTTGGATTCATGTTTTTATCCCGTTATTATTTATAGAAATATAATGCATAGGATTTTACTCAGAGGATTTCAGTTGTACATTAGGATCATAGGATAATTCAGGTTGGAAGGGACCTCATGAGGTCACTAGTCCAACCTCCTGCTCTGAACAGGGTCAGCTGGGAGCTCAGACCAGGTTACTCTGGGCTTCATCCAGACTGGTCTTGAAAACCTTGCACAACTTCTCTGGGCAGCCATTGCATGACTGAAAAATACCCAGGCAAAACTGGCTAGTTCAATGTGTTCAAAATGCATTTGATTAGTATATGAAGATGAGCTGGCTTAAGCCACTGAAGTATGGTATCTATTCAAATTTTTCCTCTACTATTTGCTTTTCCTTGCTTTTTTCCTTCCACAGACATTTTCTTTGTTCCCAGCTATATCGCTTAGCCATGTCACCTTACTTTCTTCTCTGCAGCCTAACAACCTCAAGCAGGAGAAACATTACTTCGTCTTCACTGACAATAAAAAGGAATCTTTTCGTATATAATTTTTAGTATAATTGGGATAAAAACATGAATCATTAGAGTCTTGATGGTTTGAAATGTGAGGCTGAAAGATGTGAATTGTGAATTTATCAGTCTTTTCACTTATCCCTGTAATCTTTTAGTGCTATTCAGGAACATTTTTATTAGAGGTAAATACTAATTTTTTTCATAAGGGATGAAGTAAGCATTCAACCTGAAAATATTTCTAGAACTTTCAACAGGTTAAAACTTAGTGTTGCACAATGACTTTCCTATCAATGACTTCTTTCTGTTCTCGTCTGCTTCGTAACTCTGGCCAAATATGGTCATGGAAGAGCAAAACTGTCATTCTTTTTTTAAAAAAAATTTGTTTTCCTGTTTTGTCAAAATGAAGTTGGACTAAAAAAGCACAAAAGTTTCTTCTTACACTATTAGATATAACTTAGTTTCCTTCCCCTTGCATCAACTATTGGAGGCTTGGTATGAATTTAAAGAAAAAATATGTGTGTATGTAGATCTCTAGAGTTTTGTTTTTAATGTTGAATTAGCCTTGATGATTGCTTTTGAGATCACAGTATCATAGAAAACTTGCTGATGACATTTTTCTTTCTCTCAGAATTATTCCTGTGCAAATACAGAAAGGTCAGGGGGCTAGAGCACATGATGTGCAAGGAGAGGCTGAGAGAGTGGGTTTTGCGCAGCCTTCAGATGACAAGGTGAAAGGGACATCTTATGGCTGTCTGCAAATGTGTGGTGTGAGTGTGGGGAAAGACAAAGCCAGACTCTTCTTGGAGATGCACAGTGGGAGGACGAGAAGCAACGGACACAAGCGCAACACAGGAAACTCCAAGTAGGTGCAAGGAAAGCTGTTTTCCCCAAGAGAGAGGTCAAACCCTGGAGTGGGACCCTGAGCGGCTGAGGAGTCTCCGTCTTTGGAGACTTTCAGGGCTTGGCTGGGCAAGGCCCTGAGCAACCTGCTTTAGGTGCCCTTGCTCTGAGCAGTGGTTAGACTACAAACTTGAGGTTTCCTCCAACCTTTATTAATTTATGATTCTATGTTAAATTAGTATTCTTGTAAGTACTTCTGAATGTTAATAGCCTAGAAGTAACAAGAATCTTAAACTGTCATGTCTGCAAATTTCTTAGACACCTTGTAAAACAGTAAGAGCTGGTAAATGAAGTAACCTTTAAAGACTACTTGAGTGTGATTCATCTGAATAAATGTAAAGTGTCTGTACCGAAAGTTTCTACATCTGAGCTAGTCATCAAAGACTCCATTTATGCTCAATTGGGACCTGTCAGTACAGTCTGTGGAGTTGCCTGTGTTTTGCTGGATGAATTATGCTTCAAATTCCATTGGTCTTATCGCTTACATCTCTGCTGACTGCTTTTGATGCAGACAGCTACAGCTGGATGAGATGAATTACACCCTTTGTGTCTCTTATTTTGGTATGCTTTGGCACCTTCGGGTTTTTTAATTCTGTAAGCAATGGCCTTGAATTCTGTGAGCTTTACTGTACCAATTGTTATGGTTCAGGTAAATTGTAAGCTCCTTCAGCAAAGAGTATGGCCTGCTTTACTTGACTGCAAGTAAATGGGAAAAAGTTTCCTAATGTTGCTTGATACCTTGCAGGCCCACTCATCAGGATTTCATTTGGAGTGAGAATGTTAGACAAGACCTCTGAATCTTATTCATTAGAGTGAATTTAACTGAGTGAAAATAAAGAGGGGACACCACAAGAGAGGCCACATCGCCAGTTTTCATTGCCATATATACTGTGTTCCCCATAATACCATGGCTACGTCAATCAATGCAATCAAACTTTATGAAAATACAGATGTTTTTCCCCTGTAAAATGGAATGTGTATAGCCATGTACTTGAAAATTAATTGCAAATAGGCTGCTGAGTTAGTATGCAAAGAGATAAAAGAGACCACTGGTACTTCTTTAGCATCAACAAGTATTTCAGTACTAGTATTCAAAGTGTATAGCATGACAATATTCAAGAGGATTATTCACATTAAAGTCATTTAGTATATTCTTGGATGACAGTTATAATTATTCATTACATTAATCCTTATGTCTTTCTCATTTCTTTTCCACTTTTAGTAGGCAGGCCTTCCCCTAATGTTACCATGGTTTTGAAGGAAAGGGCGAGCTCATGAAAAAATACAGTGCTTTTACCCTGAAGTTCTATGATCTCATGATTTATGTTTAAAATTGTCAGAAATTCTAACAAGTTTTCTGTCCATTTGCTCACATTCTTCACTTCTCTCCCAAGAAGAAAACTCCTAACTTCAGTGGGATAATTGGAAAAGGTGGGGTTTAAGCTCATTTAATACCTTGAGGAATCAAGACAGGGCCATGAAAACAGGCATTGGAGCAGTCAATATCAGCTTTCAGGAGAGTCTGTGTGTAGGATATTGCCTACTTTAATACTAAAACATCTTGTGGGAGTTAGCAGGTTCTGTTTAGCCACATCTGTGAATTGTGTTATAATGAAGTATGTTAAATTCATAAATTCAGTGCAGAGCACTAGCACATGTATGGTATGGGCATGGTGGTCAATGCCTGCAAAGAAGTTTCAGAGCTTCACTGTAGGTGAGGTTCCTCCAGCAACAGCCTTTTCCTTCCCCTTCTCGGTGCCTGACTTGCTCTTTTTTTAATAAGTATCACTAAAACTTGGTAAAAGTTATTTATACTCATGAAAAGTTGTTAGTTCAGTACTTTTAGTAGTTACCCTGAGATGGCAACAGGACTTTGATAAATTTTCAAAAGATAAATTCGATCTAGTTTCCTCTGACGTGGTGAACAGCTCTGCAATATCTCAAAGACAGTGAGTTGTAGTAGTTGTGTATTTTGCCTGAACAGCAGGAAAGGAGAAAACAGGTGCTAAACAGCAATGATTAGCATATGTATACCAACTGATGAAGTGTTAAACATAATCTCATGCAGAGGTGTCAAAACCCTGGCCAAAGGAACTGTTCTAACCATGTGAAGTAGTACCGATGATATAAAGCACAAGGGAATGTAAATGGCTTCAACTATCAAATGACCTGATCAAAATCAGTACAACTCATTTACAGGGATATGTATTTCCAACAGATTTGTGAAGTATACGTTCAGAACCAATGCACTTCTGCACATGGTTAACGATCGGATAATTTCATGATGGCATCAAAACAAATGAATGCTTCATTGTGTACTACTGCAATGTAGCCTTAAAATTTGATCTCATAGTCGCTTTTGTAACTTGTATCGTTGGGATTTTTTTTTCTTTAAACCTTGTACTGGAAGCTGGATTGCAAGATTTAGTTATCTTAGTTTAAATTGTTGTCATGCTCTGCTGCTTTTCATACACTGAAATTACCAGGTTCTATTAGATATTGTGTTCTTCTCTTTCATTTTTATGCCATGTATTCCTTATAATCATTTAATGAATGCACTTAACTGTAATACATGTGAATCTGATATTCATGCATCTTTCATGAATTTTTTCTTTGACTTTTGCTCTCCATTTCATGCCCCAGGCATGGCTTGAACTTTCCTTTCTATTGTCAATATAACCTTCATTGTCCCAATTTCCATTTTGTTGTCTTGATGATAACTGAAGGATTTAGTCCAGAACAGAAGGGCTTGCTACTGTTAGCTGCTAATATTCACTTCTATGTGGGCTACTCCAGCCCTTATTGTAATTACAATGAAGTGAAAAAGTCCATTATTAAAATAATATATTGCTTCCATTTTCTGCATCTCTATTATTTTAGTATTTCTGTAAAAACTGATACTGTTAGAAGCTACCATATTCCTGGAAGATGTCCCTGAGCCATGATGAGAGCTGTTCTCACTGTGAGACAATACCCCGTGCTGCACTAACTCCCTCCTTCTCCCACCCTCATCTGGCCATCTCCCCTCCAACACTTGATTCTCCCACGATCCTCTGCCAGTGGAGGACAGGGTTTCTGTCCTTGCCCCATTTTAGACCTCTGGCTGGCCAGTTCTTACCTGTTTTTTCCTTAAAAGGGAACCTCATTGAAGAGCTTACTGGTTAGTTCTAGGAGATGCCTTTTTTTAAAGAAATGGTTTAACTATTTCATCATATTGGTTTGAATCCTGTTGAGGCACATACATTCCTCAAACATGGTAAATCCAGTTCCACAGGTAAGTGGAACAAGAACAAGTTCCTCAAATATATATGTTTTAGCACATTTTTTGATTTAATGCTGTGTTTCTGAGAAAATACTTTTGGGGTTTGAAGAGTTGAAAACAGTTCAGTATTTACTTGCAATAAAGTCATTCTCCCTGATCCCCCTTTTTGGACTATTGTTACATAAATAATTGTTTGTTGAAAACAAACTTTTGGCATTAACCTTGTGACTCTCTTTTGATAAATAATCAAATGTCTAAATCTGAGTCTCAGTCTCTAGAATGACATTATCCCACTTGATCTTTTCTGGCCTTGCTTGTAGAACTGAAAGTAGAACTTCAGGTAGTTTCTGCTGCCTCTGAATATCTTCTTGTACCATGGTGGCTTGGCTGACTGTTTGACTTCACAGGATTTTGAAGATGTGGCCAAAGTGGCATAATATGAGGTGGACTGAAAAACAGAAGATCTGTGTGATTACTGTGGGATACTAGCCAATCTCAGCTGCTTTAGTTTTCTATTAATCAAACGCATTATCAAACATATTGTGAAATGTAATCTCCTCTCCTGATGAGATACTGGAATTATGACTGCAGTAAGCAAGGAGTGCATCATAAAACGTAGAAGTAGGGATGGTAAACTGGTGAACACAGTTCTTTTCCACCCTTAATGGAAATTCATATTCTTGACTATCTTTTGCAAATTGTAATCGATATATTGTAAAGGGACTGATTCTGCCAAGCGCTGAACATGTTCATCTCTTGCTGATTTTTAGTGCTGCATGGCAATGACTGAGGCAGTGGGGCTACCATGATTTTTCAGTGACAGATTCTTGGTAGGCAACAGCTCATGAAATTTTTAAGCATATGCTTAGCTTTAACTATTTGAGAAAGTTCATCCATAGTTAGAAAGCATTTTAGGACACAGTCAGATGTAGTTCTTCAGATCTCCCTAGTCAGTCTTCAGAATCATAGCTAATAATCTTAACCTGTACAGAAATTGTGAATTTTGTTTGGCCTTATTTTGATTTTCCAGTCTCAATATGGAGTTTGAATTTTAAAATGACAAGCATGTGTTTGGAGGGGGAAAGTGAATTAGTTTATATCTAGACTACTAAATTTCTTTTTAGATTTTGCATTTTAAAAATGAATAATTAAAATGAGATTGCTGTTTTCCTGGCTGACTTACTAGGTACTAGTACTAACTGAGAATTTCAGAACTGAAAGCATATTATGTTACAGAACCTCTACTTTATATAAACCACTTCTCATAAAATTGTTCCGCAACAATACTTTCCTGCAGATTCAAAATTAATTGCCAGCTTGCAGTTAATTCAATTTCTGAAAATGTATGTGAGGTGAGCAAATACAGCTGTAACATCTCTTATGGAGGCTGTGTGATTTAACTATTATGTCTCATATGTGAAAAAGAAAACTGGAAGAAGAGCAACAAAGTTCTATGATACTTTTCTAGAATATCTTTTTTTCTTTATTTGAAATTGTTTTATAAATTCCTGCAGCCCTTGCATCACTATAAAGCTTGGGATTTTTAAAGGGTAGACAGTACATCTATAATGCGCTATGTTCCTTTTTTGTCTAAGTCATTAATATGTGATGTGGGTACAGATCAGGGTTAGCATATTTCCAAAATGATGTTGCAGCCTTACTTGCATGATGTGATGGTGTTGGCTCTTGGAAGGAGGAAGAGCGTGCACCAGACAGCTTTCATTAACATCCACTCAGATAGCAGTAGCATTCATTGCCAGTAGGCATGAAACGTGAAACAAAAAATCTTCCTTGTTACAGTGTAATTAACCATTAAAATGTTAAGTGAGACTTCATTTGATATTTTAGATATTTAGGATATATGTAAAAGACTTGAGATTGATAATTTTCTATTAGTTATTGCATGAAATCTTGACTATACATGGCTGCACAAACAGCAGCAACAGCAAAGTGCATGCTTTGCAGCACCTTACCAGGGTGTTCCTTCAGAAGATTAAATAAAGGTAATTACTGCAGCTGTGCCATTAGAGGTTTGCGGTTCCTTCCTGCATGGTGAGAAAGAGAGTGGTGTTGTGAGGCCTCAATCCCACGCAGAAAGGAATCGCACAGCAAGAACTTCTGTAGCACAACTTCTGCTCTGTATTAGTGCAAGGTTTAATATCTTATTTCTCCACCAATAATAGGTCATTTTGTTCCCACACATGTTAACCACAAAGTTCATTTTCTCTTTTTTGATAGTGTTAGAGACACAAGGCAAATTTCCCAAAAATGTAACTGACTAATGTTTGAAATCTGGTGTGAGGGAGTTGAATTTTCATAGCTTAATTAGTGTCAGCAGGTTGCCAATTAATTAATGAAATTCTTTTGTGGTATCTCCAGCTGTATTTAATTAGACTGTTTTTAGAGGAGGGATGGCTATTGTCTTTTGTAGCTAGGTGATGAAGCTTTTTTTCAAAAATTGTGCTTTGCTCCTTGTTAAAGGCTTTTTTTTCTTTCAAACGCTGAATTCTTCACATTCTGCAAATGAGTACAGTGTGTTCTATCAGCAAATAAGTTAGCAAGGTTATTAGCTTTGTGATATGACGTGGAAGTATTTCTGGATTACAGTGTTTCAGATAAACTGTTGAAGTTCATCAGGCAGAAAAACAGTGTGATCAATTAAAAATCTATTTGTTAAGATCCAAGTTAGATAGTCATATAATCCAACCAAATAATATGGCATTTTAGAAGAGAATGGTATTAAATTACAACAGGGAGGATAAAATCTTTATTAATTTAAAAAACTTTAAAATGTTAAATTAAAAGTAATGAGCTCTGAGTTAAATTTTTTGCAAAGGCTAAGAATTGTCAGAAACATCAGAATGTTAGTTTTGGATGTTTAGTAACAGAACATGTATCTTATGATAAAGTAAACTTTAGTACTAATCTCTGCATAGTCCATGGTTGGCTTTCCAGTTACTCAGGGCACACCTATATTTAAAATAGAGTGATTTCTCTCAATTTACTTTATTGAAAACAGAGAATTTATTTAAAAACAGAGTGGTAAAATGAGGAAACTTAACCTCTGTAATAAGAGAAACCAGTTGTAGATGATCAAGATCAGGAAACCTGCTTTCTTTTCCTAACTTTCTAACTCAATTACAAATGCAAGAGCAAATTATCTGTACTTCACTCTGTCCTTCATACTTAAGCATCCTTTATGGTTATTCTTAATCGCCATAAATGCAAGGGCTCATTCTGGGCACTGATAATCTGTGGAAGATTTCATCGTGTCAGTGGAGAAAAGATCTCAAATATTCTGAAAATGAGTGAAAGTCAATGCATCTTTGTTTCACAAAATTTAGTACTTCGGAGCCATCTTCAAACTCCATTTTTATTGAAAAGTGATAAAGAACAATAGCTGAAAGTAAAAATATGATGCCTGAAGATTTACCGAAAGTTAAGTTTAACATCTAGCTGTAACAATTTCTTTCCCAGAGCTAACTCTGCATCACCACCCTCTCAGAATGGAGGTATTTACCCAGCTGACTGGCTCCAGAAACAAGACTGAGCTTCTTTTAATTTGGCGATCACATATGATATATGTAGTCTCAGACAAGGATTCAGAAATTACACATAGGTTGTCCAGACACAAGTCTGTCTGTACCTAGTTATATGTGCAGGGATAGATATCAAAGGTTCTGTTTTCGTGAAAGCAGAATAGCTCGAAATGGTTTTGCTAAATTGTTAAGTTTGTGTTTAGGACAAACACCATTCGACTGCAGAACGTGCCTTTGCATGTTTTTGTATCGGTGTTGATCTCTTCAGGATTATACCAAAACATTATTGTTTAAAAGGTATGTGCACAAGTGGGAGCAGCGATTTACTTTTAGTGCATTTTGCAATAATCTCGTCAGTTCATCGGAGAGTTCCTTGGGCATCTCCATCCAGGTGCACTCAAATTGCAGTCATTGCAAATTATATACTTACCTTGGCAAAGCCTCCTTCCCTCTGTACCAGCATAATATCTCTAGCTAACTAGAAAATTCACTCCACTGATTTTTTTAAATTAAACAATACAGGCATTTAAGATATTATTTATAACTCACGGCAAGGAAGAGTACTGGAAGGAATACCCTGCATGACTGAATTCAGTTTCCTGCTGATGCAGTCATGCATAGAAAAGGGATTGTAAAATAAATTGATCAAGCGGCATCTCAGAAGCAGTTAGGATCTTTATGTTGACTCTGCTGCTTCTACTGGAATGCTGCTCCAGAACATCACAGCCCAAGGAACTTTAATTTTCAATTTATTCGTATACCCATTGACCTTCATTTCTCTTACCGTATTCAACAAGATCATTCCCGTTCTTATTTTATGATATCCAACATACTTGCCTTACATTTATAAAACTTCATTTTTAAGTCTCTTTAATACCTCTGTCAAGTTATTTCTGTGTTCAAAAAATGGGATAAGCAATGTACATAATGACTGAAACGGAAAGGCATGTTCTAATTCCTCCTATTGCAAACTAACACAAGTGCTGTCAGAGTTACTTTTCAAACACTTTGAAATATATAGCTCCTAAAAGCCATTGTTTTCAATTAAGCAATAAAATCATCTCTGTACTGAAATTTTACTTTTGGACTCAGAGTCGTGTATGTAAAAGATAAAAACTTCCAGGTAATGTTCATCACTATTTACACAATAGTGGCAGCTCTTCAGGTGCAAATTATTTTGTACTCACAGGTAAGCTGACCACCTCTGCTGACTACAACTCAATTGATCTTGCTTAGACCAGCATTTAATTTGGCTTGCTGCTGCAAAGGCATTTTAACAGAGTGGTGTGCTATAATGTATCCACTAAATCTATTCTTTATAGTTCAGTGGGGAGGTAGTTGACTATTTTATTGTGGGAAAGACTTGCACTTAAAAGTTAAAGGGGCAGTGATAGCTTTTAAGCCAAGCATTTAGGTTGACTTATTAAAATCTACCTCTTGACTTTTATTTGTTTTATGTTATTACTTTATATGAACTTGAAATAAAGGCTTATATTTATATATATATAAGAAAGAGAGAGGTGATTAATTTAGTTACACATTTTGTTTTCATTCTGAGATACAGTCAGGTCTGAAAAGCTGTATAGTTTTTTAGAAGCCTTGGTGTTTTTTTTTTCAATAAAATGATGTTTATTCCTTTTTCCCACTGAGCTTTTCAGAAAGTTTAAGAGCAGAATTACTGAGGGCTATCACTGACTCTGCCTGCTGTTCACTTTATTATAGCATCTATGAGGTCCTTTTTTTGTATCTCAGTAAATTTTGTTTTGTTTTTGTTTTTTGTTTGATTTTTTTTTTACTACTACTATGTTATGGTATGTTATTTATGTTCCTGAGTCTGCAATCATTTGAAAGAACTTCAGGGGTGAAAACAAGTTGGAGTTTGAGAATTTTAGGGAAAATTAAGCTTTTTCAAAATGAGGGAAGGGCAAAAATCTGAAAAAGTAAAAATCTGTTCAGGTTACCATTGTGAAGGGCATCTTGAATTTTTATAAGCACATTGAATGTCTTTCCAGATGGTCAGTGCTTTCCTCAGCTATTTGCATGTTTTACTTTAATTGTCCTACCTAGAGTAGTGAAATGTATGTAAAGGTCCAAAGCTGAACATTTCTTCAATGAACAACAAGCTGAAGTAATACAGCTCACAAAACCTGTAGGACTTAGTGATTCACTTAAAAAATTATCTATCGAGAAAAGACTAGGTCTTTGTTTTTAACTGTGATATGTATACTACAGCTAATACTTTTTTCCTTTGCAATCCTGTCTGCAAGCTTAGGCATAAGCATTTGTAAAGAGAGATTCCACTTACTTTCACAGTCACCAGACTGGGAATTAGGTGACCTATGGCTTAATATTGACTATCCAAACCATAGATTTCATCTCTGAATCAAACATAAGTATTACTTTTGGGACCATATGAGATTAACAATGTTAATTCAGATTTTTGTCTCAGCATGAGCTTTACTTTTGTGAATGGTCATAATTGAGGTACTGGGTTTCATTGTCATATGCTACCTGATTTCCTGAATGTTGTTATTTTGTTTTCATTTTTCCTTTTAAATGCCAGTGTATATTAAATATAAATTTGAACCAGTTATCAGTTGTGGTCTCAAAGAGATTTTATGAAATTTTGTCTGACAAACTAAGTCAAAGCAAAAATGAAAAATAGTGATAGTATTAAAGTTATGTTTAATATATGCAAATGCAAAGTCAGGAACTTGTCTTTTAAAATGCAATAAGAATCTTCCATTAATATTAGAAAATTCTCAGAAATCAGATTAAACTGACACTACGTACAAGGTTTATTATGTGTTATGATTGTACAACAGGTGGTGGAGTTTCAAGCTCGAAAGGGAAGCAAATGGTCCTTGTCTCAAAAGTCTTCATAGGTATTGATGAGAACCATTTGATAAATTAAATTTTTCATGGTAAACTGTTCATCATTTCAGCTGCATGACCCACATACTCCCTCACCAAAATGACTAATATACAAAATTCCTAAGAGCTGCCAAATGACTTCTGCTAATTTTTCTGCTTGATTATGATTATGGTTTTCTTCCTCCAAAATATAAAATCTCCCTTCCAAATGCCATCAATATAAGATCCAGAATTTTGTCTCAGATTTAGACCTACCACCTTCTTATTTTCCTCTTGCTAATGAGATTCAAGCTGTCAGAGCTTGAAGGGTTACATAACCAAATGAAAAATAAGCCAAACAGAAAATCTCCCTATTGAAGAAAGCAGGTCATGAGAATCCTGACTTTGATATTCTGATCTGACTAAAAGGCATTTTAGATTAGTATTACTAATACAGTTCTATCATCTGGACTGAAATAATATGAAAATAATAATAGTAGAGGTACTCTATGCTATTTCCAAAATGCTGTTCAGCAAACAATACAGTCCTAACTAGCGGCAATAAAGCTGTTGAGATGTACAACTTCCCTCATTTTCTTCACCCAACTAGTTCACCAGTTTTCAGTTGACTGCACAGTTTCTCAGTGGAGGAAAAATAGGTGATGATGTGTCTGTGATTCTCTGCAGACAGAAGATCGGAACAAGGATGATTCCTTCATTTACTCTGGGCTTGTTTCTACTCAGAATGTTGCCCAACATCTTCCTATTTCTCATGGTCTCCTTGCTTCTCCATAGCCTTCAAGCATTCTGCAGGTTTCCTCTCAAATTTTTTCATGCTCTTCATCCATCCTTCCTCACCTGTACCCCCACAGTCAGTGCTTTAGTCCCCCAAATTTCTTCTATCAACTTGTCAACGTTACTGTGGCTCCTGTGGCATGTGAGGATTTTTAATGATTCTTTTTCATGTGCTGGCATTTGGGTTGATGCTTCTGTTCTTTTGGTGGATTGCAAATGGAGATAAGTAACTTAACTTACAAAGGTGGCTTCTGCAAATTTTAACTAATAACCATGCTATAAAATGGGAGAATTGCTTCTGAGCTTTAGTGAACATGTACCTTTTATCCTTTTGGCATCAGTCCCTCCCACTTGAAGCCAGAGTGCTGCAAATCCATCTGCCTGGACAAAGGGGATATGCGGCCGTGTAATAAATGGGTCTGTGCTCAGTCTCACCATTACTTTTATGATTTTTATGCAGAGGAGCACTAACTTGTGCTTCAAGAGTCACTAATATCTCAGTTCGGAAGACCTGCTGTGTGAATTAGTTACCTATAGGTCCTCTGAATCCTGTCAAGAAGGAAAACAAAAGGTGTGGATGATGGGTATAACTCAGGCCTGTCTGAGGTGATCTGTTCTTGCGCACAGGCTGCCTTGCAGTGCTGGAGTGGTGGGGAGGAAAACTCAGAGGCTGCACCTTTGTGAGCTTTTGCTTTTGGTTTCTTTAGTAAGCCTTTTGACTTACAAGACAGGTTGCAAAGGCTGTTGAAAGAAAGTGGTGGTCCTTATTTGTGGTTGCTGACTAAGTAGATTTCTGTCTGTGTATTGAAGTTTCCATTAGCATCAGATTTTTAAATTCAAATTTTGTAGCATGCATATTTGCTCCTGGGAATTGCAGTCAGTTCATTGTAACAATAAAATCACAGTAAAATAACTTTGTTTTTTCACAGATCACAGATTATTAAATTGATGCTTTAGGATGGAAATTTAGCATTTAAGATGTATGTTATTACTGTCATTTTCTCTCAAAGAAGCATCTCAAAAAAAAAGTACTTTTACTTTAAAACTGCCTAAGTGCTTTGCACTACACAGAATAAGGCAAATCTAACTTTGCACTATTGAATAATGGGACAAAAGCTGTCTGTTAATAGACCAAATAAATGGTTGGGAGAAAAATGGAGTAGCTGAGTTTAGAGAAACTTGTACTTTTTTCTTAATGAGCAGTTTAACTGCCAATTGATCAGTTGTTCAGCATTACAGTAAATGGTCAATGAAATATATAATGATGCAAGACTGCACTTTAACAAGATCAAATTTTGCAGCAATCAAGAATGCTTAAGCACAGGAAAATAAATACAGAGAAATTTCTTTCTGTGCTTACTTTTCAAAAAAAAAAAAAAGGCAAAAGAGCAATAACAAACATTCCGGCAGTTGATCGATAGTATTCTTTACTGTGTGCTGTGGCACACTTACTCATGAATTTCCATTTTGTGCTTTTGTCTTTTGTTTGTTTAATGCTACAGGATTTTTTAGTGTTGGATTTCAGTCAAACCCGACTGCTAAAGAACTGCTGCATTATTAAAGTCTAGAACTCACAAATCTTTATGTACTTGCTTACTTTCACACATGTGAGTTCAGGGCAGCTATCCAAATGGGTAAAATTGAGAATATCAGTATTTGTTGCAGTATTAATTCCTAGATTTAGGAATTCCTAAAATTCTAATTACTAGTATTAATTAGAGCTCCAGGAAGGCTAAGACTCAATGAATGGTGGAACTTATATATTTATAAATTAAAAGTTATAAAGATCTCAGTTTTCAGAAGGAAGTTTTAGGTTCTAATCAAGTAAAAATCAGAGCATATCACTATGTTTCTTCTTACCAAAAACATGGTACTAAATAATCCTCTGACCAGTGACATTTGCTAATGTGAATGAGAAATACTGATAAACAGTTTTTTTCTTCTTTTCTTTAAATGCGGTGTGAAGTCTACCATGCAAGGTAGCTGTCAGTATGAATGGGTTAGCATTTACCTAATTTATATTGTGTGAAAATAGACACCTACTAGCAGAACTGGAATGGAAAGAGACCCGTCTCAAAAGAGCACAGTTCACATAACGTTTACCACTCTTCTCTGACTCAGGTCCTCTGGCACCGAATACGTTGTTTGGCGGGTTGTTAAATATTTGACTTTACTCTGTGACCTCCTCTTTCAAGTGTGAAGGGAAATAGAAAGGCTCAGTTTGACATCTCTCAAGAGATCAGTTGGAGTAATGGGTAGCACTTACCTTTTTTGATCCCCAAGTTAAAGAAGAAACTTTTTTTCCTAATAACTTGCAGTGAATGAAATTGCTATTCTCTACTATATGACATAATGATCCTGGGAGGCTAAGAGAGAGTCATAGCATACATATAAAAGGAGTTTTTGACAGGACATAGGTGAGTGACTCTGATGCATCTTCCATGGACAATTTTCATCTTCAGAAATGCTTAGGTTTCTTGATACCGTGTCCATATTTCTGAGCGAACTTTTCAGTGGGCTTGGAAGTAGAGGAGAATCCCCATATCTTTATATTCTCATATATGTGCACCATACATGATCAGTCCAGCTTTCTCTTGCAACAGGTGCAGATAATGAATTTAATAATCAAGTAGTCTGCAAAAGGTACAGGGGAGTGTGGCGACTGCAGTATTAAACAAACTAATTATGATAGCATTAACAACTCTTTTCTGCATGCACAGCTTTAATAAAATTTGATTTTGTACCTAACAGAACTGTCTTTGGGTTTTCAAAGGAGTAGCTGTTCTGTTATTGATTAAGGCTGAATGTGATTAGCATTAATTATTGATCAAACTTCAGCACATCTTCATATAGCATCAAAGAGATATGTACTGATGAGGTCTGAAAGGACTTAAAACTGTAGTTGGTATACTATAATTTCTTTCAACTACAGTTTTTTAAGTGGAACATTTATGAGATTTTCTCTGTGTATATTGAAAATGAGCATAAAGTCCATCTTCTAAACATAACCACTTGGAACACTTTAAATATTCTTGAAATATTTATCTTTCCTGAAGCATAAGTTTGAGTCGGAGGGTTTTGTTTGGTAATCTTTTTAGGGGTAAGACAGGCTGAAAATGAAGCAACGTAGACTGATTAGGACACTAACCTGAGATATAAGATAGCCAGTCCAGCTCCTGATTAAATGTCTGAAATGGAAAATTCTGCTACATTTCAGGCAGTCCTGTGGCTCTCAATAATTAGCCTTAAGAATATTCTCTCTTGTTTTTTATCACCTTCCTCCAAAGACAAGACACTGGAAAATGTTTTCCCATTGAAAAACCATCATGTTTCAACAAAAAATCATTTAAAATTACTGTATGAATAAATAATACTTGAGTGAAGAAAGAAAATACCAAAACATTGACCTTCAGGGCCTGTGGGAATCAGAATGATTGTTATATTGGATTGTTAATTAATAAAAGTCTGTTGCAGAATTCTGTCTCCAAATAAATTGTCATTTCTTGTAATTATTCAGGGGAAAGTGAAACAGCAATTTAAGACCTTTTCAGATTAATTGATCTACTTATTTACCAACTACCTCATCTGTTGAGTAAATATTCAGATTATGTCTTCTGTGTTAAACAAAGGACAATAGTTCTCTTAAACAAAGGATGATGCAATAGCGGGATAAAGAGGTTGCTGCTTTAGAAGAGCAGCTTCAGGCACTTAACTCCAGAAGAGAACTGCAAATCCAAAGGAGAGAGTATGGATAAAGTGAAGAAAAGCATTAAGCTCACGAGAGAAGAAACATCCCTCTCCTTATTGTCTCCTACTGGCTCTACTGGTTATGCAATTTTGGAATGGTATTCGGGACTCTCCCTACGCTTTGTATAGGGAACTCATTACTTGAATTGCTGAAATTCTGAAAGAAGTATAGGTATGAAACAGAAAAGGGGAATAAACCTACATCAGTGGATTCTGGCTGTCTTCCAAGTCTGTTCATTTGATAGCCTTTAGGTGGGAAAAAATCTTGCATTCAGTTTTTTTTTCTAAAAAGGAAAAGAGATAGAAAAGAGAGCAGGCACTAACTGGCATCATATAAAACTGGATGTTTATCATTTTTCAAAGTATCGTGATAAATACTTTTATAAGAACAAGTATACCTACACCGGCAAAATATTACATAGTTGTTAACAAAATGGAAGGTCACTGTGCTCTTGTTACTGCTGAGTTATGGTGTTATTTTAATTGGGCTTTGCCCACTGATCTGCATGCTCGATTTGCAAAAGATGCCAGAGAACATGTGGCTTTGACATTAAAGCAGACTCCCTACACTGCATAATTAAAGCAGGGGTTAATCCCAGTGTAGACAGTATTTTGTAACAGCTCATGGACAAACACAGTTGGCAACTTGACACTGAATATTTGCAGTCAATAATTCTTATATTTAAAGCACATAGAGCAAATTAAAAGTATAGACACGTGTGATTTGGACAAACTGGGTCAGTGAGCAAAATGATATAAAAGTATGAAACTCAAGCATTGAGAAGGTGAATTATCTGTGCACTGGGTTTTCTCCCTCTGATTTTTGGCCTCTGTCCCATATAAAGCAATTGGTGCGTAGAACGGACACAGCAGAAGAAAAGTGTTTGCCTGTACTTTAGAGTCATCTTTTGGAAACTGAATAGCAATCTCATCTTCACTTTTCCATATACAGCTAAGCCCAGGCTGCAGAGATTTTTTTCTCTTCTTTCCTGTGTGCTTGTCTTTTCTTTCTCTGTTGCAAAATGAAATTTCTGTCTTCTGCTCCAGTTTCACTGTGTTTTGGATCATGCTGAGTTATTTTGGAAGCGGATGTTAAATAGGTAGAGCTTGTAGAAATATTTCAGGTTAAAAATTAGTTTATGAACCTAATATCTGTAACAAGGGCAAGAGTCTTTGCTTGACTCCTCCAGGCAATAATTTTAAATCTCTATAGTTGGTTTTAACAATTCTATAAATAGAACTGTAAAAATAGAGAATTTTTGCAGCATCTCTTTGTTTTTTATCTTTTGCAAGCTGGCAATAAAGGATAAAGAATACTGTTTTACTTTGTAAGCTTTATGACTTTACCCTCCCTGTCCACTATACAGCATTAGCCGTATTACTGCGGTTGAGTCATTCCCTAACTAATTTTGTGCTAATTCCCTAATAAATTTGTGCATAAGCTGCACAAAGAGATCCTCTAATGGTAATAGTGCCTATGTATATGTAGAGGACTAAGAGTGAATTCTTTTTGCTATGATGCATTAAACCAAATTTTATACTCCTGAACTGAAGGTGCCTGAACAGGAAAAAAATGATTGAACATTCATCAATTCTATTTCTCATGTCTTCGTTTCCTCCAGTTTTTCCCTTGCTGGCATGGGAGCTTGGTGGAGCAGCTTTTGGTTATGTGCATAATTAATAAATGGACAATGTCAAGCCATTTCCTGAGCTGAGACTGCTCAAAGAACTACAAATGGAGTATCTATGAGATTCTTTAATTAAATTGCCACTGTTTATAAGTGGAGAGAGAAGAGCAGATGAGTGGTTAGAAGATAAACAGTTCTTTGTTACAGAATAAATGTAATTAATAAAGTAACACTATCTAATTTGGTTTAAAGGATTATTATGTTAATCTGTGTCCCTCTGGGATGTGATTGTAACTCTCCGAAGGTAATCAGTGTTAGATCTGATATGGCCACTTTACAATACCAATGGTCTTCAGAAAAACTTACTACATTGAGGAAAAAGCATGTTCTCTGTTACAGAGTGCAAACAAAAGAGTAAAAGCTCTGGCATCATGCGTAGTTGGAAAAGAGGCACGATCAAATGTATTTGCAAGGCAAGGTAGTATATTTCTGTTCATTCTTCAAGGGCCTTACCTCTATGAGGTTTGTGAACAGTGCTACATGCCTGCAGATATTCTAGCAGGAAATCCTGGCTGTCTGCAAATCCACAAGCGGAGTGTGATTGAGATTTAAACTGAAGTAGAGAACATTCTCTTTTAAAAACCTCACATTAGGTTGAAAGTAGGAAAGTATCAAATATTTTAACTGTTAAAACCTCTAGGGAGTTAATTTTCATCAGTAGGCTTTTCCTTGTATATCAGTGAGTGATTCAGATAGAGGAAAAGCAGAATGGACAGGTTTAGCTTGGAGACCTGAAAATAATTATATTCCAACGAATCCTAAGGAAGAGCACACAGAGTATATTAACAATGGATCATGACATGGATCCTGGCACTTGGATGTTACTGTTCATGTAAATTACCAACAGCAGGATTTGTGATCCCATACATTTTGTATAGTCATTCACAGCTCATTAAACCTTCACCAGTGCTGTCATTCACTAAATACAAAGGTAGCAGGAGAACAGCATAATTAAAGTGTTTAAGTCAGACTGCTGTAGTTGAATTTCTAAACAGTAACTGCTCTATCTACAACTCATTGTGCTTTTGAGGAATAAGAGCTAGAGGAGATAATGAGCAAGATGTTTACTAGTTCACTGCAGAAGCTTTGTCCTTTTATCAAACTAATAGGCTTTCCCTAGATTTAAATCTTTGATATCAAGGTATTACAGTTACAGTTACAGTTGATCCTGCTGTAGTAGATTAATATCATAGCATCATATTACTTACGAGTTCTCAGGGGGTTGTGATTTGGCAGTAAACTTGGAAGCAGCTGAGTACAGGTGGACCTTAGGCTCACTTGGAGACATATTGATAACATTTAGCTTATACAAGCAGAAAAGTTCTACACACAAGACAGAGAAAAGAATCTGGGCTATATTCAGAATAGCGTTGACTGTATGTTTAGCTACAGTTCAGCTTAGAAATCAGTTGCTTTCCAGAACAAGCAACTTACATTTAGAGAATTTACTTTATATCAAACTCTTAATTAAAAGAGGAAGTGCTTTTATGTATGCGATTGACTGCTCCTATCTACATTGCTTCTTGCAAAGTTATACAGCTGTTTAGCTGACTGCTGACCAGACTGCTTTGGAGAGCCTCATGCATGGATACATGTGCTCTGCTTTCTTGACCTCAATGAGCTTCAGCATTCACGATTTCTTCCTTGATATCCCTGGCACACTCTCCTGGAAAACAAAAATGAATTACAGGACAGAGATCCTTATGCTAGCTGAGCTGCTAGCTGACCACATCTGCACATGGTGCAGCTCAGAGGCTTTAGAGCAGTATTAGCACGGCACTTCTCAAACTAATGTGGCAAGAGCTTGAGCTTAGTATCACTCTGACAAAACTACATGTGTTCTGGACCTGAAATGAAGATAATCCAGCTAGTTTTGGAATTTGGCCTGATTTTTTTGCACCTTTGCAACAAACCATAGAAATACCACAGATTTAGGGAAATCCAGAGAGCCGTTGCCTGTATCAACTTACCAGTGTTGCCTGACCCTCAGCACTCTAAGCATACCATTTCATACAGTCCTTCACCTAAAAAGCAGTCTTGATTTGCAATTCATTTTTCAACTAAGTGCAGATGTGCAGTTTCACTTAGCCAAAGCTTCTAAACAGCGAAGCTGTAATAAAGGGAGGAACGTACTCAGGCACCAGAGCTAGTCACTACAACTCTGATAACCATAATAGGAACATCTACACTGTCAAATAATTTAGCTCCCTATTCAGTCCAATTTCTCGGTCCCCTGATCATCTGCATTGCATAAATATTAATTCTCTGCTGGTCTCTCTTTTGGTTTGAACTAATTAGTTCTCTCTAAGCAAAACACAGGTGTGGTTCTGGGACATACCCTCAGGCCATACCCTCAGCTGCATAAAGCATACTTTTAGTTTCATGCCATAAATACCTCCTTTCAGGTGTGCTGCAACACAGTCCTCACACAGTAGCAAACACACATAGCTGGGAAAACATCCCCCACAAAAAAAGAATGGGACACAAAGCATGACATGAAGCCCAGAGGAACCCAGGACCACTTGGCACTAGTTGTCCTGGGATCCTGAGCTCATTGCCTGCATAAAGACATAATTAGTAGCACAGATGTGGCTGTAATTTTTTTATTTGGAAGGTTAAGTCTCAAAATACTGCTTCTGTATTTATTTACTAACTGTGGCTCTTTCCTTTCTTTGATCACAGATGAAGTCATGTAAGAAGCTAGGATTCTTAGTTTTCTTTGGAAAACACAGGTCTCTCTATTGCTTAGCTTTCTTGTTAAAAAGTTTCTTTTTTGCTGTGTTTCTTTGTCTTTGATCTCATCTGTCTCCACACCTGAATAGAAATCATTTATTAAAAGAGTTTATTTTGACCTCTCTTCCTATGTGTCTCTGGTCCTGCCTTCTGTGCACTATTAGCTTAGACTGTGACCCAAGCCTCTTCCACAGCTCCTGGCCTCACGAGCAACTGCCTCAAGTTCATGGGAGCTACAGGCTCTTGAGATGGAGGCTAAGTGAAAGCTCAGACCACACGCTGAAGCTTGGGTCACAGTGAAGACACATTAACTGGACTCACTGGATTTAATCCAGTTCTTTTACATATTTAGGTCAGTGTTACTAGTACAGCAGAATCTCATCTTTGTTGTACTTCAAATCCCTTTCTCCTGTGCTCGTCAAGATCCCAGACACATTATGTAGCCTGTACTACTAAGGGAGATGCAGGGTTTCTTACAGTTCTGGCTTCTCATGAAGAAGCTTCAGCTTCCAGCTGTGAAGTTCCAGATACAGAAGCAAAAAAGTGTCAAAGCACTGCACAACCCTTGTGGAACGAAATTTGCTGCTGGGTCTTTGTCAAGTTACACAGAAGACTAATAAAAAAATGAGTAGCCTTGATCTACTGCAGTGACCTGCTCTTACCTTAGCTTGCAGTAAGTTCTGCATACACGTATGGGCAGTGAAAGATGTCCCCAGAGTTCCTCTATCTGCCAAGCATGGACTTGCCTTCATTTTGCATACCATGTTTTAGAAGCACCTATCTAATTTAAGCACCTAAATCTGCAGTTTCACTCTCTGCTTCATTTGATCTTAGATAATGCTGCCTCTCAGAAAAAGAATTTTGTTCTCCCTTCTGGAGTAGCTTGACTGAAAACTAACTGCCAAATGAAAATAACTGGCACCGTGAACATCTCAGCTCAGTGGTCGCACTTGTGCCAGAGCCACCACAAGAGAAAGGAGGGGGTGCGTGCAGCTGGGGAAGCAATAACACACACCAGGTTGCTCCATTCAGTGGCAGCCTGCATTTGACCAGCTTAAGCTGATTGTGAAGCCACAGGGTTGGTCTCCTGAAAATGAGAGTTAGGTACTTTTGAAAAAGTAATCCTTATCGCTAATGTATTCCACATCGATTGTGTATTCCTTAGCTCTGTACCTACTATTTGGGATATATGTATCCCAAAATATTACATCATGTTCATAACCAGCTCTTTAAAAGAGCTTTCAGTGCTTGAACAAAACAGGGCATAATACAGTGTTGTTGCTCTGTGCTTTAGTTCTGCATTTTAGTGCCAATGATAAATCTTTTTTTCCTAGCTCAAAGCATGTTTTTATATGTGAGAATGTTCTTGTTTTTCATTGCTACTCAATACAGTCTATTGTTTGTATAATTAATGTAATTGTCTCTAATTATGTAATTGCTGTAAATACATGTAATCAGTGATTCTAATGTGTAATTATAGAATTTTGATGTTTACTTATGTAAAAGTCCTTACAAAACTTAGGAGGAAAAAAATTGGACAAGTACAGCAGGTAATTTAAAAAATTTGTAAAACAGGAATTACACAATTTTTTTTGCCAACTACCAGAAGGAAATTAGTTTTCATTATTTACTAATTGGGTAAACATTTTCATTTTTATAAAAGGTAATAATTTAATTATAGAAGCCTAAAACTAATCTTCTATCCTCTTATGTTATAGCTTAAATGAGTTAGCAAAATATTTAATGAGTAGGGTGTAGGTGCCAAGTTTAACCTGTAATTACAGTAGCCACTTGCAGTGAAATTACAGCACAAAACTTCTAACCAAAAAAAATTGGTTTTGCCGCATCCCACCACTCCCGATATACAGAGTAGGCTACTTGTAGAAAACTCACTATTGCATTCAATGCAGACATAAAATAAAAGCTGATGCTGGAGAGACTGTAATTACCCAGTGGAGAAAAAAAGTCAGATGCAGATTAGCTTCTTACCATCTGCATATGGTTATTTTGATCCTCTCAGTACTCTTCCTTACCTATCCATGGATACTAGAGAAATTCCTTCAGTCCAAAATCTCTGCCTGGGTTTCTTTAAGGGCAGATCAATAGCTTGGAGTGTCAATCCAATTTATTTTCTTTCTATTATATTTTTGGTTGCTGATATTTATAGATTCTTCTTTTGTAAAAGTCTGTCCCGGCACTATGCAAATTGTTTACATTTGGTAATCAAACTGAAAACTAAAGAACTCAACTCAAATCTACTCTAACTGTACTTTTCATTTCCAAAATAAAATGGGATTTCTCCCGCTAGTATTATTTTGTGTCATGAACTAGTATACCAAAGAGGAAACAGGATCTTTTATACTTTTTAATTATTTGCAATAAAAAAGAAGGAAATAATGAGCTAGATGTGCTGTAAATTGATGATGATGTTACTTCCACCCAATATCTGAATGGCAAGAGCACTGTATCAGGACAGGGGAGACCCAAGTTCAAGTTTCTCAAATATTAGTCTAACTGGTTAGGCCTTGGAAAGAGAATATTCTTGACTCTTGATATTAAAGCTGCTTCATTTTGCATATTTACATCTTCAAAGAGAAGGGAAAACTCTGGCTGTAGTTGATGATTAGGGAACTTTCCAAAAAAAAAGGGATATCTCAGTTCAGAATAGTTCTGTGTATCCAGTGCAGCATGGATTTGAATGTTGTTTTTGAGTTTCATGAAATTCTTTCCTTTTCTGTCCAACTCAATTCCATGAAAATTGTAACTGCTTCAGGAAAATGAACAGTAAAAAGTATTTACTTTTTATTGAGAATCAAATAATTTCCTCTGAAAGCAAATAATTTTCATGGAGTTTCCATTTTCTGTTCCAGAATTGTTCAAGGGGCAATTTTTCCAAGCCTTAGTATTTGGCTCATGCACAATTAGAAAAATATCTAGCCTTACCAAATTCTTCTAATCTGAGAGTAGAATTTTTTTTGGTAATATTTCCTAGCATTAATGAAATATGGTAATGGTTCCTAGCATTAATGAAATAGGGCAAATTGTTATACTGATAATTCATATATGTTATATTAAATACATATATATATACACACGCGGTCTAATTAGACATTGGGATATTAGACATACATTTATGTTTAATATATATTTTACTATATATTCATACTGATAAACCAAGTATTGAAATAGTAGTTTAAAGAACCTGGAATAAATGCTTTTTACCTTGTATTCAGTTCACATATCTGAAGTATATCTACATATTACCACGTTATCAATACTAGATAGAAAATTAAGTAAAAATTGTTAATTTATCTGGGCATGGAGTTTCCCTGTAGATTCCCAGCTGGTAACCTATACAGCTTTATTGTCCTTGACATTAGAATTTCTTCAGATTGCAGGCAAAAAAGTGTTTCTTATGTAGAAACAGGGTGTTATCCAATGGAATTTTTTTCTTCCAGTTGGAAGAAAAACTGACTGAAGGTACATGTTGAATGTATTTAAGTTTATGTTTTCGAAATTATTATTTTAATTTAGTTGAAAACAGCAAATCTGGAAACGAGTTCCCCTCACTATTAGCAGACAAGGCTTTTCTTTTCTTTATTACTTTGCATTTGACAGTCATACATTCATGTACCTGTAAACATACGTACATACATGTCACTGTCCCCAGTTCTCACCAACTCAAATGCAATCTGAACTTAACCACTGATTGTAGAGCACAATTCTTCTCACATTTTTTGCTCAGGAATCTTTGCAGAACAAGGTTTTATGTGGTTTCGGAACCCTCTGAAAATATTGAAAAATTCCTTCACATTAGAACAGAATACTTGTTCTCCTGTTCTAGACGGAAGTTCTAGACAAAAAATGATTTGTTTTTATTGACTGGATCAGATTGGACTAGATTCAACCATGTCTGTGAATTACTGGCAGTTATTTTGCCTGATCCGTTTCTTTTATGGTAATACTCAAATGATTGTGTTAAAACATAATATTCTGCATTTCTGTGATTCTTTTGCAATTATGCTCATCAGTTGACTATGTCCACTATAGGCCATAAATATACAAGAGTAAATAAAGGGATTTGGGGGCAACATGGCCTTACGTTAATTTTTTTTTATTTTAAATTAAAAATAAAGTAATTAAAAAAAGAAGTTGAGAGCAGCATATTTGCCTTAGGAAATTATCTTAAGTTAATTTATGAAGTTAACTGAAATGGGCAAGGCAGTTAAAAGCAAATATCAGAGCAGGGAAAAGGATCTTTCTCTTCAGAAGGAATCTTTTGTAGACTGTTATGCTACAGATGCTTAAAGATTCCAGAAGTAGCTTGAAAGCATGGAAAGTTTTTTCAGGTTTACTATATAGAAGAAACCTCAGAAGTCTTTTTAACTTCAAACTGTTGGATGATGGGAGAATTTCCAGGGGAGTATCACTCTAAGCTTGTCCTATTCCTAAATTTTTCTTTACATCCACACAGAGACAGACAGGACATTGGCATAGAGAGATCTTTGAGTGCATCCAGTATGGCTCTTCTTAGTGCTTTCTCAGGTGTATAGATGATGTTGTGGTATTTCTAGATCTTGGCACATGAAGCCTGTAATATTCTGCTTTCTGCAGTGAGCAGATATTTGTCATTTACCCCCTACCTAATGTAAGTGGAAGTGTTTTTAATTCAATGATAAACTCTGTGAGTGCATCTGTTTGTGACTTCTAATGATATAGTGCACAGTAGCACATTCAGAGTTTAGTAGATTTTAAACCTGAAGAGTATGTTCTGTTTCTAGAGTCTCGGCTTTTAAATGATATCCCTGGTCTTTTGCTTGTAGCAGAAAATGCCTTCTGGAATATATGTGAAATTTCTTATTACCCATACAAAGCTTAAAACCCCATAAACTTCTTCATTAAATGATGCCTTGAAGCAACGAGTTCCATGTGTTAATTATGTATTATATTAAAAAAAAAAAAGTTGGTCTGTTTTAATAATTACTTCCCAGTTTTCATTAACTCTCTCTGGGTTCATTTATGATGAGATGGTGCGTTTTGATTTGTCTGTGTTATTCACTATCTTATATACCTCTGTCATATCTTTTCTTGAATCAATACATGTAATATCTAAGTTTTATAACTTCTTGCTGAAGAACTAGGTCATTAGTTTTACTGATTCATTTAAAGATTAGCATATTCTAAAAAGTGCTACAAAATACATGGTCTGAATCAGAGCAGTATTGTCAGGGAAGTAAGCAAGGATGTGATTTCTGAATTCCTAGCACGTCAGTTCTCTGATTTGACTGATATGGTGGAAAATTTAAGATCTCTAAATGCCATAGATGAATTAAATGACCTTATAAAATACTCTTTGTAGCTTTTTACAACAAAAGACTGGAGTGAACTTGAAAGTGCTGTTAAAACATCTTCAGTCAATGTTTTCAGGCAGATGGATAACACTGATACTGTATCATACCATAATCGAAATCTCCATCAGCTGTTGGCAGTTAGATTTCATTGATGAAGTGGGAACCTGCTGAACTGCCTGCACTCAGTTCCATACAAATGTCAGTTTGGAACAGGTCAAATGTCAGTGTTTACAATGCCATATATAAATACAATGAATGAGAAAAAAGTGGACATCTTTTTCTAGTGAAAAGTGAGAGCTCAAAGGACAGAATGACCCCCCATCTATTTCAAATTATCTACCAGAAGCTGGCTGCTCATGGGTCTGATTTTAAGCTGTGATAATACATAATACTATTCCTAAGGGTTAGTGTAAATGCAGTTTTTATACTGCTATAACAGTTGAAAAATATGAAGTTCTACCCTCTAGTGTGAATGCAAAAAGCATTTGTGCTGGAAAAGCCATAGCAATACAAGTACCTTTTCGTCATGATAATTAGTACTCAACTTTAAAAATGTATGGATCTTAGTTTATCCTGTTGTTAGGTCCTAGGGAATGTGCAAGAGTATATGGGGAAGCAAATATAACGTCATCTTTGAATCTAAATACAGTTGAGAGGTCATAAAAATGGGGTGCTCTAAAACAGAAAGGCTAAATTAACATATTTTCTAGGCTATTGATACATGGAATCACACATGAATTTTTAAATATAAAGCTTCTTTAGGTTTACAAAAGCTTCAATTTTAGGTTTGCAAAAGGTACCTCATGGCTGAATCTTTTTCAGCAGAAGATTAGTTATTATACAATATGTCTCATTCCTAATCTGGGAAATTAAACTTTGATTCAATCCTAGAGGTGACCGTATATCTTGGTCCCTACTCTAACTGTGATGTAATTTCATATTTTCATTATTTAGAAAAAGAAGACAGTTAACCTATGCCTTCCCCAAACAAAAGAAACAAACCTGATTATGTATTAGAATTCTTTTAAAATGGGCACTCAACCAACAGATCTAAAATGACAAACTTTATGAAAGAACCATAAATGATGGAAGTTCCTCTAGAGCCAAATTTGAGCCAAATTTGAACAGATTACCCAGAAAGATGGCCTCCTGTTCCCTTATCAGACTTATGAGTTGTGAAATATTCTCTCATGCTGCTAATTTGTGATATCTCACCAAATCTTAAACTACTCAGAGAAATTAGAAATCAATACATCAAGCTCCTGTAAACATACAGTTTGTTCTAAAACATACAGTCTGTTCTAAAAATTCAGTTTTAAGAGAAGATAACTAAGCATTATTTGTAGGATAGATCCATCACTGACCAGTGTTGTACAATGCAGATAACTACCATAAGGTGTCCTAGAGCAGACCAAGGATATTGCTTTAAAGCAGTGAAGACCCTTTTGCACATTTCTCTGCCCATGCCATACTGCTACAGCTGTGCTCCTTCTGGGACTTGAACGAGTACAGTATTACACAGGGCTTGTATAAAAATCTTATCCTGAGTTGCACAATAAAGACAACTACTTGCAAGTCAAATGCTTTTAACAATTCAGTGGAGCAATGAATCATATTCTACTCTTACCCAGAATATTATCTCAGATTCAGTTGCTGCTATGCAGTAAGTTCTATTTATCATAAAAAGATACTTAATGCTCCCTTTTACATTCAAATGAGACAAAAGAAAGAGATGTTCTCACATTACAAAAGTGACAAGGAAAGGGGAAGGTGATTTGTTCCATCTCCAAAATATGGGTAGGACATTAATTGGCGTGGCAGAATATGTACTAAGCTGATGTACTAAGCCAGTCATATACAGAGCAGCTTCAGTGACCAAGTGTGTAGCACTGATGATTGCTTCAGAGCCAGATGTTCTTAAGGCCAGTTTTGAAACCATCTTTAATTTGCTCATGAAACTGCAGGATTGTGTGACATAATATGGCTGCTGTTGTGGGGTCTGCTTTATTATGCCATACTGGGATAGATGCTTCTGCATAGAGTCTTTGGCTAGAAAAGAGTTACTCTTAACATCTGGGTTTTGTACATAGAAATGGAATTAATTCATTGTTAACAAAATTCGTATAGTGCTATGCATTTACATAACAGTTTACAAACATTGACATGCTTCCTGCCCTGAAGAAATGAAGGAAAATAAGTTTATTTTTTCTGATTTTTTTAAGTGGGTCAGTGCCTAAGGTGCATTAATTACAGAACAACCATTGGGTAGAGACTTGATGTATTATTTTGTAGAAATCTTAGTATCTCACATTTCTTTTCTACCATCAATATATAGCAATTGTTTCAGGGTGAATGGTAAGTCAGAACTATTTTTCTTGAACATTTTGCCTTCATCCAGTTTGCCCCCACCACAGTCTACTGTCACTTACAGTTGTCTTGACTGTTATGTTTGTATTTCCTCTCTCTTCCTTCCCTCTTCAGAAATAATGTATCTCTGCAAATAATTTGTGTTTTTGAAAACGATCGAAGCATACTTTAATTTTTCTTCCTGTAATTTTGTATGGGAGCATGACCGTAGCACGGTTTCAGAATTTGGAGCATAATGTGTTAAAGGATTTGAAATAAAAAAAATGCAGCCAATTTGCATACATGATTAAGTCTAAAAGGACAAAATTTGCTATCAGTTACGTTTTTATAAATATAAGGGTTTCCTCTGCAATCAGCAGAATTACACTGTTGCAAATTCACAGTAAATGAGAGAAGGATTTGTAAGGAAGTCTCTTCTGCGCTGGCAGAGCAAACCCAAAGAGCTTAGTTTTGCCAGCTGCTTCAGCCAGGTTTTCATGGACTATACACGTGATACCCAAGATGTTAAGAAATATGTAATTGCAATGATGCAGGAAGTATCTGCTATTTCAGTATGTTTGTAAAACTGTAAAAACATAATGTGAATAGAATGAACTCAAGGTAACTAAGACAGCTGCTGGGTATCCCTCAACCCCATGGAACCTACTTATCCGTGGGCATCTAATTCATGAACTGTAGGGACTGATGCATATATACAGAGACTGTTAATCAAGTACACCTGAAAAATGTAACCAAAAGTACATGGAAGTGAAAAGAAGGAGATAGCAGAGAGGATCTAGTGAAGCGTTTGTTAATCTTGCTGGAGATTTCGCCTTCAGCAATAGCATATTCCTTGTTGCTCCTAAGTAGTACAAACTAACATACAAATATGTTCAGATAGAAATACAGTTATAACCTGGAAAAAAAGGATGTTAACTTGAAAGGCTTATGAACTGAGATCTATGATTGCTCTGAGATAGTCCAAGAGACTTAGTATTAGTAATTTATCAGAAAACATTTAATCCCATAGCTTTCAGACCCTGAAAACAGGCTGGTGGAGAGAAGAGGAAGGTCAGGTCCAATATCTGAAGAAACAAAGAAGTTCTGTTTTCCCCTGTTCTTCTTTGTGATGGCTGATGAACAAAGGTTGTTATAAACTAAACATGTGATGTCATTTGTGTGGTCATCAGGGAAAACTAGAAGGAAGAATTCAGTTTCCAGGAAAATGCTCTTGCCTTTGCCATAGACTGATAAAATTGCAAGAGGCTGGAAACAATAATGAGTGAATGTGATACACCATTATATTTATGTATGAGGATAGTAAATGTTGGACTTGGAAATGCTTAGTTGTTAGTGTGAAATTATGCAACTATTAAATGTGTTAATTTGCATAATTTTTCTCTTCTCTAAGGCCAATTTTGAACACTTCTTCATCTGTCCATTTACAGATAATGTTGGTGTTGATTACCCTTGAGTCTGGAGGGAGGGATAGTCCTCGTAACGTATAAACTGCCTTACAAAATTTTCTCTCCCTGCACAAATGTGTGAGCAAAAAAGAAAGCATTTATAGGTACAGACTATTGCTACCCAGGTGTTTGTGAATGACCAAACATCCACAAATCATGTCACACATAGCAGGTTAAACGTAAGACACAGCAGGTTAGGAAGGTATTTGGCAAGATGGAAGACATCTGAATGCTATAACTTTCAGGTCAAAATTACAGCTTTCTGCCAGCTTTTTGGGAGTAATGCTACCAAATACAACTAAATGCCAGTAATACTACATGGGGCTTTTTTGTCTTATAGGTATGTAAGATACCTTTTAACTCCATAATTGTTATTACTGTTCAGCTCAAAGGACACACTGTGTCACAGTTGAAGTGACCCCCAGATTAGCTGTGGCATCAAAGCCTTGTGGAACAGATGCAGAACTATCAGTCTACCTGCAGTATAGCTGCACTCAGAGGGCAGAGTCCTCAAGCTAGTAAGTCCTAATAAACTCTGACTCTGTAAATGAGCTCATCTATAGTACTGCATGAATGGGATGTGGCTGGCACATCAGCACAGTGCTGCACTGAGCCATGTCAATGTAGCAGGGTGGCACCACTCAGGCAGCTCTGCCGAATGCTTGCACTGTGCACCTATGTCCAACAGCCCTCATAAGAAAAACTGTGCTACTTTTTAATGTAAATAAGATAAACTTCCAGCTCTGGGTAGTTGAGAGTTTAATTTTAGGTAAGATGTATTAAATGAGAACAAATGAGAACAGGATTGTGGAGAAAACAGGGGGAAAGGAGGAAAGCATTGGGCCATCTTATATTTTTATGTTAGCTTCATGGCCTGAGTGTGTTTGACATGGGTGGGAATACGCATGCTCACCTCTGTGAAATAATCCGAATGTAGGTATGTAAACACAATACTTGCTGTTATTGCTCTTGTTGTAGCCAGTTTAAACTGAAGGAGTGTTGTGGTTAGAATCACACTTTGAAAAAGACCTAAAAATATAATCAGTTTTTGCATGGACATCATTAGTAATTCACTCATCTGTTGTATTGCAAACATGGATCCTTCCCTAGCATCAAGAAATACCTCAGTATCTCAAAGTCTAATACATAAATGATACATACTCATTTTAGCTGAACTTAAATGAGGAATCCATGATGTCTGACTTTAGACTACAAAAGCACATATAACTGTACACGGAATCCTTGAAGATAGCCTTTGTCTAGTATTTAAGAGTGTTAAAGCATCTCATACTGAGACCGCAACTTAAGAACTTGTACAAGTCAACAGCTGTGACCTCAGTCAAGCAGGCAACAGAGTTTTTGGATAGCAAGCTGTGCCTCATTCTTCTTTGGCCAGAGCTATGTATATTTAATTAGTGTCCTCTCACCTTCACACTACGCGTTTTTCCACTTGACAGTTCCTGGCATCAAAAGAATGTCCTTGAGAAAAAGTCAGGCCTATTGACTCCTAAGCATATTATTTGACTTGGTGTTCAAGCAGTCTGAAGAAAGAGCTGAAAATAATGAAAGACACTGCAATGTGGAGCTGCCTTAACTGACAGTGTCAGGTGGGTCGAAGCTATTGAACAGTTCCTATTAAATTAGCTTACCTTCATCTCAGCTAGTTAAAGCTGGCATGCTGACAAATTAGTTGCATTCTGTATATAAAAGAGGAGAGGCAGGATGAGATTCCCATTTTGTAGCTTAGTGACAGTAGATATGTCACATCACAAGGTCAATAACAATCTGTCCAGGGAAGAAATGTAAATGTTTGGCTGATGTCAATACGTTCTGCATTAAATTGTGAAATATTCATTCCTATAGCAGATGAGCTCATTTCCACTAATAAAGACCACTTTATTCCAACCCAGTTAATTACAATGCTTTATATTGTCTGTTTTAAAACCTGATTACAGCTTTTGTTTAGCTTTTCCAATATTAGCTCTTGCACTTTCTATATGCTATTTCTATCCAAGGAGTGTTAATAGAGAAAGTTAACAGACATGCTTGGAATGTGAAAAAGGTTAGGTTTTTATTTATTTATTTCTGCTCATCAGAACAGATGGATTTTACAATTTTCTTCAGAGGAAGACTCTGAAACTGTCATAGGCCTTATTTGAAATGCAAACAGAGAAAATGTGATTCAGGTTTGGTTGGTTGCTGTACGTAGAGATTCTCACTTATAGCTAAGCTCAGAATTCAGGAATAAACAAAGTTTAAGAAAGCAAGGTTAAACTGATTTTCTTTATTTTATCACACTGCTCTGCTCCTATCTAGTCTTTTTAACTTTGATAAATTATCAACTGTACCGTAAGTGTTGGGGATACTTTGTTTCCCCTCTTGGCATATTCAATTCAAACTCCTTTATTGCTAGGTTTTGATCCTAAATTACATGCTGCCTAAAAGACCGCACTTTTTCATCTTCTGGGAGTAATCTCTGCTAAGGACATCATGACCTGTGTTTAAGCACTTCTGAAATACACTGCTAATTACTACAGAGCTAACTAGTGCTGCTCTCAGTCACTATTTCTTACATATACTAGAGTGAATATTTTAAATGTATTTTGAAATTTGAGTATTTTGAAGTTTAATTACTGAAATTACCAGTTCAAATAAGTAACTCATTTACAGAAGGTTGCTGGCAAGGTTTCTTCTGAATTTGTAGTTTTCATTTGATATAACTATTCAGTTCTGTGAGCAAGTTCTGTCTCTTCCTCTTCATGATAATTTTTCTTGATTTTTTATGAAAATATTTCCATGTTGTAATTATGTCCTGGAGTCTACTATGTAACCTGCTTCCACTGTTTTCAGGATGTCTGTAAATTTGAGAAGTCTCATTATCACTGTATTTAGTCTTGCCAAGTCATTTGGGTACAAAGCAAAGCTCCATGTGTACCACCTAACTTCTGCCCTAAAAAAGTCTTGTAATGCATAGGACTTAGTACAAGTAGAGATGAGGACATTCACCACCTCAAAGGCTAACAAAGCTAAAATAAAGCTTTAATAAGTAATTTTTAAACTTATAGAATACTTTTATGACAAATTTTGAGAATTTCAAGCTCATTTTCCTACAAGGTTATGCTAAGTGTAAGTATACATTTATGTGTGTACAACCCTTTTGTCTTTGTTTTCCATTATTTTCAAGTTCATTAACCTAATTTGTATCACTTGACTGTCATCTATTTAATGCTTCTTAGAAGAAATCTTAACGTTTCCAGCAGCCTGTAAGTGAATAATTTGTGTTCATGGTCTCAACCCAATTCACTAAATTTATATGGTAAGGCGAGATTCACAACACTGTTTTTGCATCATGTGGGTGTAGACAACCTGTAATGTTTCCAGTGCTTCTTACTTTCATTCTAGGGCCTTAATTCTGCCAGCAATTACACAAGGACTTAACCAGAACTTGATAATGTGCAAGCAAAAGCTCATATGTAAAGGTGCCTTGCAGTGAGACACACTCTCTAGTTCGCAACTGCATTTCCCCCATCACATGTACCTGTGTAACATTAGACATGAACCTATACATATAATTGGATGTCATATTATGCCAGAGGCCCATTTTATGCTTTATGGCTTGATGCATGGAATTGAGATGTCTGTGCATTTCTAGAAACTTGAGATGCAAGTATGGCCTCAGAGCCCATTTTCCAGGAACTAAGCAAGTAAACAGCACTCCAGTACATTTTGAAGAACTTGCAGGTACTTGTGTATATGCTTATCAGTGTGCAAGTGTAAAGTCACTATACTATAGTCACTGCAGCTCAGCAGTTCAGACACGAAAAACTGAGGAACATATTTCATTGGACTGAGAATCAGTTGATGCATAATTTGTTCCTTAGGATTTGTCACTGAAAACCCTTCTTGTATGGCACATTTGCTTTCGTGTTAGTTTTAATGTTTTATCAATATTTGTATCCATTTAACAGTCATATATCTTTAGAAACTGAAAAGGCAGTCAGAGTGCATCAACATCTTGCTAGGAAAACACATGAACTTCAATATAAATAAAATATCTGGAGTAATAAATGTACCTGGTGTTATATGAACCAACCTATCAGCTTGATGCCTTGCTGTATACCTGCAGGCAGAAAAGAAATAAAGTAACTGCTATTCTGTGCTTCAGCTTCTGATGAACATATAATAGAATATGGAAATACAAGGATATTAAAATTATAAATTTTTCATCTGGCATGCTCAGCAAGCTTGTTCTTTTTTTCCATATCCCATCTTTCAAATCCACGAGTCTCTTCTTCACTGAGGTTGGAGAGCTGTCTTAATATTTTAAATCAGTGACGGCTGGAATGAGTGTACATAAATTACTCACCAGTAGTGGGGTCTCTAAATGAACCAGCTCTCAGCAGATATTCAGAACACTTGTATCTTCTGACTTTCAGTTTTCAGTGCCCTATTTGTATCTGTATACCTATTTGTATGAGGAACCATGGAGGACAGTTTGGCAAATACATTGGAGATTTTTACTTTCTGGAATTAACTATAGAAGATGATTTTAATCTGTGCCTGAATGAAATCCATTATTGGCAAGCAATTTTAATCAGGTATACACTTGCAGAAATGATACAACATCTGCTGCAGAGAAATAAATATACATAAATATTTTTGTACTCTCAATGGAAAAATAAAACATTCCTGGAATATCTAGTCTATATTTTTATTTCTAAAACATCCCCCTATAATTTGTCTACTTTTAGCAACAGTTGTTATTGATGGATACCACCTATACTTGTGGCAGTCCCTTGAATCCAATTAACTGCACAATCAGACCCTGAGGTATCTAAAATAGCATAGCATCTTACCCAAATATCACTTTTATCTGTCTGAAAAAGTGTTCAGTCTATTGATGTTGGCAAGGTGTTGATTTTTTTCATGATGTTTCATGTATTGTTTTATACTGAATCTCAGCTTTAGACTTGCCTCTAGAGAGGAAGCACAGAAGCATATGGAAAGAAGCATAGAGAAATGTTACAGGACAAATTACATACTTCCCAACTGGGAAGTGAAAATATTACTTTCATCTGAGCGTGTGTTGAGAAGAGGGCAGTTTTTTGATCTCTAGCTGCTTCTCAAAAGCTACTTAGTGATTTGGGTCCATAATTCCTGGTAAAATCACATAGATTTTTTCTTCTCTGATATGGATTTTTTTGTCCCTTCCTTTCATACTGCATGTTTGGGATATCTTTCTCCTCCCATGAAAAAAATAAGTGGAAAAAACTAAAAAAGAGGAGGCATTTTGTATGCCATCAAGAAAATGAATAAATCATTCTTTCAAAAGAATTATTTTTAAGACCTTCATGTAGAAATAGAAGTATCAAAGTGACATCAAAGCCACATACAGAAACTTTTTTTGTGCCTCTGTTTTGACATCTAGGTAAAGAGCAGGATTATGGTGCTACAACATTTTAATTGATAAGAACAGAATTACAGGATTACTGGGTTATGAAAAGAGATTTCTAGTTTAGGTCAGTCAGAATAAAGTTGCCTGTGGTGGAGAAAAATAAAGCTTGAAAGAAAGTTTACTATTGAACAAAACATTTGACCACATGATAAATGATTTTAATTTTGCCCTACCTATTTTCATATGATTTGAAAAGTGTTGAGAGTTTTTAATATTATAGGGATTTTAAAATAATATGTATCAAAAAAATACTAGTGTCAAACTCTGTGATGTTTCACTGAAAACAAATTAAGCTGCTTGGTCAGTAACCTGAAGTTAAGCATCTTGCATACCAGCTAGTGACCTCAGCTCAAAATGAGATGGCAGTTAGTTCAAAGGAGAGAATGAGGACTCTGCTTACTGTATAATGTATAATAAAGTTTGTCTGAAATCATACAGTATCTCTAGAGGTCATCAGTTGGTAAAGATAGGAAGACAGTGATAGGAGATTGTCATATGAATGACATTTATGATATGACCAGTGGTGGCTGATAAAACAGATTTCAGCATGACATCCTATTTCTGTTGACAGAAGGTATATTGCAGTCATGTTGTGCGATAAAGAATAGGCTGGCCAGAAAACATTGGTTATCCCCATCTGTTTTCAAAATGTTTCGTGAGATCTGTAGCAATGAACCTGAATCTAACATCATATCCACAGAATAGCACATAATAGATTGCAGTGTTAGTTTTGGCTAGGTCCCAAAAGCCTGGTGTGGAGGACAGAACAACCACCTTCTGGACCAAGAATGAGGGCTGCCAAAGGTTGTCCTCATTGCCTCCCCCTGTAAAATCACAGTTAGTAGTAGACCTGTTATTTCCCCACATTGAACTGTAGATAAGAAGTCAGAAACCCCAGCTTGAAAGTGTGGCTTGTTTACTGCCAAATCAAATGAGTACCTGGACAGTCACATCTGATTGCATGACTGGGACACCTATCCTGCTCTCAAACTGTCTTTGGCTGTTCTAATGCACTTCAGCAGCAACAACTTTTAAATCAAAGTCCCTTTGCTAGAGTGTGGATTACTCAAATTGTGAAAGATAGGAGTTGTGGGTATGCATTTAGTAACTGTACTGGGGTATCAGTGAGTAACAGCAAGAGATTGTTAAGAGAACTTCCAGTTCTCTTCTCTGCAAACCAGAGAAGTACTTCATTCTTGAATGATCAAACTGTAAATGTTTAAAACTTCATTTGTGCTTTTCTCCTGCTCTCAGTTTCATGCGGATTTTCTGGTCACAAGTTTCACTGGAATGCTTTTATGCATTCAGATAGTGCTATTGAAGTGCTGCTGCTGAGCTTACAAGTTTTCTCAGAAAAGCCATGAAGCAGGGCAACATACTAATGGGATGCTTTGACACCACTCCATCAAATATTTAACCTCTTTCATTTCTTCTTCACACACTGGTTGTTCCAGCAGATCTACTTTAATTGTTTAGGGCTCAGTTCTCACAAAGTGAAGTGATATACTTCTGACCTACTTTTAGTGCCATCTTATCCTTATCTTTAACAGTGACATGGGAACTGGCACAACTGTAAGTCACTTCCAGGTGCTTCCTACTGCTCAGAGAAACTGCTGCTATAGTATTCCTCCAATTCATCCAGTAAGTCTTCTGCTCATATAAGCAAATTTTTAAACTGTGGTTTCTAGTTTTCTAATATCAAATAGGTAAATGGCTAAGAAAGGGAACAGATCCCTGTTTGGTAAGAAAGAGACATTTCATGCTTTAAATTGGCCCAAAACTTATGAAGAGCTAGATTAGTTTTGTGCACATTGACTTTAGTAACTGTCCTTAGGTTCAGTGAGCCTGGTAACTCAAGCTAGTTTCATCCATGATGTCTGCCATTCTGATGGCCTATTATAGATGTAATGCCTGTATTAAGTTATGCTAACTAAAGCCTTGCTAACTTAATTTTGCCAACAAGTAGCAATTCCTGTAGATGCTGCTGGAAACTGTGGTACCCAATACCTTAAAAAATTGAGTTACTTTTCATTGAGAACTGATTTAGAATACAGGAACAGTTTATTCAACAGTGAAGTGTCTAATTGTAGTTGTGGTATAACATGTTGTGTAAAGATTACTAGATAAGGTAGGAAATAAGTGCGTTGCTAAAGATAGCAGCAGGATAAGTCTCTCCTAACCTCAATTTTGTATCCGACCTGCTAGACCATGCAATTATTGGCAGTGGGAGACTGCCACCACTTCATTCTAATTCCAGATGGAAATTACTTGCAACATCTCTGCTATGTGAGATGCAGCTGGTAATAAACTGCCAGCTTTCCTACATTTCAGAATGGCCTTATAAATTGCAGAAAATGCTTCATGTGAGGGAACAGTACCAGTATATGCTTATCTGAATAGAACTGATGATTACAATGAAATCTGGTGCTCCTTTTTCTATTATATGCTCTTACAAGACAGAGGGGTGCTTATGTATAGAATTTTATTTGAGTCTGATGATAGTACTAAAATTTTTGGGATCCTTGATGGAATTTCAGCCTGCTTTTCTCAGAGTTTTCTCCCCCAGCTTTGTATGTGTTCTTTCAGTGGTATTCTTGTTAAACCTAAAGATATGGAAAAGTTTCCACTCAATGGTCTTTTCAAACTTTTTCCCCCTAAAGATTACATAATTATTCTGGAGACAAGACTGGAGTGCAAAGAAAGTATTTCTTTTTGTGCCACTTTTGATATTTACTTTACAGTGTGCATTCATAGACTAATAATTATCCAGTACCATATACTAGGATAATGTATTCTGTTGAATATAAACAGGCATGCAACTTCTAAAGGTATTAAACAATGGCAGCTTCTTTGAAGTGAATAGGAGTTGCAGGTATTCTATCTCTGCTTACACGATTTTCATGAATTTTGTATTTTATTCTGCTGTCTGTGTGGTACCATCATGGTTCAGCAAAACTAAATCTATAGGGGAAAGAAACTAATCAGATAGGAAACTGAAACAGGATATAAATGAGTTCACTATACAGATAGAGAAGAAATACAAAAATCATATTCATAGAGAAAAGGGAGAAGATTAAAAATAGGTAGTATGAAACATAATTTTAAAATTGTCCATATTCCGTTGAAAGTTAGGACATGGGCCATTCATGAACAAAAGGATAGAATATGATCTCAGTAAAAATGATCTTGGCTAACCATACTTCGCAAATTATACAAAGTCTATTGAACATTCTGCAGCATTAATCACAGTAAATGTTAGGACTACATATAGCAGGAATCTTGGCCTTGATTCCAGTCTCCTTTATCATTAAGAATTAAATCATATAATCCTATTTGCAAATGTTGCAAGCTTTATCTTACAACTAATTACATTTCTTCCCTGACTATTCCTATCAAAGGGCTATCTAAAGACTCTAAAAGCTCACTCCCACTTTTGGTATGGTCAGGCAGAGGGTCAGTTCAGCCATATGGAATAACAGCATGTTAAGGATTTTGTATCACTATATTCTATTATAAACATTTACCAAGTATTGACTCAGTAAGATTTTGGAGGCATTGCCATAAAGTTTATGGTCTATAAACCTCACCATGAGATATGCCTAATATGTCCACTGAAAAACTCACTACATTTTAAAAATGTGTTGTAAAGAAAAAACAAGCACTGAACCAATTAGTTTTCTTGTATACTTTTAGTGTGGACTGAGTGTCACAGAACAACTACAAGCAAGTTTAAATATTTTACTATCTCTAATTTATGATGTTTCACGTTTCATTAACGTTACTTCTTCTGTCTTGGGAATGTACAAAAAAAGAACTATCATCAGTTTAAATTTCTATTCAGGTGGAAATACACCTTTCAAACATGCTTCATTCTGGAAGTGAATGATATGCGATATAATGACAGAAAAACTGACAACAGATAGGGAGGAATTTGAAATAATTACTAAATACTTTTCAAGGAGGTTTCTTCTATATTACCACATGCACATTAACATCTATTTCATTTGATAGTTGCCTATTCAAAGCTTATCAAATATTTAGCAGGAATATAACCTTCTGTGTCTTAGAAAAAGGATGCTGTAAGGAATGTGGCAAGGATCGAAGTCTTGTATGAGTGTAAATAGAGATGGTAGTTTATGTTGGAAACCGATGTGTCAATGAAGGCATGAAATGGGATCTGACCTCAGGCTGTTCACATATCACAGTAATGAGGCTGGTATAAATATCTGGGTAGATTTTCAGTTATTCGAATATAATTGAGCAGAATTGTCAGCAGTTTCCACTTCTGGTTACTTCAGCTGAACTGAAATGAGTTGCATCTAAGAAAATGAGTGCAGAGAGAATAATTACTGCATATGTTTTCTAAAAGACAGGCACTTATGGAATTCAGTCTTTTTCTTCCTATCAGAAGTGGAAGACTGTTGTTAAATAAAAGAATGTCATTGTCATCTATAGCTTTTACAGACTTTTAGCTTAGGGTAGCATGATGTTTTTCACTCATGGTCATCTTTGCTACCTGTTAGGCATGAAAACAAGAGACACCCATGGTTTCCAAACATATGTTTTCAGGAATTTTTTTTTGATGATACATGCCTTATCATATACAATCTCATATTTACTCTAATGGGACCTAGAAGTTTAGCCATGTTGCCTTTGAATTTAATGACAAAATTAATTATGGCTACTATTAAAGAAATTCCTCTTAACTCCAATGCTATAGGCCCTGTATGCTCAATACCATTTGTGTCAGCATAGCATTTGATGTATCACTGAAGAGAGATGGCTGTGCTTCAATAAATCCATAGTTTCTAGGATCCACAATGAAGGACTGCGTAGAGAGAAACTAATACATGTGGATAGGATTCTTCTTTTAAAACTTTTTAAAGATATATTATAAGGAATACAATTTTTCAATACCCATATAGATATTTGTGGGCAGGTATTTATGACAGATAGGGCTTAGGAAGAGAAATTAAACTACACTGTGCATGAAAACAGCTTTCCAAGTAGTCTATCTGTTGATATAAAAGCCAAAGGAATTACATTTTCTCTAAATTAAATCTTGAAGAGCCTTAATGAAACTACTATCAAGATTTATTATGTCATTTGACTGCCCAGACTCCTCTTTTGATTGTCATCTGTTTTATCAGAATAGAAGCAAATCAAACTATTCCATTAAAGAGATCTTTCTTTACCTACTCAGAGCACTAAAGATGAAGTTTTGAACTTCTTAATTCATATGGGCCAGATATTGGGTTCCGTTAAAGAGCTTTTATTACAGATATGTTCACCTATTCAGAACAGTAAAGATAAAGTATTACCCTTTTCCATTATAGGGCTCAGATTTTCAAAAGTACTTCATATTGATCTTTTTAATTATGTATTTAATTCTGTGTGCACAAGCTACTTTTCAGCCTCCTTATTTAGTACATACAAGTGTAATGATCCTAACCAGAAGACTCTTGTACATTGAGGAGTTAGTGATCTACATGGCAGTTAACCTGAGCAGGCACAGGCCTACACTGTGCTACACATATCCCCTGGCCACAGCATAAACTTAGCTGCCTAATCATGACGGAGGAGCCTGTAGGCAGCTCCCACTTGACACTAGTGATTATGCCACCTGCTTGTCCTTGTCTTTATCTAAAAGTGAAGCAGCATGCTCTCATGTGAACATCCTTTTGCTTGACAGTAGGAATGATGAATAGAATTGTTTTCTTCTAAGAAAACCCTGTAAGAGTTCTAAAGACCAAAATGCTGGTGAACCTTCCACAAGTGGGATCCGCGCAGCATGCCGCATCCTGATTGAGGGGTCTGTCCGATACTGAGTCATCTCACAGCTCCCAGCATCACAAGGGATGTAAGATTTTAATTCCTAACCTTTCTTTGAATATTCTGATTAAACATCATGTTATGCTCAATGATTCAAGCTGGTGTTCTTTCTTACAAAGATCCAGAAAAAAACAGCACCTACCCAGTACACAACAAGTATTCAATTCTGTCAAAATAAGTTTGTTTTGGTGAATACTAATTTCAGGCAAATGTTACTATTTCAGCAGTACTTCCCAATGTCATAGGAGCTTTCTGTTGTTCTTGTTAAGACAGCATGTATTGTAGCGCTAAATATGAGGGATTTGCAATTCTTGCTATACAATTCCTTCTTCCAAGTCAGAAGACACGGGTTGTTTGTATGGCAGTGCCATCGCATTAGACTTCATCCAGTCTCAATTAATGCTACATATTTTTGACATCAGAAGCAGTGTTTAAAAAGCATACTTTTTCTCCCAATTGCTGCTTCTTTTAATAAGATCTCAGAAAATGTTCTTTGATTCAAAACTCAGCACTCCTGAGATGTCCCACTTTTTTTTCACTAGAAGCTACTTTCATACCGTAAGTTGGATCTTAATAGCTGAAACCATAATCGAGGTTAAAATTGCCATCCTAGGGGAAGATTTGTACCACTAAAATGAAATAGTTTGCAAAGTATTTTAAGTGTATTTCTTGTTATGCCAGCTTATATTCGTTTGTTTTGTGCCACATAAGTAATGTGATGGAAGGTAACTAATTTAATATGACAAACTATACAGGTAATTAAAAACAAGTTCAGATCTAATCTATTACTATGGCAAATCTCCATTTAAAATTAGAAGCAAATGGACTTTGTATTATGTGTATTGTAAATGTACCAGATAGCAGAGTTCCGAATATATGCTGCCTTGAAAAGAAACCTGTTCTGAATGTCTTTCCAAAAAACTTCTTTTAAAAAGAAAATTGGCAAGAGAATAGATTTTAATGTAATACAGTAATAGTCATGAACACCTGTTCCACACTCCTATTCTTGAAGAATGATTTTTTACAATTATATCAACAAAATTAAGATTGAATTGACTGATATCAAAGTTTGTGTATATTTGTATAGCCTTATGCATCACTACTATTTCCTTGACAGTGAGGCCTAACAAGGGTATATTTTTTTAACAGTTTGCTACCACAGCAGAAGTGGGAGGAAGCCCTTTTCTCTTAAATCACTTAATTATTGAATGATTTAAGTATGCTAAACAGTTACTGCTTTCAAAATAGTCTTATCACAGCAAATTTAAACTTACAGAAGTTTTGTTAATCTCTCAAATTGCCAGCTCTTGCATATTGGAAGATTTGTTGCTCATATGGCAAATAAATTCAGTTTATTGTAATATAATCTGCTTTATTTACTTAGTGTCCATTATTCGCTATTTGTTATTTATTGTCCAGTTATCTCCAGGTTACCAGTTGTTTATGTATTCATGATTTGGGTTAGGCACAATCAATTTCTTGGATGTTCCTGTCTCTGGAAAAACTATCTGTATACTTGCAGAGATAGCTCTTGCTGCTTTGCTGTTTTCTGTCACTGGTCTCGTAAGTGAGACAATTAATACCATGAAAGCGTTATTACAAACATTTGGCTTGCCAATTAGGAATTTATTCTCTACATTTCATCTGTAATTAATTCTCATTTATCAATTCTATCTTGTTGAAATCTTTCTATTATAATGGTGGTGAAATAAGATTCCATATCCATTTGGATCTCAACTAATGGCTATTAGAAATCATTCTTATTTTTTTTTGACGCCATTGTCAGATAGAAAGGAAAAATAAAATATTTTTGAAGGTCTCCCTGACCACCAAGCTCCTTTTCCCAGTTATGACTCTTCTGTCCCTTGGCTAACTTCCCAAGTCAGGTAAGTTCTGAGCCAGTGCATCTGAGGTTTTGCTAACTGCTGAGCTCTACAGGCTGGTCTGGAGTGTGTATCTAGGGTGTGTGGATCTAAAGGAAGGCATGAATATCAACTTTGCAGCATTAATAACAAGCCTTCTTCTCTTCTTATAATGTGACCCACTGATTTTGAAAGTGTATTTAATTTCTTTACTACTGACTGGATTCTAGCCAGTCAATTCATTTGAAGGTTTGGGGTAACCTTTGCCAGGCCCCTTGTTCACCCCTCCCTGTTGATTTCCTAAAAACGCCAGTGTAAGTGCCTGCATTAAGATGGACACAATGCATAAAGCAGGCATGACACAGGAAGGTCATATGGAAGACATTGCTCCATGGAACTGCGGTCTGAAATGCAGGAATGTGTGAACTCAAATTTATAGGTTCTCTGTTGAGACATTTCCAGAATATTGCTCATACCACCATACTTCATCAATCACCTTTCTACTGGCTTGTTCTAACTTAGTTTTTTTAAATGACAAGAAAAAATATTTACAACTTTCCATTTATATTCTTATCATGAAACTGAAGGTTCATAACCACTACTTACAGGGCTTATCTTTTTTTATTTGATTTATTATTTTGCTAGTTTTTCTAGTCTAGCTACTCTTCTGATTATTGCTCATTGTTAAGACATACAGATAATATTGCAAACAAAACAGTAAATAAAAATTTAATCCAGAGCTTAGGATTTCCTGAATTAATGTTGTCTGCTCACTCTTAACTGGTCTGTTATTAACATGAATTATAATGTGGCCTTTAAAACTATGATCATGTTATTTCCATAGGACTACACCTCCTTTTAACATGAGATGGGCAGTGCTCACATAATGCTCCTTTTTATTCCATTTCTTGTCCTGAGTTACGATATATAAGTCAAATCATACTACTAAAATAGAATTAATTTCCATCCAGCTTTTATACAATATTTGTAAATCCTGAGTGCTTTAAGAACATTCATATATATATAATACCTCCTGAAGGGTGAAAAAAAATGATTAAATTGTGTGTCCCCTTCCCATGGGCCATTTCATAGGTGCTGCTTTTCCCTACTTTCATGTCTCCCTCTGTTTCATTCTCTTCACCTAGCCAGAGGTTATTTCCTAGTCTCACTTTGCTTTTTTTCAGTCTCAGTCCCTGTACTTCCACAAACTGGCTTTTCATCCCAATCTCCTTGTCCGATCATTCCCAAGTGTCTTTCTCAGTGTGGCTGATAAGCGCATAAGCGATATTTCATGTCTTCCAATGTACTGACAGAGTACTTTCATCTACTTTCTTTTTCTGTTGACCAGCTGCATCCTGAAATCTAGAATAAAATGGTTTTTTTCTGTTAAATGCAGAGATGTGGATGTATCAACTCATCCTTCAGCTGCAGTTTCATTACTGCATAAGTATCATCGGACTGGGACATCTGAAATTCTTTATGGCATCCACAATTTAAGAATGATCCAGAAAATCACCTCTCTACCTGCTGCTCTACCTGCAGCTTTATAAACAAATAAATAGGTGATATAAAAACCTTAAAAACAGTGTTTGGGACATAGTTTCTCAAGGTGACTGAGAGCCACTTCAGCGCGAGGCATGATCCAGCACCACCTAAAATGGTGGATGGGGCCCCGCCAGCAGCGCAGCAGTGGGACGGGGCCGCCAGGTGCCTCGGGGTCTCCCTGCCGCCCGCAGCCGCCTCTTGGTGAGCCCGGCCTTGCACCTCGCCAGCGGGACCCTCACCGCACCGGCTCCACCACGGGTGCCTGGCCGCCCGCTCCCCTGTGGAAGCATCTAGTTTCAAGGCGAGTTAAGCACGTCGCAGTTAATGAGTCACAAGTGTTATTTTGGCTCGGTTTGAACACTCTCTCGGAGACGTCGTTCTCCCCCAGAAAACGCTTTTGCCCAGGTGGCACTGTGGGGGGAGGCCGGGGGCGCCGCGGCGGGCAGCGGCGGTTGGTGGCGGTTGGGCGCGTGCGGCGAGGCGAGGCGAGGCCTGGGCGCGCCGAGGGTGGCGCTGCCTCCTCCCTCACCGCCACCTGCCGCTTATGAGATACCACGTAGGAAATGGAAAGGGTGTTGAGCCACAGTGTCTATTAATACAAGAGAAACAAGGGAGAGTGCAATTTCAGTGAAAAATAAGTCCGTAACTAAGGCCCTGGGGACTCGCTGTGGTCTGGGGATTACGTCTGGGATTAGTTTTAGAATTCAGTAGTGACTTATTGTGTAATTTTTGGTAAACCATTTAAGCTTGGAATTTTACATTTTCTGTTGAGAAATGAGGTTGATCGTTTCCTGTCACATACATTAGCATTTGCAAAGCATGCCATTTCTTTTCTTCTGTACATCAAACCAGCTGCTCTTGGTGGCTGGATTTTTTCTTTTTTATATGCTTTCTCTCCTCTGCCTGCTGCTCGCTGAAATGCAGGTGTCTGTAACTGTCAGCAGCACTCGTCTCATCCTAGACCTGGTTGGCAGCTACTCGTCTGCCCGATATAGACTTTTCCAACAAAGCCATGTAGGAGCTCTTCTTTTGCTGTTACGCACCACTCTCGAACTAGAATTATTTGCTGCTGGACACCCATTCAGAAACTTGTAGCTGCTGTGGAGATTTGGTTTAGCTGTAAAACCTTTTGCAAAATGACTCCACTAGGTGTGTAGCTTTCTGGGTCATAGAGCCTCCAATAAAATAAAGCGTATAAGCCCCGGGTGCTGTCATAATGTGTTTGTTTGTATCGACTCACCAGGCATTCCTCTCGGGCACAGAAAATGAAATGGTTTCTTGTTTACCTAAACTGCGTGAATAATTCATTATTACATTACATGTCTTGTCATTGTAGGTCCACAAACATCACAGTGGGTGAAGTTAACCATGTTTGTATTGTACTACTTACTACTAAGTTAACTTCTGTGTAACAGATGTTGATGTTCACTTCCTTCTTGGGTCTCACCTATCTACCAGCAAAAGCTTTAATTTATTTCCTGAGCTGAGTGAATAATTCATAAGTATTTTTGTGTTTCTTCTTGCTGTCAGTCCACAAACATCATGCTGGAGGAACTTAACATTTGTCTTGTGCTATTTACTGTTACATTACCCTCTGTGTATCAGATGTCACTGTTCACCTCTCTGTTGAGTATCAGCTGTCTACCAGGAAATACTTTCAATTCATTGCAGCAGTATTACTGAGCAGCTGGAAAATAATTTTTCTAACATGTGGCAGAACAAATTATTGCACAGGAGGGGGTTAATGGAATTGTCTGCCAGAGGAATAAATAATTGAAGGGACATGGATCTACTTATTAACTTGAATAGAGGCTTGATGTCCTAAATTATACCTTGTTAGAGGTAGGGAGCCTATGCTTTGTTTCAATAGAAGCTGACTTAAGGAAACAGTGTCAGTATAGCTGATATTTTTGTCTGTCACATACAATGTATTCTGGGAAGTTGTAGTAATTCTCGCATACAATTAAGATATTATAAATTCTTCTCTATTAAAAGTTTTCTCTGTTACAATGACACATCAGAGTCAGAAAGGCTGAGGATAAGATGTGATCTTTAAAACAAAGCTATAGATGTTTTATGTAGGTCTGGCTAATAGTGTTATTAATGACAGGACTCTATCAAATTTAAAATATGTGCTGGGTTCATTTTTCCATACATGATTTTTTTAAGGAAGCCATTTCGGTGATAGGGCAAATCCACTTTCTGTTTTCATATTGAAAGGTTAAAATAAACTATATCTTGCACTATGAAGTTGTAGAATTTTTCCTGAGTCTTATGCCAAAATGCTATGGTCACTTAAAATTTTATTTCCACTTATTTCATTTTTCTATATAGAAACAGAACTTAAGGCTGACTGTGTAGGAAAACACTTCCCTACTCTAAATTTGTTTACTGTATGCATTTTGTAGCCATCCATACAAAGATAGTCCTATGTGCTTTTTGCATAGGAAGAAGGAAGACTTTTGTTAAAATTAAGTTAAAAAAAAAAAGAATGTATTTGCAATCTAGCAGAGGGGATATGAGGCAAGGTGTAGAAATTGCTAAACATATTCAGAGATTGATTGGATTGCAAAGTGATTATGGCTAACATATGGACAAGGGGGCTGGATATCTAACAGTAAAAGAAATACCCCTTTTAAAATATTAGTTGGTTCCTCTGTGCATCTTCAGGCACTGAAATAATTTCAAAAATCTGCCTGTAAGCAAGTTAAAATACAGGTTACAGCCTTTCAAAATCAGCTCATATAAAAGCTGATTTCAGCTTCTCCTGATTTTACTGAAGCCTTGTGTTCATCATTCAATCACCTTGGAGAGCCAGCCTAAAGTTAATCCTGGGATTCTGATGCAGGACTGCTCTACAACAGAATTACCCATAATTGCCTCAATTCCTGCTGACTGGTTATTTTTGCACCAGTGACTCAAATTAGGCACAGCTGGCCCTAGCAAGTTGGAGTTTAATAACAGCCAATTGTCAGAAACTAGCTGACGGTCAATGTTTTTGTCTCAAATGGGTGAGAGGAACAATGACAGTTCTCTTCCCCCCTCACCCTCCCCTCCCCCAAACCCCTGAGTAGGTAGCTGCTGTCTGAAGCTGAAGAAACAGCAAGTTGGATAAGCTTCTTCCTGGGGGAAAGCGTTCTTTTTCCTGCTTCTGAACAGTTGCCATAATATTGAGATGTTTGTGCTAACCACACAAGTATTTGATGGGTGTTTACAACAAAATATAGGAAGGGTCTCATTCATTTTTGTGCATAGGTGTTGTACATTGATCCAGTGAAACTGAAAAAGAAAAATGAAGTTTGATCGGAGAGACTCCTTACCAGAAGGGTCGGTCACCTAGACAGCAGTGAAGTCTGTGCTTTTGAAATGCGACTGATAGTGGTTGACCAGGTATTATGCTAGCCCTTTCATGCAACTATGAACTATTTGCTGATTTTACCAAAAAATAACCTTTAAAGCCAGAAAGATGAAATAACATAAACAGTCCATAGACCAGCCAGAGGAGAGTCTTACTACTGAAGGGGCAGCTGTCAGTCTGTGGTCTTACTGTTGCTTCTGGTCACTCCTTGTAGCAGCAATTCTGTGTTTTTCATTTCGCATACAACGGTGTCTTATCCCATGCTCTTTTCTTTGGTAGAGGTGGGAATATCTTTTTGTGGCAAACTTGGCAAGACCACTTTTTGTAAGAACTTATAATGAAGATTACAGTCCTGTCAATAACAGACTGAAAATATTTTGAGAAATCAGCTGCTAAGTAAATCCATGGATTTACGATATCACATAATCACGTGTCTTGATTACGAGAGCAAGGCAGTGCCTTTGCTTTATTTGGTTCTAATGAAGGGTGTGAGCTTTTGTATGGATAAGATCTAATTCCCTATTTAAATTTTTGGTGGCTGTAATGTAACACAGAGTACGCATGCTTTTTTCCTCTATATGATAAGCTTAGAACCATTGCTGTATTTGCTTCAATGCCCAGTTAATGTGAAGGAAACCCTTAAACTTAATTAATGGTGGGTCAAACAAGATTACTAATGAAAAAAGCCAAAATACCAATGTTAACCAAAGTGGAAGTGCTGATTTTCATTTACGATCCTAAAACTATTTTTAAATAGTAGTATTCTACATTTGAAAGCAATGAGTAATGCAAATCAACCCATTTAAGATAGTGTTAAGTAATTGCTACCAGAATATTTAATGAATCCAAAAATATTTGCTACTTATGTCTTTTTTCATTATTCTCTGAGACCTTTAAAAATCACAACTGCTAGCATAAAGACATTATATCAAGACATCCCCAAGGGTAAGTTGAATAAAAATTCCCCAGAGCCTATAAATCTATTTGAAGGTGATAACCTAATCACTCGTATGCCTGTCAAATCTCAAGGAAAGTGATAAGTAAAACAGTAATTCTATGAAATATGGACTTTTACTTATCTGAATTGACCTTTCCTCCTGCTCTTTAACCTTTCTGCCCTTCAAGTCTCAAAAAATGGTTGCGTACAAAGAATAATATAATACAGACTTCTACTTGGTAAGCTGGAGATGTTGAGCACTTCAATACTGCATTGAATCCTTCACCTACTGAGGATCTGTTCGGAAGCCAACATAATAAAATGAGCATAATGTGATTGCATTCAATTGACCATTTGTCCTTTTGTGAAAAGAAAGTTTCCATGGGAAAACAGGACCTACATGATACTTTAAAGCTCAATTTTGGGAGTAATGTGGCCCAAAAAAGTTAACTAAGGATGTACTGAGCTCTGTACTGCCCTAGTTAGCTGCTTTCAATGTTAAAACTAGGTCATTTCTCTGTATTACTCCGGTATTCGGATGTTGCAATTCAGAGAGCAATATAAAGATACCCTAAGATCTAAACAATAAACAACTGAATCAAGGTCAAAACAACAAGTTAGTTTGTAGCACATTTCTTTAATCAGTGTTCATCCAGAACCTCTGGTGACCTAACTGGATGCCAGCTGTCAATGTGAAAGCCTGACCAGCTCCCCTTAATGAGAACCCTTGTTTTTCACAGATACGCTTAATAAACATTCTGATTGAATTCATGGGCCAATCAACTATCCTAAATGATGGAAAGGATGATTAAATTTTAAAAGTACCAGAGTGACTGAGGAATTAAAAAATACCTGCAGTCTTTAACAATAAGACAGTTTTATGCAAAAGTAGTGCATAGCTGACAATGAAAATCAAGAAATTGCATACCAAGTTCAAAACAATTAAATGTACTGATTTGAAGAAAAGAATTTAAAACAGATTTTTGCACTAATTAGTTTCTATTTAGTCAAGAAATAAATATTAATACTTCTGTGAGCAGTATTTCACATATAGGAAATGATCATATTAATTTCATTTAACTCTCTAATCAAAGACATAGTTTGAGCAATCATACTCAGCAGTTCTATAAATTCACCTCACTATATTCATGCTACTCCCATGGATCTAGCAGGAATAGTTATATAAAGCTAAACATGAAGATAGGTTTTTAGAACAGGGACTCTATATGAAAACTGAATAAATTGGCTAACAATTAGGCTTTTAGTTGCTACCCAGTTTTCATCCCAATAATTCCAGTATACTATAAATTACATCCATATATCGGTATATATTCTTGAACCATAAGTTATTAGAAGTGAGGGAAAAGAAAAACAGTTAAAGACCCAGAATCTGTGTGCGCTATGAAATCACAGTAGAGTGCCTAGTTCTCATGAAAGCAGATTTTCCAGAACTGTTATGTATTTTCAGCTGAGACAGAAATTGCCTTTCTCCCCCCCCCCCAAATTTGCAAATACCACATGTAAAACAAAATATTTGGGGAGCAGGACCTGGGTTTTGGACTTCTCAAGCTATTCTGAAAATTATAATTTATATTTTAGGTGACAGATTGATTTGGTTCCTTTAGGAGCCTGCTCTCAAGAATACATTGTGTGAGGCTGGAATCGTCCAGTCAGTGTCATTCTGCAACTCCCTTTCTTCCTGTCCTACCTTTCCTCGCTTCTTTGGCCAGCTCCCAGTGTAATGGAGTCACCGCTAGCTCTCGTGAGCCAAGTCTTTCCATGTGTGTTTGCACTGATGAATTTGCTTGCATAGGTACTTGCCTTACAGTAACAACTTTGTTTCCCCTCATCTAAGTTATTGTTCATCATGCTTTTCTGTATTCATAAATAAGGCATGTAGTGGAACTTGGCCCCAGATACCTTCCAAGAGGCTGAGGAACATCAGGTGGTGGAGGAGGTGGATTTTGTGAAATCTTCAGTGAATTTTTTCTATGAGCTTGTCCAGTCTCTCCTGGAAGCCATGTACTCATTCATCATTCTATGGTGAGAAATTTCACAGATCATTAAATAATCCACCTGCTCTTTTGCTCCAGCATTCTTCTGGCCTGAAAATCTCTCGCTTTTGGGGCAAGTAAACTTGTACATTAGAATTTATGAATCAGTCACCTGACCTCATTCTTACATTCTGCATGAAATGACCAAAAGTAATTACTTGCTCAAGAAATATCTTGTTTTATCTGTGGTTTTCTTTTATTTGGGAGGAGAGGCTGAAAGGGGATCTATGTGTATGTATTCGGGAATGATTAACTAATGTCCATATTAAAACAGCATCTGAATTATTTAAAATGTACTCATGAATAACTTTTTGCTTTCTGCCTAGGACTTTAATAAGATGTACTATGATTTGTTCTTGTTAGGCTTCCTTCTGGCTTGTGCACATTTTGGAGAACTGAATAAGATTTTGCAGAGCATTTCAATTTCTGTATGCTTACCTGAACTGATCTTGAACTTCCAGTCATATATTTTAATGTGTTACTAACTAAATGTTTGTAATGACATAAGCAGTCTGTGAAAGTTGTTTTCTGTTTTGTGCATTACATGAGGCGATGTAGCCTGTACCTGCATGGTACAGTTTGGATGACTGAATGGATGACTGAGGGAGATTGGTGAAGTCTAGGAAAAGACTGTTTCTAAGCTCCTTTAGGCTCATTTTCCCTGTTCTTACAGCTGTTCTTTTTGTTGTTTGAAAGTGCCTCTAGGCCCCAAGACAGGTTTAGGTGCTTAAATCTTTTTTGTTATTGGTAGGCTTCATTCTACAAGTGGTAAAATAAACTCTGCTGTTTTTGTTGCAATTTTATTATCATTTATCAGTAGCTTTCAGTGTATACAGTGCTTTGTTTAGTTCGTGGTGCCAGTCTTTGAAATACTAAAGTAAGATGTGTTGTTTGCTAGCAGTTCTTCTTTTGTCTGTCAGTTTGGAAAGCAATGTTTTTTATGATGTACTTAATATTTAAAAAATTTAAGGCTAGAAGAAACAATCTGTGGTCACATAGTCTGACTTCCTACGTTACCCAAATTAGAATTATTTCACTGAGTGATACCTACAGCAAACCCAAAATTTACCTGGCTAAGCTCAGCCAGATATCTTAAAACAGCATCAAAGCTTTAAGGTAAGTCATAGCCGAAGAATTTTGGATAGGACACAAAAATAATGGGGCCTTTCAGATTGCCAGCCCAGGTTGCAGTAAGCTGGCTACAAACCACATGTGAGGGGCGGAGGGCTGTCAGGGCCTGTCCTTCGGCTGGTATTTCCCAGCAGCAGCTTCCTGAGGGTTGGCCTTACTGTCCTGACCAGCTGAGGGCTTACCTCTGAGTCTGCCTGGTGCTTATCACTCTACCAGGTGAATAAAGCGATCTCATCTCTGGCTTTTGGCTTCCCAGTGCACTTTGGTTATGGTTGCTTTCCTTCATCTCACTTCCTCTTCCTGTCTCCTTAACTATATTTATTGCCTGCTTCCCCTAGCTATAGCCCTGTATCATGCTTTGTGGACAAATTCCATGTACTAATACAAGACTCAATTTATTTGTTGCAGGATTGACTGTGTGAGTAAAATACTGAGCATATACTTAACTTTTAATCACTTCAGAGCACTCTAATCACCAGACTAAAGTTAAGTTTGTGTTAAAATGTTTTTCTGTCTACAGTAACTTTTTATTTCCCATTTTTGTTGTTATTACATGATATATATACTCATCCACAAGAGGCAAGTGTAGCCCTCTTTATTCTTGCTGTTTAGTCAAACTCCATATAATTATAATTTCAGTAAATATGGGCTTATTATTTTTATGATAATAAAACCAACAGAAGAATAATGTTAATAGAGAGGAGGGGGTCCCAAAGTAACTTTCATGAGGTTCTAGAGTTGCCTCAAAATATCTGATGGTTTTTCCATTTTGCAAAGAAAAGAACAAACTTTTCTCTGACAAAGTGAAATTGTGTATTCGATATTCTCCGTGAAAGGTACAGCAGGTGAATAGGTCAGCAGTTATGTTAAAAGACTTTGCTGGTCAAGCTAATTAGATGTGGCTGGAGCAGAGAGCCCTTTTTTTTTTTTCTGGTGCAGAAGTTGGCTTCTAGTTGACTTATCTTGAAGATACATCTGTATGCCTTTTATGTACTAGAAACTTAGAAAGCCAGCAGAAGCAGAGCTATAGTATAATTATAGAACCATACATATTGTAGAAGTATGCTGGTTTGTTTTTTAAATGTTAATTTTATTGTCTTTCATATTTTATTTATTTTTTCTGCTGCAATCTTATTCAGTGCCATCTGCTCTTCAGCTTGATTTTTCTCTGTTTTGTTTCTGTCCTTAGGCTGTACTAGCAAGAACCTATTTTTTTGCATGTTTCTAAGATGCTAGGTTCACCTGTGAGGATGCATACTGCAAATAAATGAAATTTGCTTGTTCTGCTGTTGTTACTGCAAACAGAAGCATCCCTGGAGACTTGTAAAGAACTGAAGTGTTTCTCCAGACACCACCTTTGGACAGTTCAGATATTTTAATCTAACTTTTCAACCAGAAATTTTTTTTTTCCTAAGCTTGTATTAAAGTAATACAGTTTAACCAACTTATTTCTAAGGAAGTCTCCAGGATTTTATTAAGTTACACAAAATCCAAATGACATGTGGTTATTATGCTCTTTGGAGTTACAGATTGGAGGATGCATTTATCAAGTACCTAAGCGCATCTGAGCCATCCACCCACCCAGATGGACAATATTGTTTGTTGCCACAGGTATAGCATAACACCACGCTTATTGCACTAGCACTGATGTGTTGCTTTCTTAAGTGCAAGCTTCTTTTGCGTAGCTGCGATTTCAGATCTCCAAAGCTTACTTCGTCAGCAGAGAGGCATCTCTTTCACACTCTGCTGCTTTATCTATTCAATTGTGATCACATTTGTAAGGAGAAACCAGAGTATAGCTAACTTCCAGAAATAAAAGAGATTTCATGATTTCTAGTAGCTGAATAAGGGCAGGCCCCTTCCTGGAACGTGTTGCAAACAGGTACTAGGAAGCCTTGGAGTCCAGGGTTGCACTTCTCCTCTCCTGGAGTTAGTCGGGGCTCCCCTTGCCTCCCCAAATAGCCACACATTTCATGGATATGGCAGTATGGCAGTGAGCCAGCCAAAGACTGTCAATAGCCGACTACCCTGACTGCGGTGTAAACTGGGATAATGTCTCTGAGATTTTTATCTGTATTCTTTAGGTATTTAGGAAGAGGTAATTGGCAGGTGCTATGTTTATGGAGCACTTTGACCCCGTACAATGCTTTAAGTGTGTGAAGCCCAATGGATTTGTTGTCAAACTAGTGCAATTATTACAGAAGAAAATGTATCTCCTCATTGTACAAGTCATGCAAAAACTGTCATGGCAAGTTAGTTACAATATGTTTAATGGCAGTTTTTGTCACAGACTCTATAAAGTTTTTGTGTTTTCAGATTTCAAAAGTTTTGCAGAGAGTTTTTGAGAACTGGTAATTTGCTTTGTCTTTCTATAGGCAGTGTTAGGATTGTGCATTATCCATGATATCGGTAGTGCAAAGCCAGGTGAAATTTAACTGTTTCTTCAAATCTGAAACCAGACCAGTGCAGAAAGACCTAATTTATGCAAAGAAAATATGTCTACAAACTATTAAGAGACCCAATTTCCAGAGCTTGCCTGAATCTTCAGTGCTTTTTAAATATTAATTTTTTTCTTTAACTGGAAAACACAAAAAAACCCTGTATTATTTATAAAACTTCAGTCTTGAAAGGAACTTTTTTCCCCACTAGTTTTCTGTACTTCCAAACTTCATGTCTAGCTTATATGGCATTTTAAAGTAAGTGGAAATATTTTGCTTTATTGTGTTTTTACTTCAGCTTTATTTCCACTTATTTGACATTCTGGATTGTTTCCATTTACTTACAGAACTATTTTGCTTCTTATAGCTAAGGTAACACTTTCCTGAAGACTTTAAAAATCATAAAAACACAACCTGAAATAGTTTTGATTTATGTATTAGTATAGTATCCTGTAGGATACTTGTGCACTTTTTTACCAGTAAGGTGATGCAAGGGATGCAAGTTTTTGGTCAGTATTATACAAATTTGCATTAACTTATTAACATTAATATTCTGGATTTTGAAAGCATATTGAGGTCATTTATTGCACTGGCTTTTTCTAGGATTTGTCTCTCTGCCAGCATTGTGTGGGAGTTGTGCTAGAAGACTCTTTGAATGAGTTAAGACTGGTTTTTATCACATCTAAGAGCAAAAATTTGAGTTGTTCATGAAATTGATTGCCAACTGTTTTACTGCTGTGATTTTCAGGGCAAAAGGAGAACTTTTAAATTGTAACTTCCTTAATAGTAGGCAATAAATAAGTAGATAAATTGGGGAGACAAAGTTTTTGTTCAGTTTTTTGTCTGATTCACATTGAGTTGTTCTATATCAGTTCCAGAATAAGTATGAAGTAGGTGAAACCATTTTCTGTAATGCAGGAGACAATGGGAAAATTGCTAATAAAAAATATAAGGAGTTACCAGTGTTTAATTTTTCAGCAACTTTATTAATATACCAAAGATTTTAAAAGTTCTGCTACCAGCATATCCATTGGCAGGATGAGCTTGCATTACCAAGTTTACGTACCTTTTTTGTTACAGTTAACTGATACAATGCAAAAGAAACCTCTTCGGTTGCTTGGTTTGAATGGGTTAGTTTTCCTCCAGGTCTACAAGCTCATTAACTGCAGAATAGCTCACGTGCCTTAGAGCCCTGCTTTCCTTTGCATTTGAGACCCAGGAAGCAAGGATAATGGAAGAGAGAAAGATCAGCATGCTTCCTTGTCCAAGCTCATTCTAAAACAAGTAGTTAAAATCATATCAGGGACTTGCACTGTGCATGTGTTTATCTTCCAGCTGTCTCAGGAGGCATTAATGTTGGTGGGAATCCTTCAGACTTGCTCCCCTTAGTCATACAATGTTCCTAAAGGGAAGAAGCTAAAAGCTTCACGGCTTTTGGCCCATGGGAGCATGGAAACACTGCTGGGAAACTGTCAGAGCAGTTAGTTGCAAACCACTTGCTTCAGGCCTCTGCACCTTCATACATTATGTGGTCTGTTACGGTGATTGAGGGAAGATGCTATTGTCATTACAATAGCATGTGAAGGCCATGGAGTCATTAAGATGTTCCCCACTACCTGCTTTTGTGCGGGAGAAACATACTGTCCTATGCACTCTGTCCAGAAAGCCCTGCACCTAAAATAAGCATGTTTGGGGATAGTTCTGAGGTTTAAGAACAGGACTGTCTGCATCACAGATTTTTCAAATTGGGGGAAACATAGATATTGATAAGTCACTATTTACAATTACATCTTTTTCTCCCAAACTTCAAGAAAAATCTGTTACAAACGGACAAAATGTTTCTGATGGAATTAGTGAAAGAGATAATTATGGGTTAGCTTTTGGGAAGCAGGTAAACAGAAACTCACATCTTAGGCTGAAGATTTATTATCAAATGTCAAAAATGGCTGTCAGATGCCAGGAGTTGCTTTAAGTTTGCTGAAGGCCCCATCATCATCTTTATTATCTAGGAATGGCCATAATGGTTTATAATACAGCTGGGCCTATGCCAGCTCCTGCCCATATGTGGGAGCCCTAGGGAATCAGGGCAAGTATTTAACGATCCTTTCCCTGCATATTCTCACACTGACTCTCAGACCTCTGTTCTGGTGCCTTCCTTGTACTTAATGAGTGCTGAAATGTGATGATGAATGGTGGAATCTGATGAATTTTTATTCCATGCATTTGTGTAATTGCTTCCTCAGTCCACATCATCCTCTTACTTTATTTTTTAAAGATAAGCACTGTTAACAGAAGGAGTCTTGCTTGAAGTTGATGACACTTCTATGACACCGCCATTGCTCCAAGTAGATTTTGACCTACTGTGTTTCTTGCTAGTGTAACATTTAGTGGTGAAAGCTGTTTTAGATAACTGACGTATGTGTTAACAACTTACACAGGTTTTCCATGTTTAGTCAGCAGCTGCTGCATCAGATGTCCTGCACTGAGGCTGAAATACAGTACAGACTGAAAGAAACTTAAGTATTTGTGTAATTCTGATGGGTAGTATTTATTTAAAATACTTGATATGAAAATGAACATTCCATTTTCAATTTACTTATAACGATGGCATGTTCAATTTAATGTATGAATGAACATATGCTATGTGCATCATTGCTGCCATCACGTGTGTTTTTCATTTCTATGGTTGGGGCTGGAAGGGAACTCCGGTGAACATCTAGTTGAACGCCCCTGTTCAAAGCAAGGTCAGCTAGAGCAGGTTGCTTAGCACCTTGTCGAGTCAGGATTTCAGTAGTGCCAAAGACGGAGACTCTACAGCCTCTCTGAGCAGCCTGTTCCAGTGCTTCACCACCCTCGTGGTAAACATAAGAAAATTAAAGAGAAACCCTAAGACACAACATTAAATGTTTGCTACATCACTGTTTTAAGAAAATATTTATTTTTTTTGTTGAAGTTTTACTTCTGTAAATGTAAACAATATGTGAAAATATGTACTTATTCTTCAAAACATCTCCCCCTTCATTAGACCTTTTATCTTTAACAGTTTAATATTTAATCTTGAATAGTTTCCACAGACAAATTTGGGTCACTTGCATTCCTTACAGACTGACATTTTGAAATCTTACCCACTCCAGAGTTTGTGGCCTACAGATAGTCTGGAATAAAATAATCATTTCCTCTCATCCAAAAGTAGGCACTTCCACTGACATTTTTTAATAGGAGCTGTATTCTATACCTGTATTATTTTTTTCACTATTTGATTTATATATAAATATATAGTGTATATATACACACTATATATACAGTCTGTATATAATATATAGTATGTATATGTATGTGTATACACACACACACACACACACACACACACACACACACACACACAAATAAAGGGGAACTGCAGTGCATTAAGGGGAATTTCTCAGGAATGTCTCAATTTTGTCCCTAAAGGAAGTATATGTGGACTAGTTCCCTGGATTGATGGTTGTTCTCCAAACACGGAAATGGAAACTTGCTAGCTTTCCTTTTTTGTTTTTTAACTGCATAGAGGGTTCAGCGTCCAAATTTCTTATAGCCCAGGCCTCAAATTGATTATCCTTATGATCTCAAATTCCGTAGCAGTTAATCTAACTAAACAGTGTCTCCACATGCCAAGAAATCTCATTTGTATTTGCCAAGTCTAGAGGAGGGCACCTATTTCTCATTTAGAAATTAATGACATTAGGTACTCCCTAGGAAACCTACTTGGTTTCCATTTTTAAGAATCCCTGTAACTTTGTCAGGGGGAGGAGAGGAAATAAAGCGAAATGATAGAGGTTATTAACATTAATGTTAATTTTATACATCCGTAATTGTCTTTCCCAGCAGTACTTTTAAAATTGTCTGATGTCTAAAATTGTCTTTTAGATTTGTAAAGGTGGAGTTATCAGTATGAAACACATTTCTGTAACCCTAGTTAATAAGAGTGGGATTGTGTTCTTACGTGCAACAACTGAAAGTATGTTAAAAACCTGTGTTTATGACCAGGTCACTATTTTTTATTCAGAAGCAACACCTTTTTACAGAAAATCAAACTTGGATATCAGAACCAAAAAATTTTTCTTGAGTCATCCTAATATCTATCTATCTATCTATTTATTTATTTATTTATTACTAAAGTCAAAGGTAAGCCTCTGATTTTACAGTGCGAACAACGATAAAAAAACAAAAGCTGGAATAAATGTAGCTACGTAACATACAAAATGTCACAGTAGCAAAAAGGTTCCAAACCTTTAGAAGCTCTGCAGCTAATTTGATACCTCTGTGAAGAATACTTTAATAGGAAGCTTCAGACTGTGGCAAATCAAGTGATTGTGTTTTAAACTTTTTTTGAAGTACTTCATCAAGTGTTAGTAGGCATAGATATGGTATCTTTTGAACTGTCACTTATCCAAAGAAATGAAAACACTTTGTTTTTGTGAACTTCCACTCTAAATGCTGGTTGTTCTTAGCAGGTACATGTGAACATAGGAATCCAAATGGGGAGGAGAAAGAAATCATAGCATCTTTTCATGATACAGTTAACTGTACCTGAAATGACCGCAGAAAGCCACTGCCTTAATCAGTAAAATGGTCTCCTGTCTTTATTGCTATTTCAGTATCGCATAGCACAAGTACAGGTACAACACAGCACGAAGCAGAACTTTTTTAAGCTGTTTTTTTTTTCCCCCCAATATGTTTGTCATAGTTTTTTTGTTCTTAGTGGGTTTTTTTGTTTTTTGTTTTTTGTTTTTTTAATGTGACTGTGTAACTAAAAGGAGACCTCATCAAATAAGCAGATTAGGAAAAGATTTTCTTTGCTTGGTAAGATTCCCACACATTGTCAATAGACTTGAGTTTCCATTTGATTTCTATTCCTTTTTCTGAACTGGTTGGACAGAAAGTTTCTCCTTCTCTCTTACCATTTATTATCTAATCTACTTGTTCTTGTTTTTTTGCTTTTTTTCCGCTTCTCCCTCCAATTCTTTACAGCCTGTTAAAGCATTTTACTTTGTTCAAGAGAGGGGGGAAAAAAGTACTGTTCCCCCCCCCCTTTACCCTTTCACAGGTTGCCAGTGTACTTCTCCCAGAAGACACCAGAGGAATCTGGAGGGTTTTTCATGGAAGGGCATTTTAGTTGTTGCTTCAAGTCTGGAATTTTTTTCCCGACAATATCTTTTTTAAACATATTCTTACTTTCTACAGTGAAAATAAAAAAGACGAGAACAAGAGAATACCAAGTTGGCTGTCTTCTGCTTTGAAGCATAATTTACCATTTGAAGAGTAAGCTGCTTGACTTGAAATAAAATTAAAATATTCTTTGAACACCTTTTAATGAAGGATTTGGAACTAAAATGTCAATAGAGCAGCATTAGAAACAAGACAAACCGTTCGTGATTGCTTCTGGATTTGGTACCACTTAGCAGTTACATGTTGTCCGTCTTTAATTATATATCCCAGTAAGTGCAACATGTTTAACTAAGGAAAGGACTTACTTTAGCATGTTTTAGGGTGCTCACTGTTCTAAAGAGCTGTCTAGCTAAAGATAGAGGAAAATTGAAAATACCATCAGTTGTTATGATCTAGGTGACAGTATCGGGACTGGTCTGAATCACCAGAACCACACAAACTAAACTACCCGCACCCAGAGTTTAATATTTTTAGTAGAATTAAAGGAACATCTTTAGTTATTTTTTTTCCCCTACTTGGTCTTTGAACCTTTGCTGCACCAAGTACAGTGCTTGCTATCTATCCAAAACAAAAAATGTTGTGAACTATCTGTAGGTAAAAAAGCCTTTAGGATCTGCTCCTCCTCTTATTTGAGCGAGTTAGCACCTTTCAAGGCTTGAGAAGGGACTTCTGTTAATCTTGAAGCCTATCCTGTATATTTTACATTTCACTGCTGTAAAAGAAGCTCTTAGAATATGACTATATCTATATTATCTTTGTATGTTTTATTTTTCAATAAATGTCTTTGACATCTTTTATCATTTGCCATTCACTGAATTAGACGACAACTCCTGTGTGTTTGGAACACATTCCAGTAGCTCCGCAATCATTTTTTGCTAATATGTTTTATCTCTGTTCCCTTTTTCTCCTATTATTTGTATTCATTTCTTACTGGAATGTACATTTTGTTCAGCACTGGGTGCACAGGGATATATTCATAGAATTCTTTTTCTAAAACCCAAGTTTTGTAAAATGAGTAGTATATAGCATAATTTTTCAAAATTCAGATGGCTTTTCAAGATGCAGAATGTCTCATTCAAAAAATGCTCAGTCAATACATGATGTTCGGCTTTGTATGTATGTATTTATCTGTGTCGTATCGGTGCTTCCATCAATTCCAGAAAAATAATTGATGGGAACTAATGGGAAGTAGATGCTTAAATATTTCTGAAGGTTTAGTCCTTTACTTTAATATAACTGTCATCAGAAGTGACCTCTCTAACAAAGGTGTTGAAAATTTTTGGATGATTAGGAAGTGTTAATCCATCTTCAGTAATTATCTTTTAACTTGAAACGAGAAGAAATTAGACACTCTTGCAGTTGCAGTTTTCCTAATGGCATGAATTGCTGATTTTTGGTTCAGTAAGTCTGAATAAAACACTTCAGCTGATTGTTTTTCAGTTTGATCTCAAAATCAAATGTGAGCACACTAGCCAAAGTATGGCAAGAAATTTACAGGGGCAAAATGCAGAAGATCCTTGTTCTTAAGAATTCTTCATATATTATGGGTCAGGGCAATCACTGTTATTTATCCATACCTCAGTTAATTATAAACCTTTGGTTTAAGGCTGGGGCTTCTTGCAGGGCAGAGTACAATGGGGCATGATCAGAGCAAATCAGTCTAACAATGAAAACATGCTGTTACAAACTTAAGGCCTGAGAAAGGAACAAAGCTTCTCCCCTGAAATCACAACTGCCAGGAGGAAGGGGGGAAGAGGGGAGACATTTAAAAATGATAAAGAATAAAAGCAAATTGTGTGCTTAGTACAAACAGCATTGCCTAAGTTGCATGAGGATTTCAGGAAAGTGTTGTAAGAGGATTCTCTTTTCCCTCTCATACATATATATATCTGTGAAAGCTTGGCTATTATACCATATTAGCTTTGATTTTATAAGCTCCAGAAAAGCTACAGTATTTGTCTCTATGGTGGTGGCAATGACTATTAATGTTATCTTTTGTGATTTCATCTTCTCATAATGTCTGAGAGCTCTGCTTTAAACTAGCAGTCTGTGATTGTGACTGGCGAGATAAAAATTTCAGTGAGATAGAGAATGCTCACGCTACTGTGTGTGACAAATTGCAATGACAGGGCTGTGTTGATAGCAGCTTATGATGTGAAATGAAATCACAACCACAATAGCATAAAGATGTGTGCTTAGGGCATCTTTACAGAGCCAGAAGTGAAAGAAGATACGGTCAAAATGTCTCGTAGACACTGTGTTCCTTCTCTACGCTTCTTTTATGACTAGAGCTGGCCAGTATTATTCAAACAAAGTATTTCATGCTTTTCAGATTTTTTTTGGCTTTGCTACTCCTTTTATCCCAGCATTCTGTATAATGGCTACAGTCAATGGCTGAAAATTAACTAAATTCACTATAAAAATAGTATTTGTTGGAGTGTGCAAGTTAGCCAGTGGATTCATGAGCTGATTGAACAATACATTTTAAAGAATAAACAGTGGGAAAGGGGCAAATAACTGAGCAGTTACAGAATGCACTCCATGAAACTTCCAGGTTTTGCATCAGTTTCTTTGTGCATGTTACCTATTTTTGTGGCTTACTGAAAGTATAAGCTGACAGAACAAGCAACTGTGTCTGTGAATCTGTTCTGAATAGGGAATGCAAAATTCAGTTGCCTAAATATGGAGAGCTAAAGCCATTTTTAGATATTCTATGCATTCAAGACAGCTGCATGGGACCTTGCCAGTATGACGCAGGATGTATGGGACACCAGTGCTCTTCCAGAGCAGCAGCTGGAGGTGAGGTGAGCTATCCTATAGCATGTAAAATGGCACAAGACACTACAGTTAAGCAACTGAATTATTGAGCCATAATCTTCATAGTGGCTGAAATTTGGGTTTCTTGAAAGAATGGTCTCTAGAAATGACAGAAGACAGCCATTGCAAAACTGAAAAGTACTTGGATTCAAAATTTATATAGTTCTTAATAAGCACAAATATTGTTAAGCCTGATTGGAGAAAAAGAATATCCAAATTAGGACACAAAGTTGGAGGTGATATGCTTTTGGTGCAGGGAGACCTACATTCAAAGCACAGTTGCAGAGATCCTTCAAATCATTTTTGTTTCATGACACCAATAGGCTTCTGATTGATAGGCTAAATAAATTGCCTTTGAGGAGCTAAGTTTTCACCCTACAGAGTAAATAATAAGATCCATAATCAAACAGGGAAAAAAATAGAAAAGTATATCCAAAATCAGTCAAATTTTGCAATTTTATTCATAAATAGTATTATTTTTACTTAGTCTCAATTTTTTAACATTATTATTATAGTTAATTGCATTTGAAAGAATAATTGTTAGTTATATTTGGTGCATTGACTGTTTATAGGTTTTTTTTGTAAGATTTAGGTGAGATATCCTATGCTTCCATTTAAAATCTGAGTTTTTGTCAGCTGATTTCTGGCCCATCATGCTGATTGAGTGTACTCTGCAGATATTCTGAGTACAAGCATAAATCAGTTAAGAAACTTTTTTAAACACTTTTTTTAAGAGGAGAAAAATTAACTCTTACATGATTAGAACAGGTTTTCCCCCTGACTTGTTATTCTCAAAACCAATTTACTATAGGGCAATTAGAACAGTTAGTGGAAAACGCTCTCCTAATGAAGTGCGAAGGGTGCAAACCAGTAATTACTATAAACAGCATTGGTGTTCCTGATTAAAGAGCAAGCAATAATTGATAATGGAGCATGCAAGTATTATTTTTCACCAATAGGTGCCAGTATAAGCTAATTAAGCTGAAGTATTTAATGACAGGTTTAAAGCAAACATTAGAAAAACAAAATAAAAATAACAAAATAGCCTAAGTTATGTTTAATTCTAGTATTTTTAATATCTGCTTCTTTGTCTTTAGGGTTAGAAAAAGAAAGGTAGTTTTAAAACATATTCAGAGGGCAGAAGTGGAGAAGAATCGTTTTTCACAGTCATTTGCAAAGTGCTTTTTTACCTTCTTCAAAGGGAATGCTGGAATCAAGCTAGCATACAATATGGGCAATGTACTGCAGCAGCCTCTACATGCAGTCTGCAGCTTAAAAATCCTCTAGCAGCTGCTGCAGTTTAGCCATCAGCTAAACAAAAAAAGCTGATTTACACTGGACCTGCTCATGTCTGACTTTCTGGAGACATGAAGAGTGAACTGAGTAATCCGGATGCTAATTGCATCCCTTCATAATGTATCCTTCTAGGTAGGGCATAACCTTTTTGTGAGGCTTGTTGGTGCTGAGGACAAAGTTTCTGTTCTGTCCCCTTCCTCCTCCTCTCCTTTGTCCATAGAGCTGGATACACATCCTTGTTTCTGTATCTAGCTTGTAGATTTTGTAACTAGTACCCTTGTTTTAAAACAGAGATTCATAAAACCTCTTCAAGAAGCAAAATTTGCAGGGCAGAAAACCAGTGGTGGGTGAGGCACCACAGTCAAATCTTGCTGCTGCAGTTTCAGAAGCTGGACCTGATTTGTAGAGGAAGAGAGAAACGCATATTGTTTCAGAATAGAGTGAACTGTCACTATTGTGTTTCTTTAGTCAGCTCCCTTTAACCATCACCTAGATACGCTTCAAACTCGGCCTCCCTGAAATGTGGCTTACCTGCTTCATGTGAGTGTTTCATGAGAAAAGCCATGGAGTTTCATTCTGTATTTTTTTGTTGCAACTCAGCTCCTAACCTTCCCCCTATTGGGTGCCCTGTTGTAGATGTCTGTAGCCAACCATGTAATTTAATCACATTCCTATTCAGTCTTAATGGAAAGATGACCTTTCAGCAGATTAGAATTGATTTGTTTATAAATCTGCTAGTCCTGACAAAGCTTTGTTCTTACAGACAATAATTTTGCTATGATTTGGCAAGCACTGATACTTATCAGTATATCATGGCAGCTGTAATGCAATGCTGTTCTTTTCTCGTGGGCTCTGCACAGTGCGGCCTTGTTGGGCACCTCCTCAGCCATCTTCTGTACCCATCTACAAGGTTTGGGACTTGTAAAGCATCCCTCTGTCTACCGGATGAAGTCCCACAGAGATAGTTCATTTTCTTCCTCTGCTCCCCTCGCGTGATGAGCAAACATACATGCAGAGGAAGGTCAGATCAGCTGGAGGGCCCCTTATCCCCATCAGCAGCCCTTCCCATCCCAAATTTCACTGATTTCTTTTCAGTGAGCTTAAAAGTTCTGCTGAATATGGTTGTATCATGATTACATTCTCTGCGTATAAACTCTGTCACTACTGTGAAAAATTCAAATAGTGTCATTGCTACTTTTTATGGTACTCCTCAGACTGAACCCTTTGTCTGTTTTACACGCTCTCTTTACTTTCTCTACGTTGTTTGGATGGAGATTTTGTTTTTTTCAGCATTTAGCATTTGACTTGCACCTATGACATTAAGCTGCATTCTGTAAACTATTTTCTTGAGGAGAAAAAGTAATGCGCTTCTCAGGTTTATTAGAGAACATGGAATTATTTGCTGTACAGCTTTTTCAATGTTGATTTGAATTTCATATCTCATCAGAAGTATCATTATATCTGAATGCAAGCATATAGAAGTCTGTATAGAAAAGCAAATTTTGAGAAACATTAAGATCAAATATATTGAGAAATGTCCTGCTGGTGGCAGCAATAACTTGTATTTAACTTGTTAGAGGTCTGGAAAATATACAGCTGCTATGCAGTCTATAGTGACTGCATGTAATAATGGGCTTGTTGCGCATTTGAACATTCTACATTGATTCTTATTCTTTTATTAAAATTTAAAATCACACACTGGGTGTAATATACAGCTAATATTTTACAGAAGTGAAACATGTGATTCACATCATGTCAAGACTAAAGCATGGTCGTATACCATGGATGTTTAAACTTCCAGGCAAGTGGTCCAGTTTGTTTTTGTTTTGTTTTGTTTTACATATTTCTGTATAAAAATTTGCTTGTAAGAAGAAACATGATCCAGTGAATGAGTGTTCCTGAGGCTGCAATAACAGAAGTTTTGTCGATTCTGCACTCCTAGTTAACACATACTTGATACCAACTATACAGCTGTTTTTCTAGGAGAAATGTGTTGAAATAATTCCTTCAAGCAGTTTCTTGTAGGGTGGATAGTCCATAATGGTATATAGTGTAGAGTAGCATACAGCGAAATGCATGGAAGCTTATATTTTAACTCTAGTAACTCTAATTTGGGTTGCCAACAGTAATTGGTGACAGAGTCCAGTCTGGGTTGAATATTCAATAAATTTCTATTTAAAATTGTGACAAGATGGTTCTTGTAACTTTAAAACTTCCTTTTTTTAAACCGTATTTTGGTATAAATCTTAATCAGAACTTTTCCCCAAAAAAATGTTTAAATGAAAAACCAATTAAAATGAAAGGTAAAGGGAAATTATAGTTCCTAAAACAAGCGTATTGTTTCAGAGTGTGTTCAAGTACTCAGGAGGACCTTCTAAAATCTGCATTCTTTCTTCAGCTAAGGGAAAATGGTTCCCTTCTCACAAGGAAAAGAAACTTATTCTTCCAGCCACGCTGGTTTTTTCTGCATTTGTGACATGAAAACATTTTTTTCACGTTTTACTCTGATAGCAGGCATTATGTCAAAACTGAGCACTCTATCACCTGAAACATAACTGCCAACTTTCACAGAAAACTCCACTAAATAATTTGTGTATTTGGAGCTGTTCTGTTCTCTCTCTTTGTTTTCCACTCCCTGTCTTTCTAATGCAGCCCTTGGTGGCTGTTTTTCTTGGATAGTGAATTTGGTGGTGTTCGGGTGACATACTATAATTTCTCATCTTAGGTTGTCCTGAGAGAAGGGACCTGGAAGGCTCGTTCTCTTTACAGATTGTGCAGGTGTCATCTTTTAAAAAATGCTGACCTTCCTCAACCAAAGCAGCAGCAGCAGTGAGAGGAATATAGCTAGAACTAGCATTTGTATTTTTGTTCTCTTATTTTATTAAAACTTTTGAATAAGTCCTCTGAAAGTTATAGCAGTGCAGTCTCTGAAGTTATTTTGCACAGATACTTTGGGATGGGTCTTTGGAAGACACCTGGTTGTGCCAGTGTGTTTTAACGACTGTTTCTGTGCTGCAGCTGCTAGTCCAAGCCAGTCTGTGGAGGGTCACAGCCCGCGAGTGATGCTTTCTCGCCCACGCGTTGGGCTGGCAGTGACTCCTAGCAGGCCCCCGTTTGCGAAGCGCATCCGTCTGTGTTACATTAGGTGCAGAGGTGTACATGGCGATGGACAAAATCAGTCCAGACAGAAAGGACAAACGAAAAGCAGCTGTCCCCAGAATGTTACTGGACTGTCATAGCTGTTTTAATGTCAACCACCTGTACTCAGAAGGAAGACACAGTCTATCCAGAACAGTTGTGTTAGAGAAAATCTGGGTAGGAAAAGAGCAGTCGGCTTCTCAGGGAGATCTCTCTCTCTCCATGGCTTTGTCATCACGATTACTGCTTCTGGTGTAGTAGTCCAAAATGTTAACTTCACTGCGATATCGCTGGGAAAGCTGCAGCCATTCCTGTTGAACACAGGGTGTTGCGCACAACTGTATGTGTCGATGCAACTTTCTCTAAGTACTTCTGGTCCTTCCACTTCTAGGAGAATTGCTCCATATTGGTGACTGCCAGCCTGCCTGTTTTGTCCCTTCTGCAGCGCCGGCGCAGCTGGTGCCACTGGCCTGTAGAGAAGTAGCTCTGCTTCGCCAGCGGACACGTTCCTGTTTGCTTGGTTGGCCCCTAGTGCCTGTTTGCTTGTTTGTTTTTGCCCCCTCTCAGGTTTGGAGATAAAGCTAGGAATAACACTGCAAATGAGTTTGGAATCATGAGGGTTTTTTTCTTTCTAGTTATGAAGAAAAAAAGCATTTTAGTTGAGGTATGCACATACAACATCCTAAAGCTTTTAAAAATGAAGCTTTTTTTTTTTTTTTTTAAGCATTCCCATTATAGAGTAATTGTAACATCGGTAAATTGAAACAGAACCTCACCCCCTTTCTTTTTTTAAGTCACAGGATATGTATTGTGCGTATTTAAGTACTTACACCACAAGATTTGCATAGAATCTCCTCTATACCACTTTTCTGAACAAAAGGATAGCTCGCAAGCTGCCTTTGGACAGCTCCAGAACATATATCCGTGACAGTTAGCTTTCATCGAGCATCGCCAACACGCTGTGTATTATTATCTCATCAATGCAAGTCACATTGCCTTTCAAAGGTCCAGCACAATGTAATGAATAATTTGTTAGCCATTTTTTTTTAATCTATAGAAGTTATTCTTTCAAGCTCATAAACGTTTTTGTTTCTTAAGGCAAAATCTCAAGGTATGCATACCTGATGTTTCCTTCTTATTTTATTTTGTTAAATATGAATTTTCATCTCACTGAGGAACTGTTTCTAGTTGTTTTGTCATATCACGCTCTTAGCTGAAGATAGGGTATTTGTAGAATTTGGTTTATTTCTTTCACGTTAGTACAGTTTGCAAAAATGTTTCTTTTTTTGAGGAAGTCTTCCAACTTTTTGCAGTTAAAAAATCATTTATTGCCCTAAATGAATGATGAAAGGATCCTCCCACAATCTTTAGTTACTATTCTTCCCTAGGTTCTTATTTTTAAGCAGGAACATTTAACGTGTTTGGCTGGAATGAGAAGCAGAATGGCAAAAACAAAGCAAATGCAGGCTGATTGCCTGCATTGTCTATATTCACGGCCAACTCAGCCAAGATCCATGCCCAAAATAAATACCGTTATTTATATTGTTCTGGTTATCTTTTTCAATATGTACACTGAACAGTGACAAAATTGTGTACATTGCTGGGAACATCAGTTCATAGCTTGCCAAATGCTCATAGCAGACGCTGCAGTGTAGGGTAGGCAGGGACAATCTGAGCTGCTAGGTTAAATCGTTTGTTGCATGGGGAAACCAACTCTCCCTCCTGATGAAACGACTTATTAAAATACAGTTGCCCTCTTCTGAGGGCCGAGGGTGGGGACACAGGCCAGCTGATTTTGCCTCTCTTTCTGAGCAGTCTTTAACTAAAAGATATTCCAAAAGGTAAAGACTACTTGATATGCAGCCAATAGTTTTTTTTCTAGGAAAAGTTCTTGTTGCTCGTTATGCCAAGCTGAGGAGCTTTATGGTGTGCTAAGACACCATAGGGTCATATTCATTCATCCTCAGGGCATGATGACATTTGGTTTGCTTTATTTTTCTGTCATGCCTGTTTAACCCTATAACATTTAAGGGAAAAGTACTTCTTATCAGTCTGGAGCAGCAGATTTGTTGCACCTCAAAGAGGTTTCAGGTGCTGCAAGAGCTGAGGCTTATCAGGTTTTTTGTACTTTGAATTGTGTCTTCACCATCTCACTGTAACTTTTGAGGCTGCCTTTTCCAGAGCAGCAGGGGCTGCGCTGAGCACCATGGTACGTTCCAGAGCTGTCTTCTCCATCCTCAGTGATTTGAGGTCGTGTACACGCATGAGATTTAACAGGAATAAATTCTCTCAAGGCAGCAAAAACACAGCCGACTTGACAGGAAGTACAAACTTGGTGGGAAGGTGGTGTGAAGTGAAGTGGGAGGTATGTGTGGTTGTTTTTTTGTTTTTAAGATGACGTTTTGCCTAATTTAAATTCTTAGAATATTAAATGTGCCACAATATTTTGTGAAAGAATTCTTTAAATTTTTCTGGTACTTAATGTTAGAAAATTTAAGTTGATAGCAATTTAGTGTCAGGCCTTTGAACCAATTAGATTTTGTTCTTTAGTTTACAAAGCACTTTCTTAATTAGATTAGCCTGCTCTTTGAGCTCTCACCAATTTCAAATGTTAGCAGCAATAAGAACAAATACAGTTAATTAATCCATACAAAAAGATGTAGGTGTAAATAGTCCAGTCACCATGCTGGGAAAAAAATCCACTATTATCTTGGAATCTCTAGGTCGCTGCAACTTCTTGCAATTCATCTGCGCAACAGTGGATTATACAAATATGTCTTCTGTAAGGTGTATAAAATTTATAATGACATATGTAGCAATTTGCTCTTACTAATAAATTGTAGAAGTAAAGCTTTCTATCCAACTGCTTATTTTACTCTTGGAAGGCATAAGAATTTTCCAATTCAGAAATGTGAGATCAACCTCAAGAGAACCTTATGTCCCTTATTACAAACACTTAAAGCTGACATTAATATTTATTTCAGTAATGTTGCTTCAAAGTATGGTCTGATGTTTTAATTTTGCATGACATTTTAGAAGCAGAATAGTCTGAGTGATTTTCTATAAATACGGTGACTTTATAATATTAAAGACTTTATTCTTTGGTGGAAGTTAATAGCTCTGTTACCATGGCACACTTATTCCTTTAATTTCATGTAAATTTAAATTTTATGATGTTTGCTTCTCCAAGATTATATAATGCCTTTTTATTGAAAAGAATCACAATTATGCAAATGATGATATCCAAGGAGACAAGCAGCAATTAACTACAAAAGACAGGCTGTTACTGTAAGTTTACTCACAATGAACAAAACAGGACCTCCTTTAAAATAAACCTTTATTTAAAGAAATCAATTTGGCATTGTTGAAAGAAAACATATTTGTTCCAACAGAAGTTTGTAATCTTAGGAGTATGTTTAATAATGTCTTTTTTTTTTTTCTTTGATTCCAAATGGCATCGTTTCATTTCCTTACATGGAGGATTGGAAGGGGAAAGCTTCAGCATCATCTTGGACCCTGCTGTCTTTGTTTCTAAGAAAGCCCATAGAGATTTGCCTTTCTACAGGAGGCTATAAATGGAGCAAAATAATCATTTGTAAGTGTAGAGTTATGTAGGCTAATACTCACCGGTCTCAGCTTTGGAATGAAAAATAATGTTGCAAGAACTGTGTGTGTTACTACTAACCTCCCTACAAACGAGTTTATTTGGCTCTAGCCACGTGCCATGCATTTCACTTATACTTCAAAAGGTGCCATAGTCTCCTGCGTGCTTTGGAACGCGCTTTAAAATGTTCACAGATGGCTTGAGAGCATACTTAAGAGCTAGCTCTCCTTGGATGTCTTCCCTGTGCTTGATGGGAGAGTTAGGCTGCTTCAGATATGGGGGCAGACTTGCAACTGTAGGCAGTATATGTGCTGTTATATATCGGAATTAATTTTGCTTTCCCGATTTCCTGTGTAGTGAACTCAGAAATGTTGGAGGAGGAGGAATTAACAGCTGGCTTCTGAGGGGGAGAGGGTTTTTTTTTTTTTCTCCTCAGTAACTTTGATATCTCATGTTGTGAGCTGCCAAGGAGCTTCAAGGGAGACTGTGGAAGGGAACACAGGAGTCGGAGGCAGGATAAGAGCCAGTCTGAGAGCAGGCGAGCTGTGTGACACAGCACAGCGCAAGCTCGCCACGAGCAGGCCTGCCGCCTGAGCTGCCAGTGCCCTTGCTGCCTTCCTCCCTCTGCCACCGCACGCTGGGTAAAACACGTAACCCCAAACAGCTATTCCTTTCTCCCTTACAGGCAATAGGCAGATATGAATAATAACCGGGACCAGGCCACATCCCCCTCTTGCAGAAAAATAGATGTACTTTTCCTCCTCCACTTCCTCTGTCAGTGAGTCAGCCGAGGGAGCGCCTGGGCAGGAATCCATCCGACTTCCAGGAAGGCTGCCGCTCTGAACGCGGTGGCCGCGGTTGTGCGGGAGCTAGGGAATGTCTGATGGCTGCCAAAAGTCTGGGGAGTGTCAGTCAATCCTGTGTGTGCTCTAAATTGCAAGTACTGTCAGGAAGTTGTAACTATATTCTTCATAGCTACAGATGATTGTGATTATCGCACTTGGGAAACTTTTGATTTCATTAATGGCTTTTCCTCAATGAAAAGCAAAGATTAAATAAAACCAAAAAAAGAACATATGTTTTAGAATTTGTCCAATAACTGTAAAGTAACAAAGTCAAATTTTATGTGTTTTATTTATAATTCTCAATTTTATATTATTTTATTTATCTGTTAAATTATTGGTGTGGTAAACATTTAGCTATAACATTTTAGAGGTAAGTCAATACTAAAAATAGAGATATTCAGTGAATTGTTTACACTGAATCTCTTCTTATATATGGCTTTTATCCGTAATAGTAGTCATACAGCTGTGAGGTTGAGTACTGGACAGTTGCCTTCCCTGGGCATGTTGAACAGAGACAGTATCAACTGCGAATAACAGAGTTCTTTTCTGTTTTTATCTGTTTAAGGTTTGTTTTCATGCTTTGAGATAATGCTATTGTGTAAAAGGGTTACTGTTCTTTTAGAGGTGAATGTCAGACAAGTGCCAATAACACTGGTGATATGTTTTCCTGATATTTTCTGCTGTGATTAATGTATGACTTCAAGGGCCATAGAGGTGAATTTGAGAAAGCTTTTCATGCAGGAAAAGGGTTTTTAATAAACTATGTATAGGAGTAAGGGAGCACTGGCATCGCACTACAGTATGAAGGTAGAGTCATGGATAGGTGTTGACCCCTAAACATTAGTTATACTTACGTGCATCCTCTCCCTCTCAAATCCCAATTGCTGATACCCCTCAGCTGGCATTGGAAGCATTTCGGCTCAGAGAATCTCTGCAAGTGGGGTGACTGGTTTTTGTTCTGTAAAAATTATGTATAAGGAGTAGACTTGACCATGCCTTAAAAAAGCAGCACACTTTGGAGGTCGCATATGACTATGTATAGAAAGGGCAAGGTGGAGCAGCTGATAACCAGACATATGGCTCTTGCCCACCTAAGTATAACTTGGAATTGCCTTTCTGAAAAAGGATTTTTAGTGTGAACTAAGCAAACCTGTAAGGCAAACTGTCTGAATAGCCAGGTTTCAACAGGCTGGAACTTCCTCTACTTTATGCTTTATTAATAAAAATTCAAACCCCAGGCAGAAAATGAGTGTTGATGATCATCACTTTGTAATGCCTGTACAGCAAAATGGTAAAAGCAACTATCAAGATGCAATAGAGGCTGAGGGAGCAAAAGCATTTACTTCTGCTGTTGGATAGGCTCAAAGTAATTTTTTTTTTTTTTTTTTTTAGACTGGATATGAAGGATTGAAAGCACTTGCAATTAGGCAATAAACTGTAAAGAAAGCACTGAGCATTGGGTTTTTTAAAAAAAAAAAAAAAGACAAAACAGGGTTTTTAACTAAAATGTTCACCCGTGATGAGTGCTGGTGTAACTTACCTATGGAGATGTGTTTTAAATGTTTTAACTTCAGTAACATCATAAAACATAACCATAGCTTTGATCTCTATTCTGAAGTAAAGGACTAGGGAACAAGAACCTGAGATACAGTGAAGATAAAAGAAAAGCTTAATCTTTATAGAAAGGTTATTTTCACAGAATCACAGAATCGCTGAGGTTAGAAGGGACCTCTGGAGATCATCTAGTCCAACCCCCCTGCTCAAGCAGGGTCACCTAGAGCACATTGCACAGGATTGCATCCAGGCGCGTTTTGAATATCTCCGGAGAAGGAGACTCCACAACCTCTCTGGGCAACCTGTTCCAGTG